>NC_063021.1:3600000-3900000 GCF_020509005.1 Fulvia fulva
TATACCCCTATATCTAGATAGAAGCTTGTATATTATAGAACCGTGGCCGGCGCGTAAAGTGTATTAGATTGTACTTTTCTAAGGCAAACCGAGCCCCGTACTTCCTAGCCTAGTCCTCGTAGATCTTGTGCTTCTCTTCTAGTAGCCTATAGTTCTCCTTAGTCGAGGAAGACTACGCTAGGATGTTCGTATCGTCTACGAAGCCGCTCGTAGCGGTGTTCTAGGATTCTAGGGCTAGGAGTAGCGTCGCTATAAAGAAGAGGAACAGAATAGGTACTAGCGTTAAGCCTTACGGGATTCTAGTATAGACTACTTGAAATGGGCTTCTATACTAGCCGACTAGGATCGACGTACTACGGTTTTAGAGGTAGGACCGTACGAAGTTGACAAGCCACTTAGGGAGTCCTTTCGACCTTAGGATATAGAGTAGCCGCGGGTATAACACGTAGTCGAAGGCTCCCGATATGTCTAGGCTAAGTAAGGAAGCCACCTTGTCCCTATTCTTATACTAGATAGCCTTTACCTAAGAGGTGATAAGTTCTATCGCGGATAGCGTCGATCGCTATAGGCGCGTACCTATCTAGGTGTCCGGGAGTAGGGAGTGTTCCTCTACCGCCTCGGAGAGTCTCGTTATAACTAGCTTCTTAAGCGCCTTCCTAAGAGTGTTAAGGAGCGTAATTAGGCGGTACGACTTTACCTACGTATAGTCTTCCTTCGACGGCTTACGTAGGACCACTGTCGTCGATTGTTTAAAAGCTATCGGGTAGTATCCGGTCTATAGGCAGGCGTTAAAGATCGCTATAACTACTAGGGCTAGTTGATCTCTACACTTCTTTAGTAGCTCGTTTAGGATCCTATCCGGCCCCGGGGCTTTCTTCGCCGGCAACTTCCTTAGTATAGCGGCAACTTCTCCCTCGGACACCTCCTATTAGACCGCGATACTAGGGGCTAGGGGAGTAGAGCTATTTATGTCGCTTAGATTAGCCTCGACTAGGGGCGGGAAGAACTTACTAGCTAGTAGATGCGCCTTGGCCTCGGGGTCGCTAACCGGGCTACTAGGCGATTGTAGCGCTAGGATAGAGAAGGAGGGGCCCTATATAGGGTCCTGTCGGGCCCATTTCGCTAGCTTCTACATCCTCTCTAGCTTACCGGCGATTTCTTCTACTATAGCCCTCTAGCCGACTGCTTTCTCCCTTCGTATTATAGCTTTCTTCTATTAGTATGCCTCCCTATATACGTTCTAGGCCTCCTCGCTATAGCTACTCGTCTATACCCGGCGGGCTCTCCTCGCTTCTCTTACTACCGTAGTACACTCCGGCGTCTAGTATAGTTTAGACTATATCGTTAGTTAGGTAAGCGGAACGTGAAGTAAGGTCGCTTTTCTTATTTCGTCTATCAACCCCTAGACTGCTTCGTCTATCTCGTCTTTACTATTGTATTACTACTACGCGATCTGGACTAGCCTCTTAGAGTTATCGAGGTACGCCTAGATGTTAGCCTAGTAGGCCTTTCCCTAGTTTGGCTTAGGGGTTCTCGCTAGTGTACGTTATATCTATATCGTAATAGAGGTCCTAACTAGTATATAGTCTAACGACGCCTCGAGTTTATGTTCGATCCTATAGTAGGTTACCGTATAGTAGTAGCTATCTGAGATCTAGGAGAGGTCGATCGTGCCTTAGAGTCCCCCTCTCTTCTAGGTGCCTAGGTCCTTCGGGGTATTAAGGGCAATTACGTTACTTACTATTAAGTCGAGTACTTCGTCGGCTATAGAGTACGGCTATATAAGGCTTTCCTAGGAAGGGTAGTATATATTAAAGTCTCCTACTACGATGTGGTACCCTTGTCTCTTATACGCACTATCTAGGTGTCTATAGACCCCTAGGTCGCGGCTAGACCTCGAGGCTAGCGGTTGTATATATAGGTTGTATATCTAGGTACTACCTACGTAGAGGGAGGTAATATCGCCCCCGCCTTCTTCGTCTACGTAGTACACTACCTCCTAGTCGGATTCTAGTATATCCTTACTAACATAGAAGCACGTACGGGGTCTGCCGTCGCCTCGTAGGCATGTCGTATAGCCTAGTGACTTGTAGGTCGTTAGTCTCTTATAGTACGGGTTAATCTATAGCTCCTAGATTGCAAGGACGTAGTAGACGCGCGGGTCCGCCTCGTATAGGAAATGGTTCTAGACTATATCCTTACTATAGTTAACGTTATACTAGATGATACTAAGCGTGTCGAGGCTAGTTATCGGCATCGACAATTATTTCCTCTATATCGTCCTATGTCCTACTACCCTATACGTCCTAGTCTACGCCTATCGGCTATATACTAAAGGGGAGCCGGGCCTAGTTAGATTCCCTCGCCGTAGCTAGTAGAGTACGTGGCCTCCCGTACGCCCTAGGTTACGTATCCTTTATATCGTTCTCGGCCCTAGGGCGCTTATGCCCGACCGCCGCTAGTTAGTTCCGGTATAGGCTAGCCTTACGGTCGCCGTAGAATCTTAGGGCGACGGTTCTGTTTATAATTGCCTTGTTTTTCGCTAGTTTCCGCTATAGGCATTCCGTACTATACGATAGGTAGTGCCCCGGACAGTTCGCGTACCGTCTCGTAGTCGATATATAGTCCCTAGATATATAGTCTCCTATATAGTTCGAGTAGGCCTACTTGTTTATACACGTATAGGTTTGGTGTCTATACTATTAGCATTTGAAGCATTAGAGGACACGAAAGGATAAGGAGTGCTTTTCTACTATCTTAAGGCTATATTGCTAGACTAGGCCTTGTTCTATCGCTAGATCCGCCGCTTTCGCGTCTTATAGCTATACTATTAGCGCCGAGGCCTTCTTGCCTTCTAGCCATTTCCTATAGAGCCAAGTCGCCTTCTAGATTAGAGAGTTAAGAGTGACCGGGTTGTCCTCTTAGAGAGCGCGTAGGTAACCCTAGTTAGTTAGGTCAAACTCCTTAGGCATATCGTAGACTAGGATCGTAAATTGTTTCGTTAAGACCTTCGCTAATGCCGTGACCTTAGATGCCTACTATAGCTATGCCTCTAGGTGCCTCCTAGTAGTAGTAGAGCTAGTATAGATCTATAGAGTGCCGTTAGACTATTAGTTCACTACGACCACCCCTAGTTAGTTAATTCGTTAGGCGAGCTCCTTGTTCGATAGCTTCGTAACTTCGGCCTAGTCTTCCTTTACTACAATACGGATCGTAACTATATCGTACGTTAGGCGGGGGCCTAGTATCGATGCCGCGACCGATGCCTAGCTATAGAGGTGTTGATTCCGGGTGGCCTTACTAATCGCCTAGGACGTCGTCCTTATTTCTTGTTACCCTCGGTAATACGATAGTATAAGCGCCGTACGTAGCTAAGTGATCATTACCTATAGAGACCGGTAAGGGAGCTAATCGTTAGTTTCTATACTTTTTACGTCCTCTATAAGTTGCTACTAGTTTTCTTAGGGGGGCTTCGCCTATAGGGCCGTAGGCGCCGTTAGTACCGTAGCCTAGGCTACTATTGCCTAGGAGTTGCCTAATGTAGCTAGGCACCTCCGCGGCGTTTAGAGCTGAAGAAATAGGGTGAGGAGAGCTTTAAGCTGTCTAGATTAAATAAGGTAGAACTCCCTTAGTCCTAGGGGCAGTGGCCTGCTTTGTATATCGTTAGAATAGCCTTAATAAGAGCTTTCGAATGTGTCTTGTTTTGGCGTAGAGATCGATTCTCGTAGTATATACCAAATACCTAAGTATTAAGCTTTAAAATTACCCCCTTGAACTTTACTCTTCTACCCGCTCCTCGAAAGGACAAGTAGGCGCTAGGTACGATAGGCAAGCCAAACTTATATACTATCTTCGGGCTAATAATATTGACTTTAGATCCCTCGTTAAGTAGGGCTCGAGTCTAACCTTTACTAGTCCTAAGCTCGGTAACTACCTAAGGGCTAGGTACTATTACAAACTCGTCTAGTATACTAGAGAGACCGATCTTTTCAATGTTCTCGTACAACTCGGCGGTAGCGATAGTATCCTTACTACATAACATCGTTAAGAACATACCTATAAAGCGAGCTTAATAATCATCCCAAAAGACTGCTTTATTAGCCTCTTCTCCCTCGTCTTTATAGGTAGCGACATAACTCGTACGGACTTTAGTCCCTTCTTAGCTAGCTAACTTACGGACGGTAGTAAGCTTAGACTATAGATTAGGGGTATTTACTACTCTCCTAAATAAGGTAGTCTTAAACTAGCGGCGATATCGAAACTAGTCCCGGGTATTAACGTTTAGAAACGTAGTCTAAAGGATTTAATTAATCTAATAGGTCACTCCCTCCTCCTTAGTAACGGGCCTATCTCCTATACCGTACTATCGGACGTAGTTATTAATCCTTATCGTCTTTATATTCTATAGCCGTTTACGCTATACGAATAGAGTATTAATAGGCCCTACCGGCTGTTCTAAGGGCGTAGGCCTTGACTTAGCTCGAGGCTTAGGTGTCCTTCTAAGAGTCTCCCCTAACGCTACCGTTAACTAGCTTCTACTAGCCCTAGAACCGGCGTCTCTAATCATCTCTACCTCCTACTAACCGAGTTCGTCCTACTAGATCTCCTCTTTAAGTTCTTATTATATAGCTTTAGCGGCCTCGGCTCGTACCCTTAATACCTATATACTAGACCTAGTTCGAGGATTCGGGTTCTTTATAATTCCTACTAGAGCTTTACCTCGAGATTTATTACTCTAGATTAGGTAGGCCTTAACCTTAACCTCGTCGTAGTTTATAATCCTATACCCTTATAGAGCCGGCTCTTCTTCTTCCTTAAACTAGATCTAGTAACTACTAGCGGCCGTCGGTTACTACCTAGATCTAACATCTTAAGGGCCGTATTCTATAAGGTGTCGGTTATTAGGTAGAGGTTTAGAGTAGTTAGGAAGCTTTACGCTTAAGATACTAGTATAATCTCGACCTATCTATTATTTCCGAAGTGTAGGGATTTTCATGTCCTTATTAAATAGAATCGGGCTATAGTGTTCCTTAAGCTACGGAAGTATATAAAGGAGCTTAGGTTTACTATAGTCCCGTCGGAAGTTAAACTTAGGGGGATTTAGATCGGTCTTCTTCCCTAGGTACTACTAGTTGTTCGTCGCTAAAAAGACATACCCTTATAAGATAAGGAATAGTATCGCGGGGCACCTATTAGCCTAATGTTCCGTACTACTATAGTTATAATAGTACCTATTAAGCGCTTTAGACTACTTACGGTTTTATAACTACGGGCGCTATATTAAGTAAACCTATAGTCTAGGTACGCGATCGGGGTTCTCTAGTTATATAGACCTTTGATTTTCACTAGGATTAAAGGTGTTACGGTATAGCCCTTCGGCCTACGGCCTTCGGGTCACGTGACTTCGTAAATATAACGTAACGCCTCGGCTCGGCGAACGTCGCGCTTATCTTCGATACGCGCCTTAGCTAGAACTTCTCTTCTCCGTAGAACTTATTTAATTACTTAGCTACGATACCCTTTTATCTACCGAGAGTAGCCTAGACCCGTATTATTAAGTTCTACCGCTCTTAATCCCTCTATAGTAAGTACGCGTATTATCGGCGATATTACCGACCGGTTTACGACACTTTAGTAGGAGTTAGCGAATAAGACCCCGAGTTCGAGGCAGATTATAGTAGTATAATCGGGTGTCCTATATACGTAGGAAGTGTATAGAAGAGGAGGATACGATATAGTTAGTCGTAGACACTTTTATAGGAGTTCGTCGAGATACGTAGGATTAATATTAATATCCGCCGAACCGTCGAGGATTCGAGATAGCCGTAACTATAGCTACCGATAATTACGAACCGTAACCGTAGTAGACCTAATAGAATGATAGAAGTTAGACTATAGTCGATAGCTAAGATTAGACCTACTAGATACGATAAGTAACGGCGGATTAATAGTAGAAGACGGAATTCACGTATACGACTCTTAAGACTAAGTACGACCGGCGTGAGCGTATTTACTAACAAGATAGAGGATAGGGTATATCGTCGAGAGTAGATAGGTAGGGAGGCTAGTACGCGCCGCTCGACCTATCGTATACTATACCCCTAGATTCTATAGAAGATAGTAAAGGCGCTTAGTTCCGATACGATCTATAAGCATTTAAGCTATATACCTACGAAGAGTTAGCGGCGTTAGTTAAGAAGAGACCTAAAGCTTAGCTTAATGTCCTCGACTTTAGGATATAGATATATACTTATAGTAAGGCCTTACCTAAGAACTCTCGTGACCGAGTTATTAACCTAACGGGTAAGAAAGTCAACCTCGAGACAGCCCTTTAGTAAGAAAAGGGGGACTCGGAAGAAGCGGCGGGTATTATTAAAGGTCTGACCGTTTAGAACGAGGAAAAGGATAGGCGAATTTAAGAACTAGAAGCTAAGGTATAGACTAAGGACGGCGATACGGAAGATACTATAGTAGAAATCGAGAGCCTATAAGAGGATAATAACACTTAGCGTAGGTTAGTCGAGAGTCTAAAGTAGCGTATTAAGGAGCTCGGAGCACTTTAGAAGTAATAGTAATAGCCGGAGAGACTAACGACACTAGCTCGCTAGCCCTCTAAGCTACGCGCCCTCCTAGATTTACGAAAGAAGGACGTAGGAAACACTCTAAATGTTCGCGTCAATACGTATATAGAGAAAGTCCTACTATAAGGGCTCGGAACTACGCTACTATAACGTACGGCTAGCGCGCTAGGCGGGCGTAGGTAAGAAGTCGAATTTATAGGTATTAATAACTTCGAGACCGCTTACGACGATAGTATCCGTAATATACGTGTATCGACTCTATACTAGTTTATATTAGGGGGTCTCGGTAGGTTTGGCGACGCTAATAATACGACTAATCTATACGCGCGTCCTTTTACCCCTACCCTAACTTTAGGTACGTAGTCTATAAAGTCTATTAACACATCTTAGAAGAACCCTATTAAGGTTCTACCTGTCTTCTACGCCGACCTAAAGGAAGATAAGGTCAGCTATATTAAGTAGCGTAAGAAGGTTAGCGAGTACCTACTTATAGAACCTAATCGATCGGATGCCGAATTATATATTATATTCTACGGTCTAGTAGGTACGAACGATCTTAGCCGTATCCGACCTTATAAGCCTAGTATTAAGCATTGGAATAAGGCTCTCGAGATCCTCGACTTATCGTATAGCGACTACTTCGAGAAGCGTCGTTACCGTAAGGCCTTTTACGAACTCGAATAGAAGTAGGGTAAGAAGTTTAACCTCTTCTATACGAAGTTTTCCGAGTATACGTACTACCTTAGGAAGTATACTACTAAGGACGGGCGCGAGGAACTAATAGAGAACCTTAAGGAGAAGATTCTTCTACGTCTATACGCGAAGATCGCGGGTATACGGTTTAGGAGCCTAACCGAGATAGAAGATACTCTCCGTAATATCGAGATCGACCTTAATAATATACCGCGCTAGTAGTAGTAACTACCCGGTAAGAAGCTAAGTAGAGGAGGCTAGACCGGTAGCTAAGGTAACGCGCGACTAGGTTCCTCCGGTAGTACTAGAGGCGGCGGCGGCGGTCGAGGACCTATAGGCAAGCCGTATAGCGAGCGTATAGACGAGAAGGTGTACTAGTAGTACGATATAGTAGCCGCTAAGCGTACTAGCTTAACATATCGCAAGCTTACGAAGAATAAAGCGGCGTACTAGAAGGAAAAGACGTTCTACTACGTATATAAGAGCCCGGACTATAACTAGTAGTACCGATCTTACGAATAGTTCTAGTTCCGTAAGGGTAATACTAGAGGTAATATAGCTACTACGGTCGACTAGAACCTTATCGACTTCTAGACCCGTCTAAGAAGAACGAAGCTACGAAGTACGTAAAAGCGACTCTAGACCTAAACGGTCACGTCGAAGAATTGAACTACTTTATTACTAGTATTAAGTATAACTTTATTCTTAGTATACCGTAGGTATAGAAGTACCTACTAGACTTCGGGAACTAGACGAATACCGTTATATTCACGTCTTACTATAGAGACTATTACGAAAGAATACTAACGATAGTACGCTATTAACTAGAAAAACAAGCTCGGTAGTAACAGCGTGCCGATCGGATAGACGTAACGGCAATTATAGGCATTGACATCTCGTCTATAAGTACTACGGAGGCCGTAGAATGTCTAGAAGATTAGCTTAAAGAGGGCTAATAACTATAAGAAGGCTACCTAATTTAGGAGTAGAATAACGACGCGCTACCTATAACTAAGGAGGAGGCTATAGAAGAAGTTAGTATATAGCTCAGCGCTATAGTAGCGTCCGATTTCTAACAATATATAAAAGGCAAAGACGAAGTAGACCTAGATATATCGCTTCCGCGTAAATTTAAGTCGCGACGTAAGGCCCTCGTTCTACGTATAGGAGACGATACCTTACCTCCTTATTATAAAGGAGACGACCTTGCTATCGACTTTGACCTAGGTACTAAGCTGCCTTTCGCTCGACTATATCTAATAAGCCTATAGGAGCTCGAAGTCCTAAAGAAGTATATCGACAACTTAAAGGCGAAAGGCAGAATTAGAGAAAGTACGTTACGTATTAAGATATAGCATCTTAAAGGGAGTCAACGATTAGGAAGTGATCTAGTAGCCTAAGGCATCTACGATGACTCAGCTTATAGGGAGATACCTTCTCTCCTCTTTAGCTTAGATAGATATCTAACACAATCAATATATTAGTTCCTAATATATTACTATATACTCGTGCTATTAGTCAGTTAAAGATTGATCTCTTACTCCACTCCGCTACTATCTACCCGTACCTATTTAACAGGTTATAAGCCCGGGTTTATATAGGAATAAGAGTAACCTATATCAGTATAGGTTACTTATATCCCTTACTATCGTAGTAGAAAACATCTAGGAATCAGAAGTCTACCCCGTCTATCCTATTAAGGAGCTTAGTTCGATACTAAGTAATAGGTAACCTAGACAAGGACTCTATACGGCTTACTTAAAGCTAATACCTTAAAGATACTCTATAGGTAGAACTGTATCGAGATACTATTAAGAAGGACTTCAAGTAAGTCATTTAAAGCTCTACTAGGAGAGACAGACCTATGTCCTAGCCCCGAGACCTTATACCGCTCCTTCTTTACTTTACTAAGTAGGCCTTAGTATCTACACCTACGAACTTTCCTATTCTATACTAGAAGCCTTAGTAGGATCTGAGCTACTACTTTAGAACATATACACCTTATTTCATTATATCCAATTTATTATAGATCTATACTAAGAGAAGATAGAGGAGAAGGGAGGCAAAATCCTTATTCTTAGGAGGGACAATTAGAAGAGATAGTTCAACCTTTAGAGATATAAGATAAAGAGCTAATTAGCATTCTTTATAATTGATAACATAATAGAAGTGTCTTTTAACGATATTAAGGGCAAGACTCTAAAACTCTAAGAAGAGGCTATAACTAAAGAGATCCTTAATACGCTAATATAGATAAGACACAATATAGTATACAACTTTAGGAACCCTAGTAGGATTATAGAAGAAGATGAATTTGAGCTTAAGGGCTTATATAAATCTAGAAGAGCTACTAAGAAGTGGGTGTATCTCTAGAACAAGTATAGCTAGGTACTACTAACCTATATATATAAGCTTATAAAGCAATTTGTGACCTTTAAGATAAGTAAAGAGTTCACTATTAGATCTACATAGACACACCTAGTTTCTCTTAGAAAAAGGATTGCTAATGTTGACCTAGAGGGTTAGCATTATAGGAAAGCTAATATAAGGATGACCTAGCTCTTAAGCTCACTACTACCTAACTACTATATAGCTAGGGATACTATTATAGCTTAGCTAAAGATGGATTATAAAAGGACCTTAAAGATCCTTGAAGCTTAAGAAGCTAGGTTAGATCCCTCTAAGGCTAAGTATAGTATAGTAGCCACCTAGGTCAAGCCCTTAGGTCTAGTAAGACTACTCTCTACCTTCTCTATAAGAAGGATCATCTGATCAAGGACTGCCCTAGTCTGCCTAAGGCAAGAAAGGTCCTTAGATCTTATTCCTAACTACTATCTTCCTAGAATACAATATATGTTAAGAAGAAGAGATCTCTACTACCCACTTCAAGGAGGACACTAAGAGAGAAGTCCTCTATAGAAGAACTTAAGAAAATAGTGAAGAAACTTAGCTCTAACATACTGTCACTCTAGAAGAACTAGGCCTAGTCTTATACCTCTAAAGTAAAGAAGACTAGAAAAGGTTCTTCCGCCCAATAGTCACGTGACTTATGCAGCTCATCCCTAGAGACAATGTCTGATAATGATAAGTATAATAAAGTGGCTTACTTAACTATAGAAGTCTAAGGTAAGTTCCCCTCGTTAGAGTAGTTACTTAACTCCTATACTTCATCCTATATAACTGACTAAAGCTGCCTCTTAAGATCTACAACTCCCTTAATAAGGAAGAAATGGATCAAAGTAGGAGGTGGGTTTTTATTGGCCACTTATATTAGGAATGTAGAGATGAGTAGGAGAGCTAGCAGAAAAGTAGTTTTAGAAGATGTCCTACTTATACCTAAGCTAGGAGTGAACCTGGTTTTATAGAGCTAGTTTAGTAAGCAGTTTAGTGTAAAACCTCTATCATTTTCTCTTGTTTCCCCCTCTAGTAAGACTGTTATCTAGACAAAGCTCCTTAGGGGGTTCTATTTATTAATAAGATTTCTCCTCTCCTATAGGAACGGGCACATTACTCATTATATACACTACTAATAGAGAATGCCTTTGTGACTACTTAATTAGAGACCGACCTAAAGTAGTAGAAGCTTTAGTATAGAAGATTTGTACACTTTAGGAAGAATTTGCTCCAGAATCTTCATAAGGTAATAGACTTAAAAGAACCAATTCCTATCCCTAAGGATAGCTTTCACTAGTATAGAGTATGTTTAATAGTAAAGATGAAGAAGTATAAAGGCAAAGTTATAGAGAGAAGACCTAAAAGACTTGCCCTTATATCTATTGACATATGTGGCCTACTACTAATCTCAAGACTAGGATTTAAATACTAGCTTGAGATTATTAACAACTTCTCTAGGAAGAAGTAGACCTTTCCTCTTAGGAAAAGAGAAGATGCTCTAGTTGCTCTCTAGAACTAGAAGATCAAAGTAGAGAGGAAATCATTAGCGTAGCTAAAAGTAGTAAGACTTGACAATATAAAAGAACTTATTGTATTAGTAAAGTAGTAGGAGAAGGATTTAGGGATTAGGCTCGAGCCGACTAAGGTATACAACTCTCTATAGAATGGACTAGTTAAGAGGTCAATACAAACCTTAGAGGACTCTATAAGGGCAATGCTTAAAGAGGCTAAAATAGCGGTTGAATTTTGGCCTAAAGCACTAGAGGCCCAAACTTATATAAGGAACAAACTGCTAAACGGCCTAGATTACGATAGGTTTAAGGTTTCACTAGATAAGGCTTTTGATAGTATCAAACCGACTATTGACTATTTGAAAGTTTAGGGATACAAAGCTATTGTCTATATAGACATAAGATCCTAACCTTAATAGGCAAGAAGTGACAAGCTAACAAATAGGGGTAAAGAAGTAGTGTTTATTAGGTATATTAAAAACATAGCTAAAGCCTAGCTCTTTTAGGAACTAGACATAAGAGCTGTTAAACAACACACACATATAGACTTCTTTAAGGACTAGCCTAGAGGTAATATAGGTCTTAATGTTCTAACATTGAATCTACTAAGTAGTACACTAGCTAGGAAGCCCTTAGGAAGGCCGAGGAAGAACGTATCCTTAGGACAATCTACCTACTATTTAGGCGTCTATTAGAGCACACCCGAAATAGATTAGCCAATTAAGAGCCATAAAGTCGCTTAGCCGAGAAAGCTGTTTATATAACTTCCCTAACCTCCGGAGAACGTAGGGGAATTTCAGAAAATCGATTAGCTAATTAAGAGAAGCTCCCTAGATCCCTAGGAAATAGACGTTACTAGGTCATAAGTGACGGTCCCTAAATCATCCCTTAGAAAGAGAAAGGCTGACTATAATGTTAAGGGCTATAACATGAAACAGAAAGCCCTAGAATCTATAGTCCCTAAGCCTAAACTAACTACTAAAGTAGGAGAAGCAATAGACCTCTTAGAGAACCTTGCTACTTTTCACTAAGCTTTCTTTATAGCTATATAATCAGTGGACAGTTCAATACTATAGGATAGCGAATTCCTAGAAGAAGTTAAGGAAATGGCCTTTATAGCAACTATAGAAGCTATTATATATAAGTAAGAGGTCCTAATTCCAAAATCCTATAAGGATACTATAAATGACAAGAAATAGGGACATCTTTAGAAGGAAGCAATCCAAAAGGAACTAGATGCTCTATAGAGTAATAACACCTAGGAAAATTCTGTTCTACTAAAAGGAGCAAATCTAGTTATATCAAGATAGGTCTTTGATATTAAGAGAAGCATTAGTAGAGCTATTGAAAAGTTCAAGGCTAGACTAGTTATAAGGGGCTTCTTATAGAAGTTTGGTGTTAACTTTATAGAGACATTTATACCTATAGTAAGATAGGACACCCTTAGGGTGTTTATAGCTATTATATATAAGAAGGATCTTTATCTTTACTAAGTGGATGTGAACAATATATTTATAGAAAGTACCCTCTATAAAGACATCTTCATGTTACTACTACTAGGAGTTGAGCTTCTACTAAACATAGTGTTTAAAATCCTTAAAAGCTTATATAGACTTAAGTAAGCAGCTAGAGATTGGAATCAACTCTATATGTTAAAGCTTAGAGAGATTGGATTCATATAGTCAGAAGTAGATCTATGCCTACTTATCTATAAGAAGAGGGAGATCATAATCCTTATATATGTGGATAACATTCCAATTACTACACTAAAGTTGACAGATGTTCTCTAGTTCAAAAGAGAACTTAGCAAGATCTTTAAGATCAAAGATCTAGGTGAACCTGAAAAGATCCTTAGTATAAGAGTCATAAGGGACAGGAAGAGAGTAATCCTAAAACTTGACTAAGGACACTTTATTAGGGACAGCCTAGCTAAGATAGGAATGAACTATAAGAAGGCAGCACCTATACACTCACCTATAGACAGCTATAAGGCCCTTAAACCTTCAAGCCATATAGATAAGAGGTATGATAAGGCAGAGTACTAGAGTATTAATAGTACTTAGATATAGCTAGTAACAATCATAAGGCTAGACATTGCTTTTACCCTAGGAAGGATAAGCTCATTTGTAAGTGACCTATCTACCTACTATATAAAGGCTTTGAAGAAGATCACTAGGTACCTAAGATCATACCCTGATCTAGGACTTTAGTTCTCAAAGTCTAGAAAAGGACACCTTATTAGATACTATAATTCTAATTATATAATAGACAAAGTAGACAGAGTCTCAGTCCTTAGGTATGTCTTCTTCCTCTATAGGGCACTAGTTTCTTAGATAAGTAAGAAGCAAAAGTCTGTAGCAATATCTATAATAGAGGCTAAATATATAGCTATAAATGTATTTACAAAGCAGTCCTAATTCCTAGCTTCACTACTAAGAGAAATAGATTGTCTAGAGTTAGTAGGAGACTATTCCTATTAACTAAGAATCACTAGAAACCAGAAGACTGTATCAAATTTAAGACTAGTCTAATTAAGAGGTAACAATCAAGCTGCCCTCACCCTAGTAAAAGATGTCCATATTTATAACAAGTCGAAGCACATTGACATTGCCTATAACGCTGTTAGGAAACTTTAGTAGAGAAGGCTTATTACTACTAAGTACACCCTAACCTCTAAGATAGTTACAGACGGGTTTATAAAACTAAAGACTAGTCTACACTTCTAGAGGTTTATAAGCTAGCTAAACCTGTTATAAAAAGGTCCAAGTACTATTAATAGGAAGTGAGCAGACTATAACCTCCTATACGAGATAAGTAGGAGTGTTAAGATGTAGCATCTCAAAGGGAGTCAACAATTAGGAAGTGATCTAGTAGCCTAAGGCATCTACGATGACTCAGCTTGTAGGGAGATACCTTCTCTCCCCTTTAGCTTAGATAGACATCCAACACAATCAACATATTGGTTCCTGATATATTGCTATATGCTCGTGCTATTAGTCAGTTGAAGATTAATCTCTTACTCTACTCCGCTACTATCTACCCGTACGTGTTTAACATTACGTATTATATCGCTAGTTATTATTAAACAGGTACGGGTAGATAGTAGCGGAGTGGAGTAAGAGATCAATTTTTAACTAACTAATAGCACGAGCATATAGCAATATATTAGGAACTAATGTGTTGATTATATTAGATATCTATCTAAGCTAAAGGGGAGAGAAGGTATCTCCCTATAAGTGTCATGGTCTCCCCACAGAGAGTACAGAAGGTGGGGACAGAAGAGCCTCAGAGTGCTCAGAAGTCGTCAAGAAGTGACAGTCCAGCTTGGTGTGTGAGCGCCAAGAATCACATGCCCCGCAACATTCACTACGGGACCCAGCCCTCCAAATTCACCCCTCTACCAAACCTTGACAGATTCACTTCGGCTCGTGACTGTGTGACTCACGGCACTCCCGCGAGCACCCGCGACTGCGCTGGACCCTGGAAGAAGCACGTGGAAGACTCGGAACGTAGGGCAGGTTGGAATAAGGTTTTGAGCAAAGCTGCTGAGCGCGGCTTCGCACGGGTTAGCCCTGTTGATGCGGGGACACGCACTCGCGAGGGTCGCGTATAAATATCTGGCCTTCCCCAGGCCTCTCTTGCTTCCTTCGTCTTTTGTTTTGTGTAGCAATCATACCATACCCTTTTGTATCTGCACTTCGCACCTGCATTCTCGCTTTCACCCTTGCATCTCACAGGCCAGGCTCTCGCCCTGACATCACAAAAGACCAACAAACCGTCAACCACTCGAGTCATCCTCATGGGTGACCACGCCACCGATAGAGGTGTCAACCTCGACAACTAAGACACTCCATTCCACTTCAGTGAGTGGACTGACATCCCCTTCTCGAACGCCGCTGCCTTCGGTGCCTGGGCAAACGCCAACCCCGACACCGCCTACGCTCTCATCAACCGCACCGTCTCCTCTTTCCGCGAGACCGCCCAGCAGGTCGAGCAAGCAAACAACCAAGCAACATACCTTCAAGGTATTGTGAACACCTTCCAGAACCTCGCCCCGCACGCCGACGACAACCGCCGCCAGCACTTCTCCAAGAAGGTCAACGACCCAGACGAGTTCGACGGCAACAAGAGCAAGTTTGAGGCATTTGAGACACAGCTCACCATCAAGCTGTTGGCTAATGCCGACCACTTTCCGCAAGAGAAGGACAAAGTCACGTACGTCTTCTCCCTCCTTCGGGGAGACGCCGCGGCTCAGGTACAACACTACATCGACAACGCCACGCAGACTATCGGCTGCCCGGACGTCCTCACCTTGATGCAGGACCTCCGTGCTGCCTTTGGTGATCCAGACCGTAGAGCCACCGCCCAGAACGCCATCCACAACCTCCTCCAGAAGAACAAGAGCTTCGCCGAGTACCTCGCGGCCTTCAACCGCGACATCGGGTTCACCGGCTACAACGAAGAGACCAAGAAGAGCACTCTCCGCCGTGGTTTGTCAGCAGAGCTTCTTCGAGCCCTCGAGGACAAGGACGTCGGTTCTATGAGCTTCCGTGAGCTCGTCGAGACCTGCCAGCGCCTCGACTCCAACATGAAACACACCGCCTCTCTCCTCGCTTCCCGTTCTCAAGGTCGTCAGCCTCGTGGTCCCGGAAGCCACTTCGCTGCTCCACTAGGCGCCGCCGCTCCTACGGCTCTCCCTCCCGTCTCTGTAGGTGACGCTATGGATCTCAGCGCTGGTGCCGCCGTCCCTCGAGTCCAGGGCCTCGTCAACGGTAAGCTCACTCCCGAAGAGAAGCTTCGCCGTCGCCAGGCCGGACTCTGCACCTACTGCGGCGGTCCAGGCCACATCGCAGCCAACTGTCCGCAGCTCGCTGCCCGTAACGCCCGCAACCCGGTTCGCGGCGCTGTCGGCGCTATCGAGCCTGCTCCTGCTGCTCCCGCTGAGCAGGAAAAAGCCTAGGTCTTCCTCATCGACGCGATGAAGACCAAGAACAACGTTTACCGAAAGTGAAGAGAGGAAAGAAGTTGAGGATCAATACAGCACAGCTAGACCTGTACGACGAGACGGGCAAGGACCACGCTTGCAAACCGTTCGTCACGAATGTAAATATCGGCTCAAAGAAACTCTCTTCTTCCAATCTCACTCTCATGGACACTGGCGCACTAGGCGAGTCTTTTATGGACTATAAACTCGCGACCTCTCTCAACCTCGAACCCCAGGAACTGAAGTACCCTCGCACCCTTGAACTCTTTGACGGCACGGAGACTACCACTGGTAAGATTACTCATGTTGTACACACGTCAATCACCCTCGGAGGCAAGCGTATGTCGATCACCAGCTTCCTTACGTCCCTACCGCATCAGAAGTTTATCCTCGGCCTCCCCTGGTTCAGACGACACCGACCTATCATCGACTGGACTTCCCTTACTGTCAGCTTCCCTCCAGAAGTTCCTCCGGCACCTCCGCCTTCTCCGCCGCCTCAGCGCGGTCCTGAGTATACCAAGATCTTCCAGGTGAACGCCGCTGCCTTCACCACTGCTGCTAAGCAGCCCAAAGCTCAAGTCTTCGCCGCCTCTCTCCGCGATATCGACATCGCCCTCGAGAAGCTCGACAAGAAGCGTACACCTACCGACCCTGCTACGAAGGTCCCTCCTTGGGCACACCACATCCTCCACGTATTCGATGCTAAAGCCGCAGACGAGCTACCTCCTCATCGCCCTCACGACCACAAGATTGAGCTAGAAGAAGGTGCAGAGACACCGTTCGGACCGTTATATTCCATGTCCCGAGAAGAGCTTATCGTCCTCAAGAGATACCTCGAAGAGAACCTAAAGAAGGGGTTCATTCGAGCGAGCCGTTCCAGCGCTGGCAGTCCCGTCATGTTCGTCAAGAAGCCCGGCGGTGGTCTACGCTTCTGCGTAGACTACCGAGGCTTGAACGCTGTTACAAAGAAGAACCGCTACCCAATACCGTTGATTCAGGAGACGCTCGAGCGCCTCTCTAAGGCCAAGTACTTCACCAAGCTCGATGTCATCGCTGCGTTCAACAAGTTACGAATGGCAGAAGGACACGAGTATCTCACAGCCTTCCGTACTCGCTACGGGCTGTTCGAGTCGCTCGTTATGCCCTTCGGCGTTTGTAACGGGCCTAGTACCTTCCAGAACTTCATTAACGACATCCTTCAGGAGTTCCTCGATCAGTTCTGCACTGCCTACATCGACGACATCCTAGTCTACAGCGAGACCAAGGAGGAGCACCGCGAGCACGTCTGTAAGGTCCTTCAGAAGCTCGCAGACGCCGGCTTGCAGCTCGACATCGACAAGTGCGAGTTTGAGAAGACCGAAGTCAAGTTCCTTGGTTTGATCATTACCGCAGACGGCATCAAGATGGACCAAGAGAAGATCGACGCTATCGTCGAATGGGATGCTCCTACGAACGTCAAAGAGGTCCAGGGTTTCCTAGGCTTTGCCAACTTCTACCGCCGCTTCATCCACGCATTTTCGGGCGTGGTACGCCCTTTGACGAAGCTCACGCGCAAGGGTGAGAAGTTCGCCTGGACCGACGAATGCCAGGAGGCTTTTGACTTGCTCAAAGCGAAGTTTGTTGAGAACCCGCTTCTACGGCACTTCGATTTCGAACTGGAGACCCGTGTAGAGACCGACGCATCCGACGGCGTGGTGGGCGGTGTCCTGCTACAACGCCGCTCGCCTGAATCCCCCTGGTTACCTGTCGCCTTCCTCTCCAAGAAGATGACCGCCACGGAGTGTAACTACGAGATCTACGACAAGGAGCTTCTCGCCATCGTCAAAGCTTTCGAAGAGTGGCGCCCCGAGCTCGAAGGCTCTGCTATGCCCGTCCAAGTAAGCTCCGACCATAAGAACCTCGTCTACTTTATGAAGAGCAAGCTGCTCAATCGTCGCCAGGCCCGCTAGAGCGAGTTCCTCTCCCGGTTCAACTTCGTGATCTCGTACACGCCCGGCAAGGCCAACTCGATGGCCGACGCCCTTACCCGCCGCCCTGGTGGATCGAAGAGGGGGCCGGCAAATCGCAGGGCAACAAGTCATCAAAGAGCACAACCTCTCTTCCGAGCTTCGAGAGTACCTATCGAACGGCCAGCCTACGCTCGCCGCTTCCTTTGCTACTCTCGTGCTCGCTCCTGCCTACCTTGACGAGAGTGACGATGAATCCGAGCCTGAAGAATACGCCTCGGACGCTGAGGACTTGAACGACGATGAAGAGGGCTCAGTAACGACCGACGGCTCATCCGAATCAGACTTTGAGGGGTTTGATAATGAGGAGCAGCCCGAAGGCATCATGGCACGAGTACGAACAGCGTACGATGCCGACATAGACGCCCAAGAGTTAGTTCAGGCCCTTGAATCTGGCGCGAGGACATTCCCGGGCTTCTCGCTGTCCGAGTGCGAGCTCCAGGGAGGTGTCGTCTACTTCCGTAAGAAGCTTTACGTACCGCAGCCCGAAGGCTCTAATATCCGAGCTGAGATTCTTCAAATCATCCACGACTCCGCCTCTGGGGGTCACCCAGGCGTAGCCAAGACCCACAAGCTCCTCGCTAGGTATTACTGGTGGCCGCATTCCTGGAAGGACGTCCGCCGCTACGTGCTGAACTGCGCTGCTTGCCGAAGAGCCAAAGCTAACCGCCACCGTCCCCACGGTCTCTTGCACCCTCTCCCGGCTCCTGATCGTCCGTGGAAGCACATCACTATGGACTTTATCACCGATCTTCCTCACGGCAAGACCTTCAGCGGTGTGAAAGCAAAGGCCCTTCTAGTGATCGTGGACCGTCACTCCAAGGACCGGTACATGATCCCGTGCTGGAGCATGACCGCAAAGGAGACTGCTCGCTTGTTCTACGAATTCGTCTGGCGCTTTCAAGGCCTCCCGGATAGCATCACCTCTGACAGAGGCACCCAGTTCATCTCGCACTTCTGGAAGCGTCTGTGTGCTATCCTAGGCATCAAGCATAACCTCTCGACCAGTTTTCAGCCACAGACCGACGGCCAGACCGAATTACGAACGCTATCCTCGAGCAGGTCCTTCGTTGCTTCGTCGACTACCACCAGAAGGATTGGCCTCAGCATATCCCTGCGGTGGAGTTCGCTACTCGTAACTGGGACTCGGAGACTACTGGCTACTCTCCCTTCTATACTACGAGAGGTTACCACCCTCGTACAGGCATGGAACCAGAAGAACCTCTCCCGCCTACCGAAGACGCAAACGAGCAAGCAGCAGACGAGTTCGCTACTATGCTCTCACAGATCCATGAAGAAGTTCACGACGAGATGGTGTACGCACAAGCAATCTACGAGGATCAAGCCAATCGTCGTCGCCAGCCAGCTCCCGACTACCAAGTAGGCGATATGGTCTACCTCAACTCCAAGAACATCAAGACAGACCGCCCCTCCAAGAAGCTGAACTGGAAGAACCTAGGTCCTTTTGAGATCACCGAGCGTATCAGTTCACACGCCTACCGTCTAGCTCTTCCTGCGAACATAAAGATCCACGACGTCTTCCATCCCGTACGCCTTCGGCCGTCGGCTGAGGACCCATTCCCGAACCAAAACCAAGACATGCCAGGTCCTCCCGATGAAGTAGAAGTCGACGAGCCTGTTAACCTACCTTCTGACGACTATGCCGTCCGCAAGATCCGGGGAATCCGCGTAGAGCCCAACGACGTTGAAGGACTACCGCCGATCAAGTATGAAGTCGAATGGCAAGGTTGCCCTGAGTGGGATACCTCATAGGAACCTATCCAACATATCATCTTCAATCGTCAAGCAATCGAAGAATACCACGCCCGCGCAGACGGCCCAGAAGTCAACATCGGCAGGCTCTTCGAATCTGAGCTCTTCGACGGGGCTTACCAATGGTGTATCGACCATGACATCAGGCCTAGGCCTGGTACTGAAGCTGAACATCCTCGATATGTGGAACTACTACGGCTTCGTAGGAACTCAGCTTTGTTCGGGGGGGCTACTGTCATGGTCTCCCCACAGAGAGTACAGAAGGTGGGGACAGAAGAGCCTCAGAGTGCTCAGAAGTCGTCAAGAAGTGACAGTCCAGCTTGGTGTGTGAGCGCCAAGAATCACATGCCCCGCAACATTCACTACGGGACCCAGCCCTCCAAATTCACCCCTCTACCAAACCTTGACAGATTCACTTCGGCTCGTGACTGTGTGACTCACGGCACTCCCGCGAGCACCCGCGACTGCGCTGGACCCTGGAAGAAGCACGTGGAAGACTCGGAACGTAGGGCAGGTTGGAATAAGGTTTTGAGCAAAGCTGCTGAGCGCGGCTTCGCACGGGTTAGCCCTGTTGATGCGGGGACACGCACTCGCGAGGGTCGCGTATAAATATCTGGCCTTCCCCAGGCCTCTCTTGCTTCCTTCGTCTTTTGTTTTGTGTAGCAATCATACCATACCCTTTTGCATCTGCACTTCGCACCTGCATTCTCGCTTTCACCCTTGCATCTCACAGGCCAGGCTCTCGCCCTGACAATAAGTGTCATGGTCTCCCCACAGAGAGTACAGAAGGTGGGGACAGAAGAGCCTCAGAGTGCTTAGAAGTCGTCAAGAAGTGACAGTCTAGCTTAGTGTATGAGCGCCAAGAATCATATACCCCGCAACATTCACTACGGGACCCAGCCCTCCAAATTCACCCCTCTACCAAATCTTGACAGATTCACTTCGGCTCGTGACTATGTGACTCACGGCACTCCCGCGAGCACCCGCGACTGCGCTGGACCCTAGAAGAAGCACGTAGAAGACTCGGAACGTAGGGCAGGTTAGAATAAGGTTTTGAGCAAAGCTACTAAGCGCGGCTTCGCACGGGTTAGCCCTGTTGATGCGGGGACACGCACTCGCGAGGGTCGCGTATAAATATCTGGCCTTCCCTAGGCCTCTCTTGCTTCCTTCGTCTTTTGTTTTGTGTAGCAATCATACTATACCCTTTTGCATCTACACTTCGTACCTACATTCTCGCTTTCACCCTTGCATCTTATAGGCCAGGCTCTCGCCCTGACATCACAAAAGACTAACAAACCGTCAACCACTCGAGTCATCCTTATGGGTGACCACGCCACCGATAGAGGTGTCAACCTCGACAACCAAGACACTCTATTCCACTTTAGTAAGTGGACTAACATCCCCTTCTCGAACGCCGCTACCTTCGGTACCTAGGCAAACGCCAACCCCGACACCGCCTACGCTCTCATCAACCGCACCGTCTCCTCTTTCCGCGAGACCGCCTAGTAGGTCGAGCAAGCAAACAACCAAGTAACATACCTTCAAGGTATTATAAACACCTTCTAGAACCTCGCCCCGCACGCCGACGACAACCGCCGCTAGCACTTCTCTAAGAAGGTCAACGACCTAGACGAGTTCGACGGCAACAAGAGTAAGTTTGAGGCATTTGAGACACAGCTCACCATCAAGCTGTTGGCTAATGCCGACCACTTTCCGCAAGAGAAGGACAAAGTCACGTACGTCTTCTCCCTCCTTCGGGGAGACGCCGCGGCTTAGGTACAACACTATATCGACAACGCCACGCAGACTATCGGCTGCCCGGACGTCCTCACCTTAATGCAGGACCTCCGTGCTGCCTTTAGTGATCTAGACCGTAGAGCCACCGCCTAGAACGCCATCTACAACCTCCTCTAGAAGAACAAGAGCTTCGCCGAGTACCTCGCGGCCTTCAACCGCGACATCGGGTTCACCGGCTACAACGAAGAGACCAAGAAGAGCACTCTCCGCCGTAGTTTGTTAGCAGAGCTTCTTCGAGCCCTCGAGGATAAGGACGTCGGTGCTATAAGCTTCCGTGAGCTCGTCGAGACCTGCTAGCGCCTCGACTCCAACATAAAACATACCGCCTCTCTCCTCGCTTCCCGTTCTCAAGGTCGTCAGCCTCGTGGTCCCGGAAGCCACTTCGCTGCTCCACTAGGCGCCGCCGCTCCTACGGCTCTCCCTCCCGTCTCTATAGGTAACGCTATAGATCTTAGCGCTAGTGCCGCCGTCCCTCGAGTCTAGGGCCTCGTTAACGGTAAGCTCACTCCCGAAGAGAAGCTTCGCCGTCGCTAGGCCGGACTCTGCACCTACTGCGGCGGTCTAGGCCACATCGTAGCCAACTGTCCGTAGCTCGCTGCCCGTAACGCCCGCAACCCGGTTCGCGGCGCTATCGGCGCTATCGAGCCTGCTCCTACTGCTCCCGCTAAGCAGGAAAAAGCCTAGGTCTTCCTTATCGACGCGATGAAGACCAAGAACAACGTTTACCGAAAGTGAAGAGAGGAAAGAAGTTGAGGATCAATACAGCACAGCTAGACCTATACGACGAGACGGGCAAGGACTACGCTTGCAAACCGTTCGTTACGAATATAAATATCGGCTTAAAGAAACTCTCTTCTTCCAATCTCACTCTTATGGACACTGGCGTACTAGGCGAGTCTTTTATGGACTATAAACTCGCGACCTCTCTTAACCTCGAACCCTAGGAACTGAAGTACCCTCGCACCCTTAAACTCTTTAACGGCACGGAGACTACTACTAGTAAGATTACTCATGTTGTACACACGTCAATCACCCTCGGAGGCAAGCGTATGTCGATCACTAGCTTCCTTACGTCCCTACCGCATCAGAAGTTTATCCTCGGCCTCCCCTAGTTCAGACGACACCGACCTATTATCGACTGGACTTCCCTTACTATCAGCTTCCCTCCAGAAGTTCCTCCGGCACCTCCGCCTTCTCCGCCGCCTTAGCGCGGTCCTAAGTATACCAAGATCTTCTAGGTGAACGCCGCTGCCTTCACCACTACTACTAAGCAGCCCAAAGCTTAAGTCTTCGCCGCCTCTCTCCGCGATATCGACATCGCCCTCGAGAAGCTCGACAAGAAGCGTACACCTACCGACCCTGCTACGAAGGTCCCTCCTTAGGCACACCACATCCTCTACGTATTCGATGCTAAAGCCGCAGACGAGCTACCTCCTCATCGCCCTCACGACCACAAGATTAAGCTAGAAGAAGGTGTAGAGACACCGTTCGGACCGTTATATTCTATGTCCCGAGAAGAGCTTATCGTCCTCAAGAGATACCTCGAAGAGAACCTAAAGAAGGGGTTCATTCGAGCGAGCCGTTCTAGCGCTAGTAGTCCCGTTATGTTCGTTAAGAAGCCCGGCGGTGGTCTACGCTTCTGCGTAGACTACCGAGGCTTGAACGCTATTATAAAGAAGAACCGCTACCCAATACCGTTGATTTAGGAGACGCTCGAGCGCCTCTCTAAGGCCAAGTACTTCACTAAGCTCGATGTTATCGCTACGTTCAACAAGTTACGAATGGCAGAAGGACACGAGTATCTCACAGCCTTCCGTACTCGCTACGGGCTATTCGAGTCGCTCGTTATGCCCTTCGGCGTTTGTAACGGGCCTAGTACCTTCTAGAACTTCATTAACGACATCCTTTAGGAGTTCCTCGATCAGTTCTGCACTGCCTACATCGACGACATCCTAGTCTACAGCGAGACTAAGGAGGAGCACCGCGAGCACGTCTATAAGGTCCTTTAGAAGCTCGTAGACGCCGGCTTATAGCTCGACATCGACAAGTACGAGTTTGAGAAGACCGAAGTCAAGTTCCTTAGTTTGATCATTACCGCAGACGGCATCAAGATGGACCAAGAGAAGATCGACGCTATCGTCGAATAGGATGCTCCTACGAACGTCAAAGAGGTCTAGGGTTTCCTAGGCTTTGCCAACTTCTACCGCCGCTTTATCCACGCATTTTCGGGCGTGGTACGCCCTTTAACGAAGCTCACGCGCAAGGGTAAGAAGTTCGCCTGGACCGACGAATGCCAGGAGGCTTTTGACTTGCTCAAAGCGAAGTTTGTTAAGAACCCGCTTCTACGGCACTTCGATTTCGAACTGGAGACCCGTATAGAGACCGACGTATCCGACGGCGTAGTAGGCGGTGTCCTGCTACAACGCCGCTCGCCTGAATCCCCCTAGTTACCTGTCGCCTTCCTCTCTAAGAAGATGACCGCCACGGAGTGTAACTACGAGATCTACGACAAGGAGCTTCTCGCTATCGTCAAAGCTTTCGAAGAGTAGCGCCCCGAGCTCGAAGGCTCTGCTATGCCCGTCTAAGTAAGCTCCGACCATAAGAACCTCGTCTACTTTATAAAGAGCAAGCTGCTTAATCGTCGCTAGGCCCGCTAGAGCGAGTTCCTCTCCCGGTTCAACTTCGTGATCTCGTACACGCCCGGCAAGGCCAACTCGATAGCCGACGCCCTTACCCGCCGCCCTGGTGACTCTCCAGTTGATCGAAGAGGGGGCCGGCAAATCGCAGGGCAACAAGTCATCAAAGAGCACAACCTCTCTTCCGAGCTTCGAGAGTACCTATCGAACGGCCAGCCTACGCTCGCCGCTTCCTTTGCTACTCTCGTGCTCGCTCCTACCTACCTTAACGAGAGTGACGATGAATCCGAGCCTAAAGAATACGCCTCGGACGCTAAGGACTTGAACGACGATGAAGAGGGCTTAGTAACGACCGACGGCTCATCCGAATCAGACTTTAAGGGGTTTAATAATAAGGAGCAGCCCGAAGGCATCATGGCACGAGTACGAACAGCGTACGATGCCGACATAGACGCCTAAGAGTTAGTTCAGGCCCTTAAATCTAGCGCGAGGACATTCCCGGGCTTCTCGCTATCCGAGTACGAGCTCTAGGGAGGTGTCGTCTACTTCCGTAAGAAGCTTTACGTACCGCAGCCCGAAGGCTCTAATATCCGAGCTAAGATTCTTCAAATCATCCACGACTCCGCCTCTAGGGGTCACCTAGGCGTAGCCAAGACCCACAAGCTCCTCGCTAGGTATTACTAGTAGCCGCATTCCTAGAAGGACGTCCGCCGCTACGTGCTGAACTGCGCTACTTGCCGAAGAGCCAAAGCTAACCGCCACCGTCCCTACGGTCTCTTGCACCCTCTCCCGGCTCCTGATCGTCCGTAGAAGCACATCACTATAGACTTTATCACCGATCTTCCTTACGGCAAGACCTTTAGCGGCGTGAAAGCAAAGGCCCTTCTAGTGATCGTGGACCGTCACTCCAAGGACCGGTACATAATCCCGTGCTAGAGCATGACCGTAAAGGAGACTGCTCGCTTGTTCTACGAATTCGTCTGGCGCTTTCAAGGCCTCCCGGATAGCATCACCTCTGACAGAGGCACCCAGTTCATCTCGTACTTCTAGAAGCGTCTGTGTGCTATCCTAGGCATTAAGCATAACCTCTCGACCAGTTTTTAGCTATAGACCGACGGCTAGACCGAAATTACGAACGCTATCCTCGAGCAGGTCCTTCGTTACTTCGTCGACTACCACTAGAAGGATTGGCCTCAGCATATCCCTACGGTAGAGTTCGCTACTCGTAACTAGGACTCGGAGACTACTAGCTACTCTCCCTTCTATACTACGAGAGGTTACCACCCTCGTATAGGCATAGAACTAGAAGAACCTCTCCCGCCTACCGAAGACGCAAACGAGCAAGCAGTAGACGAGTTCGCTACTATACTCTTACAGATCTATAAAGAAGTTCACGACGAGATGGTGTACGTACAAGCAATCTACGAGGATCAAGCCAATCGTCGTCGCTAGCCAGCTCCCGACTACTAAGTAGGCGATATGGTCTACCTCAACTCCAAGAACATCAAGACAGACCGCCCCTCCAAGAAGCTGAACTGGAAGAACCTAGGTCCTTTTAAGATCACCGAGCGTATTAGTTCACACGCCTACCGTCTAGCTCTTCCTGCGAACATAAAGATCCACGACGTCTTCCATCCCGTACGCCTTCGGCCGTCGGCTGAGGACCTATTCTCGAACCAAAACCAAGACATGCCAGGTCCTCCCGATGAAGTAGAAGTCGACGAGCCTATTAACCTACCTTCTGACGACTATGCCGTCCGCAAGATCCGGGGAATCCGCGTAGAGCCCAACGACGTTAAAGGACTACCGCCGATCAAGTATAAAGTCGAATAGCAAGGTTGCCCTGAGTAGGATACCTTATAGGAACCTATCCAACATATTATCTTCAATCGTCAAGCAATCGAAGAATACCACGCCCGCGCAGACGGCCTAGAAGTCAACATCGGCAGGCTCTTCGAATCTGAGCTCTTCGACGGGGCTTACCAATAGTGTATCGACTATGACATTAGGCCTAGGCCTGGTACTAAAGCTGAACATCCTCGATATATAGAACTACTACGGCTTCGTAGGAACTTAGCTTTGTTCGGGGGGGCTACTGTCATGGTCTCCCTATAGAGAGTACAGAAGGTGGGGACAGAAGAGCCTCAGAGTGCTCAGAAGTCGTCAAGAAGTGACAGTCCAGCTTGGTGTGTGAGCGCTAAGAATCACATGCCCCGTAATATTCACTACGGGACCCAGCCCTCCAAATTCACCCCTCTACCAAACCTTGACAGATTCACTTCGGCTCGTGACTATGTGACTCACGGCACTCCCGCGAGCACCCGCGACTACGCTGGACCCTGGAAGAAGTACGTGGAAGACTCGGAACGTAGGGCAGGTTGGAATAAGGTTTTGAGCAAAGCTGCTAAGCGCGGCTTCGCACGGGTTAGCCCTGTTAATGCGGGGACACGCACTCGCGAGGGTCGCGTATAAATATCTGGCCTTCCCTAGGCCTCTCTTGCTTCCTTCGTCTTTTGTTTTGTGTAGCAATTATACTATACCCTTTTGTATCTGCACTTCGCACCTGCATTCTCGCTTTCACCCTTGCATCTCACAGGCCAGGCTCTCGCCCTGACAATAAGCTAAGTCATCGTAGATGCCTTAGGCTACTAGATCACTTCCTGATTGTTAACTCCCTTTAAGATGCTACATCTTAACACTCCTACTCATCTCGTATAGGAGGTTATAGTCTGCTCACTTCCTATTAATAGTACTTAGACCTTTTTATGACAGGTTTAGCTAGCTTATAAACCTCTAGAAGTATAGACTAGTCTTTAGTTTTATAAACCCGTCTATAACTATCTTAGAGGTTAGGGTGTACTTAATAGTAATAAGCCTCCTCTATTAAAGTTCCCTAATAGTGTTATAGGCAATGTTAATGTGCTTCGACTTGTTATAAATATGTGTATCTTTTACTAGGGTGAGGGTAGCTTGATTAGCACCTCTTAATTAGACTAGTCTTAAATTTGATACAGTCTTCTGGTTTCTAGTGATTCTTAGTTAATAGGGATAGTCTCCTACTAACTCTAGACAATCCATTTCTCTTAGTAGTGAAGCTAGGAATTAGGACTGCTTCGTATATACATTTATAGCTATATATTCAGCCTCTATTATAGATATTGCTACAGACTTTTGCTTCTTGCTTATCTAAGAAACTAGTGCCCTATAGAGGAAGAAGACATACCTAAGGACTGAGACTCTGTCTACTTTGTCTATTATATAATTAGAATTATAGTATCTAATAAGGTGTCCTTTTCTAGACTTTGAGAACTAAAGTCCTAGATCAGGGTATGATCTTAGGTACCTAGTGATCTTCTTCAAAGCCTTTATATAGTAGGTAGATAGGTCACTTACAAATGAGCTTATCCTTCCTAGGGTAAAAGCAATGTCTAGCCTTGTGATTGTTACTAGCTATATCTAAGTACTATTAATACTCTAGTACTCTGCCTTATCATACCTCTTATCTATATGGCTTGAAGGTTTAAGGGCCTTATAGCTGTCTATAGGTGAGTGTATAGGTGCTGCCTTCTTATAGTTCATTCCTATCTTAGCTAGGCTGTCCCTAATAAAGTGTCCTTAGTCAAGTTTTAGGATTACTCTCTTCCTGTCCCTTATGACTCTTATACTAAGGATCTTTTCAGGTTCACCTAGATCTTTGATCTTAAAGATCTTGCTAAGTTCTCTTTTGAACTAGAGAACATCTGTCAACTTTAGTGTAGTAATTGGAATGTTATCCACATATATAAGGATTATGATCTCCCTCTTCTTATAGATAAGTAGGCATAGATCTACTTCTGACTATATGAATCCAATCTCTCTAAGCTTTAACATATAGAGTTGATTCCAATCTCTAGCTGCTTACTTAAGTCTATATAAGCTTTTAAGGATTTTAAACACTATGTTTAGTAGAAGCTCAACTCCTAGTAGTAGTAACATGAAGATGTCTTTATAGAGGGTACTTTCTATAAATATATTGTTCACATCCACTTAGTAAAGATAAAGATCCTTCTTATATATAATAGCTATAAACACCCTAAGGGTGTCCTATCTTACTATAGGTATAAATGTCTCTATAAAGTTAACACCAAACTTCTATAAGAAGCCCCTTATAACTAGTCTAGCCTTGAACTTTTCAATAGCTCTACTAATGCTTCTCTTAATATCAAAGACCTATCTTGATATAACTAGATTTGCTCCTTTTAGTAGAACAGAATTTTCCTAGGTGTTATTACTCTATAGAGCATCTAGTTCCTTTTGGATTGCTTCCTTCTAAAGATGTCCCTATTTCTTGTCATTTATAGTATCCTTATAGGATTTTGGAATTAGGACCTCTTACTTATATATAATAGCTTCTATAGTTGCTATAAAGGCCATTTCCTTAACTTCTTCTAGGAATTCGCTATCCTATAGTATTGAACTGTCTACTGATTATATAGCTATAAAGAAAGCTTAGTGAAAAGTAGCAAGGTTCTCTAAGAGGTCTATTGCTTCTCCTACTTTAGTAGTTAGTTTAGGCTTAGGGACTATAGATTCTAGGGCTTTCTGTTTCATGTTATAGCCCTTAACATTATAGTCAGCCTTTCTCTTTCTAAGGGATGATTTAGGGACCGTCACTTATGACCTAGTAACGTCTATTTCCTAGGGATCTAGGGAGCTTCTCTTAATTAGCTAATCGATTTTCTGAAATTCCCCTACGTTCTCCGGAGGTTAGGGAAGTTATATAAACAGCTTTCTCGGCTAAGCGACTTTATGGCTCTTAATTGGCTAATCTATTTCGGGTGTGCTCTAATAGACGCCTAAATAGTAGGTAGATTGTCCTAAGGATACGTTCTTCCTCGGCCTTCCTAAGGGCTTCCTAGCTAGTGTACTACTTAGTAGATTCAATGTTAGAACATTAAGACCTATATTACCTCTAGGCTAGTCCTTAAAGAAGTCTATATGTGTGTGTTGTTTAACAGCTCTTATGTCTAGTTCCTAAAAGAGCTAGGCTTTAGCTATGTTTTTAATATACCTAATAAACACTACTTCTTTACCCCTATTTGTTAGCTTGTCACTTCTTGCCTATTAAGGTTAGGATCTTATGTCTATATAGACAATAGCTTTGTATCCCTAAACTTTCAAATAGTCAATAGTCGGTTTGATACTATCAAAAGCCTTATCTAGTGAAACCTTAAACCTATCGTAATCTAGGCCGTTTAGCAGTTTGTTCCTTATATAAGTTTGGGCCTCTAGTGCTTTAGGCCAAAATTCAACCGCTATTTTAGCCTCTTTAAGCATTGCCCTTATAGAGTCCTCTAAGGTTTGTATTGACCTCTTAACTAGTCCATTCTATAGAGAGTTGTATACCTTAGTCGGCTCGAGCCTAATCCCTAAATCCTTCTCCTACTACTTTACTAATACAATAAGTTCTTTTATATTGTCAAGTCTTACTACTTTTAGCTACGCTAATGATTTCCTCTCTACTTTGATCTTCTAGTTCTAGAGAGCAACTAGAGCATCTTCTCTTTTCCTAAGAGGAAAGGTCTACTTCTTCCTAGAGAAGTTGTTAATAATCTCAAGCTAGTATTTAAATCCTAGTCTTGAGATTAGTAGTAGGCCACATATGTCAATAGATATAAGGGCAAGTCTTTTAGGTCTTCTCTCTATAACTTTGCCTTTATACTTCTTCATCTTTACTATTAAACATACTCTATACTAGTGAAAGCTATCCTTAGGGATAGGAATTGGTTCTTTTAAGTCTATTACCTTATAAAGATTCTGGAGCAAATTCTTCCCAAAGTGTACAAATCTTCTATACTAAAGCTCCTACTACTTTAGGTCGGTCTCTAATTGAGTAGTCACAAAGGCATTCTCTATTAGTAGTGCATATAATGAGTAATGTGCCCGTTCTTATAGGAGAGGAGAAATCTTATTAATGAATAGAACCCCCCTAAGGAGCTTTGTCTAGACAATAGTCTTACTAGAGGGGGAAATAAGAGAAAATAATAGAGGTTATATACTCAACTACTTGCTAAACTAGTTCTATAAAACCAGGTTCACTCCTAGCTTAGGTATAAGTAGGACATCTTCTAAAACAACTTTTCTACTAGCTCTCCTACTCATCTCTATATTCCTAATATAAGTGGCTAATAAAAACCCACCTCCTACTTTGATCCATTTCTTCCTTATTAAGGGAGTTGTAGATCTTAAGAGGCAGCTTTAGTCAGTTATATAGGATGAAGTATAGGAGTTAAGTAACTACTCTAACGAGGGGAACTTACCTTAGACTTCTATAGTTAAGTAAGCCACTTTATTATACTTATCATTATTAGACATTGTCTCTAGGAATAAGCTGCATGAGTCACGTGACTCTTAGGCGGCAAACCTTTTCTAGTCTTCTTTACTTATAAGAACCTTAGCGAGTATAAATCTGAGATATAGGAAAGCTACCTAAGAAAACTCTAAATATAAAGCTAAGCGCTAAGCCGGCGGTATATTTAGATAAGAACGTCGTATCCTCCCCTACTAGACCCTAATACACCTATATTAGCCTAAGACGGCCAGCCTGATCGCCTATAAACTTAAATCGATAACAAAAGAGATCCTAAAGCTTTAGCTTCCTTCGTCGTAGCTTCCTAGCCTACGACCCTTTAGCTCACTTCACTCCGTATATATAACTGCCTTACGCGGCTTAACTCTACTACCTAAGCTCACTACGAGCTCACTGACCCCGTTAGATAACCTCGCCGCGAGCTTCTTACGCGTATACGCGCCTTCCTATATCGTTAGAAGCTCGTAGTATTAGGTAGCTCGTATAGAACGTAAGCATAAAAGCACGCTCTTATTCTAAATCAATCTGACTACAAACATTAACCTTTAAGCTTACTAAGTCTTTAACAACCTCTTCGCCCTTCGGTAGCTTCTTCCTTAACCTTCTTTAGCCTTAGCTAACTTATTCTTAATTAGATTAAGGTATATAAGCCGCGCCGCGGTATCGGCGTTAACGTAGTAATACTAACGTGTTTTAGACTCCTTTCTTCCTTATAGCTCACTATAGCTCCTGTCCCGCGCTCTCCTTAAGGCGAGGAGTTAATAGCTTAGATAGACGCCCTTACCGTTACCTATACTTCGGCCGTATCTAATAACTTCCCGCGGCTCCCCGTTCGTACTAAGACGCGCCTTCCGGATATACCTACCGGATAGTCAGCCGGTTAGTAGACTCGGCTCTACGCCTTCTAGTTTAAAGTCTAGTTCTCTCGCGACGTTATTAAGCTAGACGATTAGATCGCGCTATAGTTAGCCCGTATCGCGCGCTAGTATCTAAGGATCGACGGAGGAGCTAGATTCTTTAAGATGATTTATATACTCCCTTCGCGCTATAGCCGCTTCTAGTTTAGCGGCGTTCTAAAGCTAGTAGCCGCGTTAGACTCCGACTTCGACGTCTTCGAAGAGGTCCCTAAGGGCGGTATTCTAAGGTAGCCTAGCGCTTTTAGACCGTATACTATATAAACTAGGCATCGCTTATCGATCTCTACGCTAAAACAAGACACATTCGAAAGCTCTTATTAAGGCCATTCTAACGATATACAAAGCAGGCCACTGCCCCTAGGACTAAGGGAGTTCTACCTTATTTAATCTAGACAGCTTAAAGCTCTCTTCACCCTGTTTCTTCAGCTCCAAACGCCGCGGAGGTGCCTAGCTACATTAGGCAACTCCTAGGCAATAGTAGCCTAGGCTACGGCACTAACGGCGCCTACGGCCCTATAGGCGAAGCCCCCCTAAGACAACTAGTAGCAACTTATAGAGGACGTAAAAAGTATAGAAACTAACGATCAGCTCCCTTACCGGTCTCTATAGGTAATGATTACTTAGCTACGTACGGCGCTTATACTGTCGTATTACCGAGGGCAATAAGAAATAAGGACGACGTCCTAGGCGATTAGTAAGGCCACCCGGAATCAACACCCCTATAGCTAGGTATCCGTCGCGGTATCGATACTAGGCCCCCGCCTAACGCACGATATAGTTACGATCCGCATTGTAGCAAAGGAAGACTAGGCCGAAGTTACGAAGCTATCGAATAAGGAGCTCGCCTAACGAATCAACTAACTAGGGGTGGTCGTAGTGAACTAATAGTCTAACGGCACTCTATAGATCTATACTAGCTCTACTACTACTAGGAGGCACCTAGAGGCATAGCTATAGTGGGCATCTAAGGTTACGGCATTAGCGAAGGTCTTAACGAAACAATTCACGATCCTAGTCCACGACATGCCTAAGGAGTTTGACCTAACTAACTAGGGTCACCTACGCGCTCTCTAAGAGGACAACCCGGTTACTCTTAACTCTCTAATCCAGAAGGCGACTTGGCTCTATAGGAAATGGCTAGAAGGCAAGAAGGCCTCGGCGCTAATAGTATAGCTATAAGACGCGAAAGCGGCGGATCTAGCGATAGAACAAGGCCTAGTCTAGTAATATAGCCTTAAGATAGTAGAAAAGCACTCCTTATCCTTTCGTGTCCTCTAATGCTTCAAATGCTAATAGTATAGACACTAAACCTATACGTGTACAAACAAGTAGGCCTACTCGAACTATATAGGAGACTATATGTCTAGGGACTATATATCGACTATAAGACGGTACGCGAACTGTCCGGGGCACTACCTATTGTATAGTACGGAATGCCTATAGCGGAAACTAGCGAAAAACAAGGCAATTATAAACAGAACCGTCGCCCTAAGATTCTACGGCGACCGTAAGGCTAGCCTATACCGGAACTAACTAGCGGCGGTCGGGTATAAGCGCCCTAGGGCCGAGAACGATATAAAGGATACGCAACCTAGGGCGTACGGGAGGCCACGTACTCTACTAGCTACGGCGAGGGAATCTAACTAGGCCCGGCTCCCCTTTAGTATATAGCCGATAGGCGTAGACTAGGACGTATAGGGCAGTAGGACATAGGACGATATAGAGGAAATGATTGTAGATGCCGATAACTAGCCTCGACACGCTTAGAATTATCTAGTATAACGTTAACTATAGCAAGGATATAGTCTAGAACCATTTCCTACACGAGGCGGACCCGCGCGTCCACTACGTCCTTGCAATCTAGGAGCTATAGATTAACCCGTACTATAAGAGACTAACGACCTATAAGTTACTAGGCTATACGACATACCTACGAGGCGACGGCAGACCCCGTACGTGCTTCTATATTAGTAAGGACATACTAGAATCCGACTAGGAGGTAGTGTACTACGTAGACGAAGAAGGCGGGGGCGATATTACCTCCCTCTACGTAGGTAGTACCTAGATATACAACCTATATATACAACCGCTAGCCTCGAGGTCTAGCCGCGACCTAGGGGTCTATAGACACCTAGATAGTGCGTATAAGAGACAAGGGTACCACATCGTAGTAGGAGACTTTAATATATACTACCCTTCCTAGGAAAGCCTTATATAGCCGCACTCTATAGCCGACGAAGTACTCGACTTGATAGTAAGTAACGTAATTGCCCTTAATACCCCGAAGGACCTAGGCACCTAGAAGAGAGGGGGACTCTAAGGCACGATCGACCTCTCCTAGATCTCAGATAGCTACTACTACACGGTAACCTACTATAGGATCGAACATAAACTCGAGGCGTCGTTAGACTACATACTAGTTAGGACCTCTATTACGACATAGATATAACGTATACTAGCGAGAACCCCTAAGCTAAACTAGGGAAAGGCCTACTAGGCCAACATCTAGGCGTACCTCGATAACTCTAAGAGGCTAGTCTAGATCGCGTAGTAGCAATACAACAGTAAAGACGAGATAGACGAAGTAGTCTAGGGGTTGACAGACGAAATAAGAAAAGCGACCTTACTTCACGTTCCGCTTACCTAACTAACGACATAGTCCAAACTATACTAGACGCCGGAGTATACTACGGTAGTAAGAGAAGCAAGGAGAGCCCGCCGGGTATAGACGAGCAGCTATAGCGAGGAGGCCTAGAACGTATATAGGGAGGCATACTAACAGAAGAAAGCTATAATACGAAGGGAGAAAGCAGTCGGCTAGAGGGCTATAGTAGAAGAAATCGCCGGCAAGCTAGAGAGGATGTAGAAGCTAGCGAAATGGGCCCGACAGGACCCTATATAGGGCCCCTCCTTCTCTATCCTAGCGCTATAATCGCCTAGTGGCCCGGTTAGCGACCCCGAGGCCAAGGCGCGTCTACTAGCTAGCAAGTTCTTCCCGCCCCTAGTCGAGCCTAATCTAAGCGACATAAACAGCTCTACTCCCCTAGCCCCTAGCATCGCGGTCTAATAGGAGGTGTCCGAGGGAGAAGTTGCCGCTATACTAAGGAAGTTGCCGGCGAAGAAAGCCCCGGGGCCGGATAGGATCCTAAACGAGCTACTAAAGAAGTGTAGAGATTAACTAGCCCTAGTAGTTATAGCGATCTTTAACGCCTACCTATAGACCGGGTACCACCCGATAGCTTTTAAACAATCGACGACAGTGGTCCTACGTAAGCCGTAGAAGGAAGACTATACGTAGGTGAAGTCGTACCGCCTAATTACGCTCCTTAATACTCTTAGGAAGGCGCTTAAGAAGCTAGTTATAACGAGACTCTCCGAGGCGGTAGAGGAACACTCCCTACTCCCGGACACCTAGATGGGTGCGCGCCTATAGCGATCGACGCTATCCGCGATAGAACTTATCACCTCTTAGGTAAAGGCCATCTAGTATAAGAATAGGGACAAGGTAGCTTCCTTACTTAGCCTAGACATATCGGGAGCCTTCGACTACGTGTTATACCCGCGGCTACTCTATATCCTAAGGTCGAAGGGACTCCCTAAGTAGCTTGTTAACTTCGTACGGTCCTACCTCCAAAACCGTAGTACATCGATCCTAGTCGGCTAGTATAGAAGCCTATTTTAAGCAGTCTATACTAGAATCCCGTAAGGCTTAACGCTAGTACCTATTCTGTTCCTCTTCTTTATAGCGACGCTACTCCTAGCCCTAGAATCCTAGAACACCGCTACGAGCGGCTTCGTAGACGACATAAACATCCTAGCGTGGTCTTCCTCGACTAAGGAGAACTATAGGCTACTAGAAGAGAAGCATAAGATCTACGAGGACTAGGCTAGGAGGCACGGGGCTCGGTTTGCCCTAGAAAAGTACAATCTAATACACTTTACGCGCCGGCTACGGTTCCACAATATATAAGCTTCTATCTAGATATAGGGGTATACGACTAACCCGGAAAATCAGCTTAGGATCCTCGGACTATAGGTGGACCCGGCGCTACGGTAGAGGAAGTACGTATAGGTAATATTACGGAAAGCTGAACAGAATATAGCATTATACTAGAGGCTCACTACGTCTATATAGGGGGCGGACTTCCGGTAGTCACGACTTCTATATACGGCTATTATACGGCCAGTCCTTACCTATAGTAGCCAAGTGTAGTCCTTAGGCGAGAGGGCCTACCTATCGAAGGGACTCGTCGCGCCGCTAGCGAAGATCTAAAACTAATGCCTAAGGAAGGTCACCGGGGCATATAAGTCGATACTAACGAGGATACTTAAGCACGAGACCGCTATACCGCCGATCGACCTATATATCTAGGGACTACGGACCTCCTACTTAGGCAAGTCGGCATAGTACCTAGTATAGAAGGTCATCGCTAGTATAGTCGTAAGGGCCCGCGAATTAGTACTAGCGTATAGGGGCATTCGACCCGGAAACGAGCCGAACTACCGGGTAAGGGACGAATAGCTAGTAATATAATAGGAAGGTAAGAAATCGTTTATAGAGTAACTATAGAAAGAGAGGTGGAACAACTAGGTTATAGGGCATAGTAGACGCCCTTAGCTAGCGGGATAACCTAAGGAATAGTTAGCTACAAAATCCGCGGTCAAGCACCCCTCGAAGCTTATCTACTACCGCCTTACGAGGGCATAGAGTAGTATAGTAACCTAACTACGAAGCGAACATATCGGCCTCTAGGGGTACCTATTATAGAGGAAGGTTCTAGGATACACGAATACTAGCTGCCCCTACGGCTATCGCTCCTAGAACGTACGGCACGCACTCCTCGTCTGTCCGAGGTAGTCGCTAGGAAGGGGGGAGTGGATAGTAAAGGCGAGGAACCGGACGATTAGGGCACTTCTTAATAACGCTAAGGACCTACGGCGTATTACGAACTAGATACTAGAGAAGGGCTAGCTAGAACAGTACCGCCTAGTAGGAGCAGTATAGGAAGAGAGGACACGACGTAGCGCGACGAGACCGGCTAGGAGCGGGGGCTAACGGGGTAGTAATATAGACTACGTACGTTTAGAGGGAAAGCTAATCTAGATAAGGAGTAGTCGGGGGCGGGAAGTGTTTTCACCTATTCGGGTTTCCCTTTGTATATAACAATAGATATATACCTATATAGACCGGATAGGGTCCTAGAACAGGGGAATGACAAATCTATCTATATATATAAACTAGGCTAGCGGCGATCGTCTTTAGCTACTATAGCGGCCGCTCTAGATCTACGCGATACGTACAAAGCTACCGTTCTAAGGGCGATACCGAGCGTCCGCTAGGAACCTTTACTAAGTACTAGTAACTTAGCCTACTGTCATGGTCTCCCCACAGAGAGTACAGAAGGTGGGGACAGAAGAGCCTCAGAGTGCTCAGAAGTCGTCAAGAAGTGACAGTCCAGCTTGGTGTGTGAGCGCCAAGAATCACATGCCCCGCAACATTCACTACGGGACCCAGCCCTCCAAATTCACCCCTCTACCAAACCTTGACAGATTCACTTCGGCTCGTGACTGTGTGACTCACGGCACTCCCGCGAGCACCCGCGACTGCGCTGGACCCTGGAAGAAGCACGTGGAAGACTCGGAACGTAGGGCAGGTTGGAATAAGGTTTTGAGCAAAGCTGCTGAGCGCGGCTTCACACGGGTTAGCCCTGTTGATGCGGGGACACGCACTCGCGAGGGTTGCGTATAAATATCTGGCCTTCCCCAGGCCTCTCTTGCTTCCTTCGTCTTTTGTTTTGTGTAGCAATCATACCATACCCTTTTGCATCTGCACTTCGCACCTGCATTCTCGCTTTCACCCTTGCATCTCACAGGCCAGGCTCTCGCCCTGACATCACAAAAGACCAACAAACCGTCAACCACTCGAGTCATCCTCATGGGTGACCACGCCACCGATGGAGGTGTCAACCTCGACAACCAAGACACTCCATTCCACTTCAGTGAGTGGACTGACATCCCCTTCTCGAACGCCGCTGCCTTCGGTGCCTGGGCAAATGCCAACCCCGACACCGCCTACGCTCTCATCAACCGCACCGTCTCCTCTTTCCGCGAGACCGCCCAGCAGGTCGAGCAAGCAAACAACCAAGCAACATACCTTCAAGGTATTGTGAACACCTTCCAGAACCTCGCCCCGCACGCCGACGACAACCGCCGCCAGCACTTCTCCAAGAAGGTCAACGACCCAGACGAGTTCGACGGCAACAAGAGCAAGTTTGAGGCATTTGAGACACAGCTCACCATCAAGCTGTTGGCTAATGCCGACCACTTTCCGCAAGAGAAGGACAAAGTCACGTACGTCTTCTCCCTCCTTCGGGGAGACGCCGCGGCTCAGGTACAACACTACATCGACAACGCCACGCAGACTATCGGCTGCCCGGACGTCCTCACCTTGATGCAGGACCTCCGTGCTGCCTTTGGTGATCCAGACCGTAGAGCCACCGCCCAGAACGCCATCCACAACCTCCTCCAGAAGAACAAGAGCTTCGCCGAGTACCTCGCGGCCTTCAACCGCGACATCGGGTTCACCGGCTACAACGAAGAGACCAAGAAGAGCACTCTCCGCCGTGGTTTGTCAGCAGAGCTTCTTCGAGCCCTCGAGGACAAGGACGTCGGTGCTATGAGCTTCCGTGAGCTCGTCGAGACCTGCCAGCGCCTCGACTCCAACATGAAACACACCGCCTCTCTCCTCGCTTCCCGTTCTCAAGGTCGTCAGCCTCGTGGTCCCGGAAGCCACTTCGCTGCTCCACTAGGCGCCGCCGCTCCTACGGCTCTCCCTCCCGTCTCTGTAGGTGACGCTATGGATCTCAGCGCTGGTGCCGCCGTCCCTCGAGTCCAGGGCCTCGTCAACGGTAAGCTCACTCCCGAAGAGAAGCTTCGCCGTCGCCAGGCCGGACTCTGCACCTACTGCGGCGGTCCAGGCCACATCGCAGCCAACTGTCCGCAGCTCGCTGCCCGTAACGCCCGCAACCCGGTTCGCGGCGCTGTCGGCGCTATCGAGCCTGCTACTGCTGCTCCCGCTGAGCAGGAAAAAGCCTAGGTCTTCCTCATCGACGCGATGAAGACCAAGAACAACGTTTACCGAAAGTGAAGAGAGGAAAGAAGTTGAGGATCAATACAGCACAGCTAGACCTGTACGACGAGACGGGCAAGGACCACGCTTGCAAACCGTTCGTCACGAATGTAAATATCGGCTCAAAGAAACTCTCTTCTTCCAATCTCACTCTCATGGACACTGGCGCACTAGGCGAGTCTTTTATGGACTATAAACTCGCGACCTCTCTCAACCTCGAACCCCAGGAACTGAAGTACCCTCGCACCCTTGAACTCTTTGACGGCACGGAGACTACCACTGGTAAGATTACTCATGTTGTACACACGTCAATCACCCTCGGAGGCAAGCGTATGTCGATCACCAGCTTCCTTACGTCCCTACCGCATCAGAAGTTTATCCTCGGCCTCCCCTGGTTCAGACGACACCGACCTATCATCGACTGGACTTCCCTTACTGTCAGCTTCCCTCCAGAAGTTCCTCCGGCACCTCCGCCTTCTCCGCCGCCTCAGCGCGGTCCTGAGTATACCAAGATCTTCCAGGTGAACGCCGCTGCCTTCACCACTGCTGCTAAGCAGCCCAAAGCTCAAGTCTTCGCCGCCTCTCTCCGCGATATAGACATCGCCCTCGAGAAGCTCGACAAGAAGCGTACACCTACCGACCCTGCTACGAAGGTCCCTCCTTGGGCACACCACATCCTCCACGTATTCGATGCTAAAGCCGCAGACGAGCTACCTCCTCATCGCCCTCACGACCACAAGATTGAGCTAGAAGAAGGTGCAGAGACACCGTTCGGACCGTTATATTCCATGTCCCGAGAAGAGCTTATCGTCCTCAAGAGATACCTCGAAGAGAACCTAAAGAAGGGGTTCATTCGAGCGAGCCGTTCCAGCGCTGGCAGTCCCGTCATGTTCGTCAAGAAGCCCGGCGGTGGTCTACGCTTCTGCGTAGACTACCGAGGCTTGAACGCTGTTACAAAGAAGAACCGCTACCCAATACCGTTGATTCAGGAGACGCTCGAGCGCCTCTCTAAGGCCAAGTACTTCACCAAGCTCGATGTCATCGCTGCGTTCAACAAGTTACGAATGGCAGAAGGACACGAGTATCTCACAGCCTTCCGTACTCGCTACGGGCTGTTCGAGTCGCTCGTTATGCCCTTCGGCGTTTGTAACGGGCCTAGTACCTTCCAGAACTTCATTAACGACATCCTTCAGGAGTTCCTCGATCAGTTCTGCACTGCCTACATCGACGACATCCTAGTCTACAGCGAGACCAAGGAGGAGCACCGCGAGCACGTCTGTAAGGTCCTTCAGAAGCTCGCAGACGCCGGCTTGCAGCTCGACATCGACAAGTGCGAGTTTGAGAAGACCGAAGTCAAGTTCCTTGGTTTGATCATTACCGCAGACGGCATCAAGATGGACCAAGAGAAGATCGACGCTATCGTCGAATGGGATGCTCCTACGAACGTCAAAGAGGTCCAGGGTTTCCTAGGCTTTGCCAACTTCTACCGCCGCTTCATCTACGCATTTTCGGGCGTGGTACGCCCTTTGACGAAGCTCACGCGCAAGGGTGAGAAGTTCGCCTGGACCGACGAATGCCAGGAGGCTTTTGACTTGCTCAAAGCGAAGTTTGTTGAGAACCCGCTTCTACGGCACTTCGATTTCGAACTGGAGACCCGTGTAGAGACCGACGCATCCGACGGCGTGGTGGGCGGTGTCCTGCTACAACGCCGCTCGCCTGAATCCCCCTGGTTACCTGTCGCCTTCCTCTCCAAGAAGATGACCGCCACGGAGTGTAACTACGAGATCTACGACAAGGAGCTTCTCGCCATCGTCAAAGCTTTCGAAGAGTGGCGCCCCGAGCTCGAAGGCTCTGCTATGCCCGTCCAAGTAAGCTCCGACCATAAGAACCTCGTCTACTTTATGAAGAGCAAGCTGCTCAATCGTCGCCAGGCCCGCTGGAGCGAGTTCCTCTCCCGGTTCAACTTCGTGATCTCGTACACGCCCGGCAAGGCCAACTCGATGGCCGACGCCCTTACCCGCCGCCCTGGTGACTCTCCAGTTGATCGAAGAGGGGGCCGGCAAATCGCAGGGCAACAAGTCATCAAAGAGCACAACCTCTCTTCCGAGCTTCGAGAGTACCTATCGAACGGCCAGCCTACGCTCGCCGCTTCCTTTGCTACTCTCGTGCTCGCTCCTGCCTACCTTGACGAGAGTGACGATGAATCCGAGCCTGAAGAATACGCCTCGGACGCTGAGGACTTGAACGACGATGAAGAGGGCTCAGTAACGACCGACGGCTCATCCGAATCAGACTTTGAGGGGTTTGATAATGAGGAGCAGCCCGAAGGCATCATGGCACGAGTACGAACAGCGTACGATGCCGACATAGACGCCCAAGAGTTAGTTCAGGCCCTTGAATCTGGCGCGAGGACATTCCCGGGCTTCTCGCTGTCCGAGTGCGAGCTCCAGGGAGGTGTCGTCTACTTCCGTAAGAAGCTTTACGTACCGCAGCCCGAAGGCTCTAATATCCGAGCTGAGATTCTTCAAATCATCCACGACTCCGCCTCTGGGGGTCACCCAGGCGTAGCCAAGACCCACAAGCTCCTCGCTAGGTATTACTGGTGGCCGCATTCCTGGAAGGACGTCCGCCGCTACGTGCTGAACTGCGCTGCTTGCCGAAGAGCCAAAGCTAACCGCCACCGTCCCCACGGTCTCTTGCACCCTCTCCCGGCTCCTGATCGTCCGTGGAAGCACATCACTATGGACTTTATCACCGATCTTCCTCACGGCAAGACCTTCAGCGGCGTGAAAGCAAAGGCCCTTCTAGTGATCGTGGACCGTCACTCCAAGGACCGGTACATGATCCCGTGCTGGAGCATGACCGCAAAGGAGACTGCTCGCTTGTTCTACGAATTCGTCTGGCGCTTTCAAGGCCTCCCGGATAGCATCACCTCTGACAGAGGCACCCAGTTCATCTCGCACTTCTGGAAGCGTCTGTGTGCTATCCTAGGCATCAAGCATAACCTCTCGACCAGTTTTCAGCCACAGACCGACGGCCAGACCGAAATTACGAACGCTATCCTCGAGCAGGTCCTTCGTTGCTTCGTCGACTACCACCAGAAGGATTGGCCTCAGCATATCCCTGCGGTGGAGTTCGCTACTCGTAACTGGGACTCGGAGACTACTGGCTACTCTCCCTTCTATACTACGAGAGGTTACCACCCTCGTACAGGCATGGAACCAGAAGAACCTCTCCCGCCTACCGAAGACGCAAACGAGCAAGCAGCAGACGAGTTCGCTACTATGCTCTCACAGATCCATGAAGAAGTTCACGACGAGATGGTGTACGCACAAGCAATCTACGAGGATCAAGCCAATCGTCGTCGCCAGCCAGCTCCCGACTACCAAGTAGGCGATATGGTCTACCTCAACTCCAAGAACATCAAGACAGACCGCCCCTCCAAGAAGCTGAACTGGAAGAACCTAGGTCCTTTTGAGATCACCGAGCGTATCAGTTCACACGCCTACCGTCTAGCTCTTCCTGCGAACATAAAGATCCACGACGTCTTCCATCCCGTACGCCTTCGGCCGTCGGCTGAGGACCCATTCCCGAACCAAAACCAAGACATGCCAGGTCCTCCCGATGAAGTAGAAGTCGACGAGCCTGTTAACCTACCTTCTGACGACTATGCCGTCCGCAAGATCCGGGGAATCCGCGTAGAGCCCAACGACGTTGAAGGACTACCGCCGATCAAGTATGAAGTCGAATGGCAAGGTTGCCCTGAGTGGGATACCTCATAGGAACCTATCCAACATATCATCTTCAATCGTCAAGCAATCGAAGAATACCACGCCCGCGCAGACGGCCCAGAAGTCAACATCGGCAGGCTCTTCGAATCTGAGCTCTTCGACGGGGCTTACCAATGGTGTATCGACCATGACATCAGGCCTAGGCCTGGTACTGAAGCTGAACATCCTCGATATGTGGAACTACTACGGCTTCGTAGGAACTCAGCTTTGTTCGGGGGGGCTACTGTCATGGTCTCCCCACAGAGAGTACAGAAGGTGGGGACAGAAGAGCCTCAGAGTGCTCAGAAGTCGTCAAGAAGTGACAGTCCAGCTTGGTGTGTGAGCGCCAAGAATCACATGCCCCGCAACATTCACTACGGGACCCAGCCCTCCAAATTCACCCCTCTACCAAACCTTGACAGATTCACTTCGGCTCGTGACTGTGTGACTCACGGCACTCCCGCGAGCACCCGCGACTGCGCTGGACCCTGGAAGAAGCACGTGGAAGACTCGGAACGTAGGGCAGGTTAGAATAAGGTTTTGAGCAAAGCTGCTGAGCGCGGCTTCACACGGGTTAGCCCTGTTGATGCGGGGACACGCACTCGCGAGGGTTGCGTATAAATATCTGGCCTTCCCCAGGCCTCTCTTGCTTCCTTCGTCTTTTGTTTTGTGTAGCAATCATACCATACCCTTTTGCATCTGCACTTCGCACCTGCATTCTCGCTTTCACCCTTGCATCTCACAGGCCAGGCTCTCGCCCTGACACCTACCGAGTAGTAAGCTAGAGAAATACGACTAGGAGGATCCTAAGCCTAATACTTAGGCGACTTTACCTTTATCGAGCGCGGCGGCTATACTAATTATTTCTAGACTAGTAAGTACTCTACCTACGACCGTAGCCGGTCTTATACTAAGTTTAGCTATACTAAGCGGTCTTCCCGGTTAAAGGACTCTAAGCGCCTAGTTACCCCTAGTAAGGTAGCTAACTTCTCTAATCTTCCCTAGGCCTACGATATTACTTAGGTCACGGAGTCTAGTTAGTTCTAGAACACTAAGTTTAAGTATCGTAATCTAGCTTAGATTAAGGCCCCGACCCTAGCTATATATAGTCTAGTCTTCTAGGTTAGTCGTAAGCCTTATACTACCCGCGACGCCGCTAGCCGCCTAAAGGCCGCGTTAAAGGCTAACTTGGCTTACGTCCGCGCCTTTATTCGCGAGAACGCCGAGACTAATACGAATAGACCTAGCTAGGAGGAGAACACCTTAGATAAGGAGGACGACGGCTTGTTCGTGTTACTAACTAAGCCTAGTAAGTCCGCTAGTGTACCTAAGGTGCCTAGGAAGCCTCCTAGTAAGAAGCCCGTGTCTTTAGCTAGTAAGAAGCCCGCGGCCTTAGCTAAGAAGAAGTCGGCTCCTAGGACTCGGCGTAGCACTCGGCAGATGTCGCCGCGCTATACCCTAGACCGTAACGAGCCGTAGGAGGGTCTAAGCGATACCTCCGACTACGTTAGGTAGCTCCGCGAGATTCCGGTATAGACGCCTCTCCTAGAAGACTCTAAGGGTAAGGGCGAGGCGGTCGTAACCTCGCCTAAGGTCTACGGTCGTATAGCTAGTCCTCCCGTTCTTCTAGTAGCTAAGCGGTTTAGGCGGTCAATCGCGACTAGACGTACTTTACGATTCGGCTCGATCACCGAGAGGCCGAGAGGGGCTATAGTTCTATCTAGCTCCTTAGCTCGTTCGCCTATACCGATAATAGAGGATAATAATAGAGGGGATCTAGAGGTAGTACCTAGCAATTTCCGGTTCCTAGGTTAGAAGTAAGGCTCTAAGAGCCTAGATAATAATGAGCCCGAGGCTACTTTATAATTTAGTACTACGTTCTTGTTTTATACGAGCGATAGGTAGCCGAGTAGCCTAACTTAAGAGTACTATAGACTAATAACCCTAATTAGTAATTCTTACGACCTAACTCCCTTAGCGCCGCTTCGGTAACTAGGCTTACTCCTATAGTTTCTTCTTTGTTATCCGCTACCTTAGTCCCTTTAGGCGAGCGGTCTTAGCTACTACCTCGGCTTCTTAAAGCAGCTACTACGATAGGTCAGCTTGTCTAACCTCCGGGTCTACTAAGTCCGGTATATCTATATCTAAAAGGCTATTAGCCGCTTTAGGTTCGGCTATAACTTCGTCCGCTACGCTTAATCTAAGTAATGTTCCCTAAGGTAGGGCTAACTCTTTTTCGTCGGCCTAGAGATAGAGCGTCGAGCTAAACACTTTAATCTCCCTAACCGGTATCTCCTACGGGACCTTAGCGGGTTTAGCTAGGGTAGGGATAGCTTCCTAAGGACTTTCTTGTTATAGAGGCTAACGATCTTCCTAAGTGTCCTTCTCGAGTAGTAGGGAATATACCTAATCTTGCTCCTCGCCTACTCTTCTTAACTTAATCTAATAAGATCGCCTTTAAGACCTAAGTACTTTAGCTAAAGTCTTTTGCTCGCTTCTTTTCCTCTAAGTATTCTTCGTAACTCTTAGGTCTCGCTAAACTTGCTCTAGTAAGTCAGCTTCTCTTCTTTGACCTTCCTCTCCTACTAAGAACCCTCGCGCTCCTACGTAAGGCTAGCTACGTTCTTTCGTAGTCTAGAGTTCAACTTGTTTCTTTAACTACTTAGCCTCCGGTATAGTTAAAAGGTCCTTTAGGTTAAGACTCGTGTCTTAACTAGTACCTAGAACTTCCTTAAGTTCTAGCTTATCTTCTAAAACACCGGACCTATCTAGAAGTCTCCTAGCTAGATACCGATGCTAGAATTTAGCTAGATCCTTATATATGGCTAATATAAGCCGGTTCCTATAGACGAGATGCCTTAGAATCCTACCCGTAGGGGTCTAAAGTGTATACGTCCCTAGGAAGCTCGCTTTACGGATCTTATAGGGTCTAAAGTACTTAGGTTCTAGCTTACGCGGATCTAGGTTTATTAGTAAGACCTATTCTCCGACTTTATATCTTAGCTATACCTCCGGCGGAAGTAACTTTAGACTTATTAGGTTCCTAGTCTAAGCTCGAGAAAGTAGTCTTTTATTTACGAGCTAACGCGTATAGCGGACGCGGACGATACGCTTTCTATAGTCGTTAACTAAGACATTCTTAGCTCGTAGCTCGTTCTCGTCTTCTAGGATTCGTAGGTATTAGCTATATATAAGGTAGAAGGGGCTAAGGTAGGTTGTTATATACTAGCGGTATCTAGTATAGTATACGTACTAGGCGTTCTATCGTACTAGGCGACGCTTTTTCCGCCTAAGGGACTCGTTGCTTTCCTTAAGAAGATCTAAGAGGGGTACTACGAGTTTCGCGAAGCCCTTAATAAAGCGGCGGTAGTAGCCTACGAGGCTAAGGAACTGCCTAATCTACTATATATTAGTAGGCGTAGGCTAACTATTAATCGCGTCGATCTTGTCTTATAGTGGCCTGATCGAATTCTTCTCGATCTAATGCCCGTAGAAGGTGACTAACTTGACTCTAATGTCGTACTTCTTAGGGGAGTAGAACAGTTTAGCTTTCTTTAGGCGGTCGAAGACCTCCTTTAGGTCTTTTTCGTACTATTCCTTAGAGTCTAAGAAGACTAGGATGTCGTCGAGGTATACGACGACCTTCTTCTAAAGTAGATCTCTTAGGATCTCGTTTATTATAGACTAAAACGAGGCTAGGGCGTTTATTAGCCTAAAGGGTATAACGAGGAACTCGTACTTCCTATCCCTAGTATTAAACGTAGTCTTATACGTGTCGGCTAAGTCGATTAGTAGCTACTAGTACCCTAAGACTAGGTCTAGTTTACTAAAGTATTTAGCCTTCGTGACCGTGTCTAGGTACTCCTAGATACGTAGGAGGGGGAAGCCGTTTTTAGTAGTTACGGCGTTTAGGGCGCGATAGCTAATATATATACGCTACTAGCCGTCTAGCTTAGGGATAAAGAGGACTAGGGATCCCTAGGGTAAGGACGAGACCTTAATTAGTCCGCGATTAAGGAGTATCTAGATCTAGCGAGCCTGTTCTCGAAGCTAACCCGGGTTTAGACGGTATACGGGCTAGTTAATAGGTCGAGCGTTACTAGTAGGGATAGTATAGTCGAAAGCTCTCTTCCGTAGAAGTCTAGCCGGGAGCTAAGCTCTCTAGATCTCTAGGAAGAGATTAACTTACGTCTAGAAGACCTAGTTACCTACCTACGGTAGCTAAGACTCGTCGTCTAGGTCCCCTACTATAGCTATAAGGCGTTCGTATACCTTATCTAAGCCGTATTCCTCGAAGTTAATATTAACTAGGGTATCGTCGGGGAGTCGCCTAAGCGAGTAGAAGAGCTAGGGTCCTTCGTATCGTATAGCGAAGTCTACTAAATATATAGAGTTGAATATTTCTAGCTCGCCTTCGTCGTCCTTTAGGTCGAACACCTTAGAGTACGACCTAATCGTATAGTACCGGCTACGCCGGTCCCGTAGTCTAGTAGAGCTAGACTACTAGTTTACGTTAGGGTTGACTTCCTAGAACTACTTAAGGCCTAGGATAAGGTCAAATCCTTCTATATCGATAACTCTAGCGGGGACTATGTCCTACTAGGTACTAATCTGATATAGTAGAAGGACACCCTAAGTAGAAATGATCTCCTTACCGTTTAGGAGGACGATCCTTACTAGCGGCAAGTCCCTAAAAAGCGATCGGGGGAGTTGCTTCGATTTTCGGGCTAAGAGGTATACTTTAGAGGCTACGTAGTCTAGGGTAACCTTAGCCCGAACCTAACTAGGTCCTAAGCGGGTATCGATAGTAAAGAGCCCTCCGCCTATCGCTATTAGCCTCTCTATCGTATAGTCGACCTACTCTTTAGTCTCCGACTCGGGTTCTTTAGATAAAGACAATGCTCTATCCTCTTCTACTTATGTCTACTAAGCCTTACCCTTAGTAGCTAGGGTCGTCCTATCCTAGTAGGATTCTCTAGGTAGGGGTATAGAGGCGTCTAATAATCCTAAGTACGTCTGCCTCAATTAAGACGTCTTAGGCTCTATTTTTTTAGCTTAGAGTAGTCGCGCGCGAAGTGGCCTATCTTACTATAGTTATAGCATTCGTCTAAGCGCCCGGAGGGGCCTCTACGATTGCCTCGCCCGCGTCTACGTCCGCCGCGGCCTCTACCGCGCGCCGAGCTACCTAAGTCGCTCCGGAGAGCTATAAAGGCTTCAGTGTCCCCGTCTACGAACTTCTCGACGGCTAACATCATTACGGCTAGCTTCTAGTCTCTTCCGCGGCTAAGATAGAGTCGCTAGTCGGCTATAATAGCCTACTAGAAGTAGACGCGGAAGCTACTAACGAGCTCTAGTTTCTCTAGGTCGGAAAGGCGTCGTTTGACAATCTATTTCTTATTTAGGCTAATCTAGGCTCTAATAGACAATATCTAGTTAAGGCACTCGTCGTTCTAAGCGTTAGACTTTAGAATAGGGAGATCCCCTATCCTAGGCGCCTTACCTCTACTAGCTAGCTCGTTATATAGGCCGAAGTTATCTTCGTCTAGGTAGTCCGCCCTATCTATCTCCGCGTCGCTATCGCGGTCAGGGCGGCGGTGCGACCGAGTAGCTAGGGGTATAGTCTAAGTGGCCCTAAAGGTGTCGTTTAGGCTAGTAGGCTAAGCCGCGTAGTTATCGCCTAGGGCGCGACTATAGGCTAGGCCCTCTCCGACTAGATAAGTAGCGAAACCTTACTAATCCGGTAGGTAATAACCGCCTTAATTAGGGTGTTAGTTAGTATCCTCTATACTAAAGGTTTAAGTAGCCCGCCCCGTTCGTAGGAGCTAAGATAAGGTTAGTAAGGTTACCTCGCTTAGCTTTAGTACTAAGGTCCGACTAAGGCGTAAGTTAGAGACTTATAGCTTAGGAGATTTACTTATAGGCTGATTCAACCTAATAGAAAGGCTAAAAGGAAGGGAAGCTACTAGATATAAGAACCTTAGCGAGTATAAATCTAAGATATAGGAAAGCTACCTAAGAAAACTCTAAATACGAAGCTAAGCGCTAAGCCGGCGGTATGTTTGGATAAGAACGTTATATACTTTAGAGGCATAAGACTAGGCCTGGTTCTTCTAGAGTAATAGTATATTAGAGCTAAGTTTCTTTACCATTTTCTTAAGTTCTTCTATAGAGGACTTCTCTCTTAGTGTCCTCCTTAAAGCGGGTAGTAGAGTTCTCTTCTTCTTAACATATGTTATATTCTAGGAAGATAGTGGTTAGGAATAAGATCTAAGGACCTTTCTTGCCTTAGGCAGACTAGGGCAGTCCTTGATCAGATGATCCTTCTTATAGAGAAGGTAGGAGAGTAGTCTTACTAGACCTAAGGGCTTGACCTAGGTAGCTACTATACTATACTTAGCCTTAGAGGGATCTAACCTAGCTTCTTAAGCTTTAAGGATCTTTAAGGTCCTTTTATAATCTATCTTTAGCTGAGCTATGATAGTATCCCTAGCTATATAGTAGTTAGGTAGTAGTGAGCTTAAGAGCTAGGTCATCCTTATATTAGCTTTTCTATAATGCTAACCCTCTAGGTCAACATTAGCAATCCTTTTTCTAAGAGAAACTAGGTGTGCCTATACAGATCTAATAGTGAACTCTTTACTTATCTTAAAGGTTACAAATTGCTTTATAAGCTTATATATATAGGTTAGTAGCACCTGGCTATACTTGTTCTAGAGATACACCTACTTCTTAGTAGCTCTTCTAGATTTATATAAGCCCTTAAGCTCAAATTCATCTTCTTCTATAATCCTACTAAGGATACTGAAGTTGTATACTATATTATGTCTTGTCTATATTAGCGTATTAAGGATCTCTTTAGTTATAGCCTCTTCTTAGAGTTTTAGAGTCTTGCCCTTGATGTTGTTAAAAGACACTTCTATTAGGTCATCAATTATAAAGAGTGCTAATTAGCTCTCTATCTTATATCTCTAAAGGTTGAACTATCTCTTCTAATTGTCCCTCCTAAGAATTAGGATTTTGCCTCCCTTCTCCTCTATCTTCTCTTAGTATAAGTCTATAATAAATTGGATATAATAAAACAAGGTGTGTATGTTCCAAAGTAGTGGCTTAGATCCTGCTAAGGCTTCTAGTATAGAATAGGAAAGTTCGTAGGTATAGATTAAAGTAAAGAAGGAGCGGTATAAGGTCTCGGGGCTAGGACATAGGTCTGTCTCTCCTAGCAGAGCTTCAAATAACTTACTTGAAGTCCTTCTAAATAGTATTTCGATGTAGTTCTGCCTATAGAGTATCTTTAAGGTATTGGCTTTAAGTAAGCCGTATAGAGTCCTTGTCTAGGTTACCTATTACTTAGTATTAAACTAAGCTCCTTAATAGGATAGACGGGGTAGACTTCTAATTCCTAGATGTTTTCTGCTACGATAGTAAGGGATATAAGTAACCTATACTAATATAGGTTGCTCTTATTCCTATATAAACCCGGGCTTATAACCTGTTAAATAGGTACGGGTAGATAGTAGCGGAGTGGAGTAAGAGATCAATCTTTAACTGACTAATAGTACGAGCATATAGCAATATATTAGGAACTAATGTGTTAATTATGTTAGATGTCTATCTAAGCTAAAGGGGAGAGAAGGTATCTCCCTATAAGCTAAGTCATCGTAGATGCCTTAGGCTACTAGATCACTTCCTAATTGTTGACTCCCTTTGAGATGCTACATCTTAACAGTTATTATTATTAGAAAGCTAGGTAGTAGACTACGCGTCTACGTAGACTATAGAGTAGTTAACGCTATTACGATTAAGAACCGATACCCTATCCCGTAGGTTCGAGAGATACTATAGCGAATAAGCGGGTACTAATACTTTACTATACTCGATGTCGTTACTACCTTTAATAAACTACGTATCCGAGTAGGCGACGAATAGAAGACTACATTTACCTTACGGTATAGGACCTTTAAGTACCTAGTAGTGCCCTTCGGATTATATAACGCTCCTAGCGTCTTTTAGGCCTATATTAATAAAGCCCTAAGGCCTTACCTTAACGACTTCGTTACCGTATACCTTAATAATACGATCGTCTTTAGTAGTATAAGAGAGGAGTATATAGAATATATACTTAAGGTACTAGACTACTTTATCGATACTAAACTACTATTAGACATCGCGAAGAGCAAGTTTTTCTAGAAGGAAGTCAAGTACCTTAGTCTAATTATTACTACCGAAGGTATTAAGGTAGACCTAAAGAAGATTAAGACGATCCTCGAATAGGAGATACCTAGAAGCGTAAAGGACGTCCTTTCCTTCCTCGGCCTCGCGAACTTCTATCGAAGGTTCGTAGAAGGCTTCTCGAACATCGTACTGCCTATAACTACTCTTACGAAGGGGGTCGGTAGTAAGGACAAGTCAAAGCGACCTACGAAATACACTTGGAACTAGACACTAGAGTACTAGTAAGCTTTTAATAGGCTTAAGGCGGAGTTTACGAAGTAACTAGTACTATAGTACTTTAACCTAAGCAAGCCTTACGTTATCGAATACGACGCCTCTAATAGATATACTAGTGGCGTTCTTTTATAGATCGGAGAAGACGGACAGCTTTACCTAGTTATATACTATTCGTAGAAGATAGATCTAGCTAAGTACAACTATAAGATCTATAATAAGGAGCTTATAGCTATTGTTTAAGCCTTTAGGGAATAGCGGCTAGAGCTAATAGGTAGTAAGACTAGGGTGTTGTCTAATTACCGCGGTCTATAATACTTTATAACTACTAAGTAGCTAAATTGCCGATAAGTACGATAGAGTAAATTCTTGTCCGGGTTCGACTTCTAGATCGAATACCGACTAGGTAAGCTAGGCGGTAAGCCTAATGCCCTAATACGCCGTACTTAGGATATAGACGTAATAGACGATATTAAGAACAGATAACAAACGGTCTTAAAGGAACGTAACCTCGCCCCTAAAGTATAGGAGTCTCTTAGAGTATTAGTAATAATAACGTATACGAACGCTCGCGACTAATATTAGCTCGCGCTTACCGTACTTAACGCGAACGAGACGTCTATTAAGGAAGAGATCTAGAACGCCTACGATTAGGACGAGCTCGTAGTAGTAATTAAGAAAGGCCTATAAGCTAGCGATAGTCGGCTACCGTAGAAATTAAACACGTATATTAATCTTAGCGAGTACGAACTAGAGTACGACCTAATTTATATTCAAGGCCGCCTCTACGTACCTAATAGTAGTAACATCCGCGAAGAACTTATAGCCGCTTATTATAATGCCCCTATAGCCGGCTACCCGGGGCGCGAGAAGACATAAGAGCTAATGACTCGTACGTACTATTAGCCTAGTATATAGGCTAACATCGTACGATATATAAAGAACTATTATATATACACTAGAACTAAGGCTTTCTATAATACGTACTAGGGTAACCTTAAGTAAATCCTAATACCTAACGGCGTATTCGAGGAAGTGGCCCTAGACTATATTATAGTACTTCTAGATAGCTACAGCCCGGAGAGTATTAAGTATAAAAACATCCTTACCTTAATATATCGTCTTATAAAGCGCAAGTACCTTATACTAGTCGTCGATATAGAGCCCGAGATAGCTATAGATATAATTATCCGCTATGTTATTAAGGATGAAGGCCTATTCCGCTCTATCTACTTAGACCGCGGCTCGTAGTAGGTAAGTCGCTTCTAGAAGACGCTTTACGAACGCCTAGGCATCAAGTATAAGATATCGACGGTATAGTACCCTTAGACCGATAGTTAGTCCGAACGTACGAACTAAATTATAGAGCAGTACCTTTATATATATATTAATTACGCCTAAGACAACTAGTACGACTAGCTACTAATAGTGGAGTTTGCTTTAAACAATATAAAAAGTACTGCCGGCGTATTACCGTTCTTCGTAACCTTAGGTAGAAACCTAAGAATAGAAGTTCTTAGTAGACCTACACGTACGGACATACTACTAGCTACGTAGAAAATTAGCTAGTAAGATATAGACGCTTTCGTAACTTATATAAGCCGTGTACACACAAATTGTATCAACTAGCTTAAGTATATATAAGTATAGCTTAAAGCCGACTATTAGAAATATAGCCGGAGACCTACGCGGTCATATAAGGTAGGAGATAAGGTTTGGCTCAATTTACGTAATATTCGTACTAAACGACTAGCGAAGAAGCTTAATTATAAAAACGTAGGCCCCTTTACGATTATAAAGAAAGTAGCGACCGATATCTACGAACTCGACCTACCTACGAGTATAAGAATATACTATATATTCTATACCGACCTACTACGACTATCCGCCGAAGACCTGTTCCCTTTATAGACGTACGAACCTACGCTCACCGAAGTCGATAGTAAAGTTAAGGAATGGCACGATACCGTAGGAGTAGTAGACAGTTGCTAGACTAGAAGAGTAAAGAAGAGTATTAGCTATACTATTAAATAGGTAGATAGGTTATATACTAAAGAACCTTATATTAACTTGAAAGGTACTATAGACGAACTTGTAGTAGACTACTATTATAAGAACCCTCGCGCTCTAGGACCTCTACGCGGATAGTAAGTACTAGAGCCTAATATAACCGAGCTAATAGACTCGGCGGATAGTACTAGCGATACTAATAACGACGCTAAGTACTAGTTACGATATAACCTAAGGCGTACTAAGGCATAATAAACAGTCACTTCGTTTCTACGATCTACGCCTAGGACTCGCTACCGCTAGTAACGTCGCTTTACTCGTAGCTTAGGCTCGTCTATAGTCGTATCTTTATATATACTAGAGTTTTAGATTATAGAGTTAGATAGATATACCCTATAGAGCGTTACTTATTTTAAATTGATAGATACCGCCTCGTAGGCGCTTAAGGCGATTTGAGAAGGGGGGTAGTATCACGGTATAGCCCTACGGCCTACGGCCTTCGGGTCACGTGACTTCTTAAATATAACGTAACGCCTCGGCTCGGCGAACGTCGCGCTTATCTTCGATACGCGCCTTAGCTAGAACTTCTCTTCTCCGTAGAACTTATTCGATTACTTAGCTACGACACCCTTTTACCTACTAAGAGTAGCCTAGACCCGTATTAAAAGGATCTAACCTCCGCCGCGCGACCTCGTTAGTAAGCCCGAATACTTATTTCTACTATTTTCTAAATAAGGTTATCGTCGATAGTAGCGGAAATAGCTAGCTTATTAAGTATATTAATCTTAGGGATTAAGCGCGGTATCTACTTTATAACTAACCGATAAAGCTACGGTAAAGTAAGTAGAAAGTCCGTATATACGGCCTTCTATCCTTCTTTACTATTAGCGATACTTATCGCCTCGTCTAGTATCTTTTAAAAGCGCCGAAACTTCTTAGGCTACTTTAGATAGAGCCTATATTTCTTATAAACTGCCTTAGTAACTAACTCTAGGAGCCTCTAAAGTAGAAGACGGCTACGGGAGCTATTATCGAGGTCTTCGGGATCAATTAGGTTACTAGAGGCTACGAAGAGACGGATAAACTCCTTTATATCCTGTTCCTTAGGGCTTTTCCCTTACTCGGCCCGGACTATCTCTTCTAGATATTCTCGACTTCCTAATATCGAATAGGTATCGAATCTCGAAAATTTAGCTAAGAAGGACCTCCTAAAGGTGCTTCGCCTCACTTACTATCCCTCTAACCTCATTACTAAACGTCGGATAGTAGTCTCATAGTTACGCTCGAAACGACCCTAGAAGTTGTCTTTCTTAATTAATAGCCTTAGTAGATACTAGTCTATAAGATTATTAAACCTCTCCTAGAATTTAGTAGCGTTCCTACTATTAAAGAGGGGGTTTTCCGGACTCCCTAGAGTAGGGAAGCGAGGTCCTACATTTTCTCTAGTAATAGTAAGACGGCTAAACAAGGCTGCTATTGTATCCGGACTATAGGGCATTCCTAACGTTATAGTACCCTTATTTAAGTCATCCTCTTCTTAGTCATTTCGTCGTACTCTTTCCTTACCCTTATTAGAGCCTAAAGCCTCCGGGGTGTTATCTTCGTCGCTATCCGAGTCTTCTATCCCTTCTAGGATTATAGCCTCCCTATAAGGCCTATAGGCCTTCGTTAGACTTTCTAGTAACTCTTAGCTAGCTCTAATACTAGCAAACGACTCGAACCTCGATAAAGATATAACTAAACTTATAACCTTGTTCGTAACCGTAACCTTACTCGTAACGTTATACTTGCTTTACTTAATACTAAGAACCTTGACCTTAGGTGCCTTAATACCTTAAGATTTCGACTTCGAGTCGACCTTTACCTTGATTTTACTAAAATGTACTAATAATACTACCGGGTATATACTTGAAACCCCCCCTTATTAACTACTAAAATATAGACGACCAACTACCCTAGTAAGTAAGGGCGCGCCTAGTAACCTTAAGATAGCTTACGCGTAGGTATATATACTTATCGGTCCGCGGGCCGTAAAGTATATATAGTGATCTTGAAAAAAAGATAATAAATCTGAAATTTTCAGATTCCCGTATCTTCGCCTTATAGAGAGATTCCTCGTAAATCCTAGCTTCCTACTAAGGTCGCCTCCTAACTATATATATCTTAGTAGTACCCCTATATACCCCTACTACGTAATTAACCGTTAAAGGTTAACGAGATTTGACGCGCAAATTTTAGGGTCTAAAGGGAGCCCTTAGCTCGTTAATAGTACCTAGACCTCGCGCCCGCTAACTAATCCGACTAGTAGCTTAGCGCCCGTATATAACTCTCGCGCCCTCCGCGCCTCCCTTAGATAGAATATCTATTCGACTTATACCTTACCCGACTACGTACTTATACCTACTTATAACAAGTAGACGAACTTTATTACCTACCGGGGGATACCTTTCTATTATAGGATATATATTAGCCTTTAGTATAAGACGTTATCGAAGGCTCCTACGATATCGAGGGATAGTAAGGACGCCGCTCGGTTCCTACCGTAGTACTAGAGGGTCTAAATTTGCTCCGTAATTAGCTCTATTACTATTAGTATCGATCGCTAGCTTCTTCTCCCTATCTATATTACTAGGAGTACGTAGTTATCCTCGGCTAGCTACGTAAGTCTCTAGGCTACTATCTTCTCTAGGACCTTCCCTATCGTATTTAGAAGTACGATTAGCCTATACTATTAAGAATATATAGGCCGTAGGTCAAGTATATAGGTGTAGGTATGTTATATAACTAGATCACGTAACTAGGGTTTACTAGCCTATAGGCTAGTAAACATCCGGACACCTAGTATCTACCTATACTAATACTAGCGATACTATATATAGATATACGCTATCCTATTAGGTCCTTCTTCGTCTTTCGTATAATCCGTCGTCTTCTACTACTACGTAACTCGTACCTATTTAATAGGTTATAAGCCCGAGTTAGTAACTCGGTGTTTCACCCTCGTTAAAGTCGTATTAGAGTTATTCCTCTTTAGAACAAAAGGAAGGTAGACTAGAGGCCGTACCCGCCTTATATAGGAAGCTATAGCCGTGCTATAGGTATATATAAGAAGTAAAAGAGCCTAGTAAGGCACTATTAGACTCCGAGTTAGAGAGCCTATACTAATACCTTAGACAAGTAGGCGAGCTTACTAAGAAGAGTCGCTCTCCGGACATCGCGTTCGTATCGACTAACCGTTTATTCTAAGTAAGCCGTAGTGTCTTAGAAACCCCCTCTACTAAGAGAGTTACGCTATAGTATCTTAGTACTAATATAATCCTTACCGACCGACTTTCCTCCTCTTCCCGGCGGATAGCTATCCTCTCCGCCATTAACCTCGCGTTCGGTTTATCCTATTTCGATCCGATCCGATCGCGTACGACCGAATATATCCTTTTACCTAAGGGTAGCTAACCTGTCCCTTTAACTTATAAAAAATAGAGAACGAGACTAGGTTCTTAAGAAAGAGAGTAGCACCTGTTCTAATAAGAGAGAACTACGAAACATAGTTCAAGCTAATAAGAATACACCTAGTATTAAAGCAGGTTAACTAGGTCCTCGAAGACATTATTACGGACATTCCCGCTACAACCCTATCTATAGCGACACCCTCTATATTATCGGAGTTATCCCTTCCTTTAGATTAAGCGATAAGGAAGGCATCGTATAGACCGCACAATATAACGGCCCTATATAAGATGTATATCTGTCTGTCGACAGATGATTAAGAGATAATATACGAGATCCGGTATACGAAGGAGTTATAGGAATAGGCTAAAGCTAAATATACGAGAAGACTTCTCGCTACTAGAAGAAGTTTGCTTTAGCAATACACTAATTTCGTAATGACAGAGGACTAGTTAATAGATAACGCCTAGTAGGAGCTTAGCTTAATTGTAAGGAGGGCTGTTTTAATCTCGCCTTAGTTCTAAGACATTAAGACTAAGGATAGAAAGATCTAGTAACTCTTAGCAGCTCTACTAGACTCATTTGGCTCAATTCGCGATACAATTGATACCTAGGTAAATCTCTTACTACAAGACATTCTTACAATTCTTAGGGAGAAGCAAGAATCAATAATTTATTAAGGGATAGCTATATTCGCTAAGAAGGGTTTCTAGGGCAAGCTTACGTACTATCTCTACGATAGTGACCATTTTATAAGCAAGTGCCTATACCTTTCTATAGCTTAGTAGGCTATTAGGAATAAGGACAAACTAGCTAGGGTTACCTACCCTACTAAGAGATAACCGTCACCACCTCATAGGAGTTCATTATTACTAAACCTTTGTGATGTCCTTAAGGTAATAACGGACCTTATAAAGTAGATAAAGGAGAGCCGTAAGCTAAAGGCCTCCTCTAGTAAGCAGCCTATAAGGGCCTATACGACCTAGGAAGACGTATTAGACTCTGAGATACTATTAGAAGATGATGATGTTAATGAGGTTGCCTATTCCACTATAGTAGCTAAAGGCAAGTACCCCTCGTCCGAGTAGTTACTTAACTCTTATGCTTCATTATATATAACTGACTAAGATTTACTATTTAGGACACTGAAGCCTCTTCAAAAGAGGAAGTGGATCAAAGTTAGGGGTGGCTATCTACAAGCTATACATGTGGGAAGTGTAGTAATAGGTGGTCCTTCTAGAAAGCAAATTGTCTTAGAAAATGTCTTGTTTGTCCCTAGCCTTAGAGTTAGTCTTGTTTCGTAGAATCAGTTCAGCCAACAGTTTGCTCTATAACCACCCAGTTTCACCCTAAAATCCTTGTCTAGTAAACCCGTTGTCTAGACCAAACTTCGAGGAGGAGTACCGTTTATCTACTCGATCTCGGAAATTCTTGAGCTATAGTATACTAGCATACTCTCTTAAGAACGTAACGGCACCGCTATAGCTAATACTAAGTCCGAAGATCAGTAGGAGCTATAGTATAGAAGATGTGCACACCTTGGCAAGGGACTGCTAAGAAACCTGTATAGAGTCACTAATAAGAAAGATCCCATTCCTGTTCCTTCTGAACACCAGAATTGTAAGGTCTGCTCCCTTGTAAACATGAGGAAGTTCAAAGGACCTGCCATAGAGAGGAAAGGGGAGAGGCTGGCCCTCATCTCCATTGATATCTATGGGCCTTTTTAGGGCGCAGTCTCTAGGCTAGGATACAAATATTGGCTTGAGATTGTAGACAACTTCTCTAGGAAGAAGTGGGTAATCCCTTTGAAGGCCAGGAGCGACGCTCCTGCAGCCCTACGGGATTGGAAGGTCCAGGCAGAACGGCAGTCAAGGTGCTTTCTGTCCGCGATCCGCAGTGATAGTACAAAGGAAATTCTCGCCTTGCTAAAAGAGTGGGAGAAGGAGTTTGGCACTCAGATGGACACAACTGATGCCTACAACTCTCTTCAGAATGGACCTGTGGAAAGGTCAATTCAAGCCTCTAAGAACACAGTCCGAGCTATGCTTGAAGACTCTAGCATGCCAGTTGAGTTCTGGCCAGAAGCTTTGCAAGCACAGACTATGATCAGAAACAGACTGCCTAATGGTCCGATCATTGATAGTATTGCTCTTTCACCGGAAGAAGCCTTTACTGGCCAGGTACCATCAGTTGACCATCTCAGAGTCTGGGGATGCAAAGCAGTGGTCTATGTTGACCCAAGATCCCAACCTCAGGGCTTGAGAAAAGACAAATTGATGAATAGAGGAAAAGAAGCTGTTTTTGTGGGTTACAATGAGAACTCCACAAAGTAATAGCTATTCTGGGAGCCTGACATGCGAGCTGTCAAGGCCCATAGCCAAGTTGACTGGTTTGAGAATGAGAAGGGGGGTGATATGGACCTTGGCATCACCTTCACTAACCAGTCAAACAAAGCGCCACAGCGTAAATCTGTTGGGCGTCCAGTTCTTGGAAGCAGCCGCCTAGCAGAAATGTCACACCGCCGGGGTGACATTCCCAATTCATCACAACAGCCACCACAACCTGCTAAGCCGCTGTTTGTACAACTTCCCCTACCTCCAAAAGACATTGGAGAGTACCAGAAGATCGGAGTTGAGGGGACTCTAGGTAAACAAAGCGAGGAAGAGATTGTTCAGGAGGAACAACCTCAACAGCCACCTCAAGTTGCAGGCAACAAGAGGTTAAGGGGGGATGAAGATGATAGCTCTGCTGAGCATGAAGCCAAACATCATAGAGCATTGATTGCTCAGATGTTTCATCTTGATCCAACTATGAGCTAGGTAGAGGAAATCCTGAATGATGTGGAGGAGCATGCATTTGCTGCTGTTAGGCAGGCCATAGCCTACCAGCAGGAAGTGCCAATCCCAAAGTCCTATAGAGAGGCAGTAGGAGACCCCAATTGGGGACACATGTGGAAAGAGGCAATCCAGAAAGAACTTATTGCCTTAGGAAGCAACAACACCTTGGATCCAGTTGTACCACCAAGGGGTGCAAACCTGGTTACATCTGAGTGGGTTTTTGATGTGAAAAGAATGATCAGTGGAGCCATTGAAAAGTTCAAGGCAAGACTGGTTTCAAGAGGGTTTTCACAGAAATATGGTGTTGACTTTGAAGAGACCTTTGCACCTACTGTTAGGCATGATACCCTTAGGGTCTTCATGGCTGTAGTATGTGAGAGAGATCTTGAGATGCACCAGGTGGATGTGAACAATGCTTTCACCGAAAGCAGCCTTCTTGAAGACATCTACATGATCCTACCCCTAGGTGTTGAAATTCCACCAAATATGGTCTTCAAGGTCCTTAGAAGCCTGTATGGACAGCTCTGTGTTGCCAAGCTAGAACAGATTGGATCCACCTAGTCCCAGGTGGATCTATGCCTACTCATCCACAGAGGAAGAGATATCATGGTCCTCACCTATATGGATGACATCCCCATTGCAGCTCCAAAGCCGTCAGATGTTCAGTGGTTCAAGGCTGAATTTAGAAGAGTGTTCAAGATCAAAGATCTTAGGGAACCTAAGAAGATCCTTGGAATAAGGATTACAAGAAACAGGTCCCAAGGTACTGTAAAGCTTGATCAAGGACACTACATCCAAACTAACCTTGCCAAGATGGGAATCTCTCCAGAGAAGGCCACACCCACACTCTCACCTATGGACAGCTATGAGGATCTGAGACCTTCAGCTACTATAGATGAGAGGTGCAACAGTGAGGAGTACCAGAGTTGCAATGGTACCTAGATGTGGCTAATGACAATGACAAGGCCAGACCTTGCTTTCCCCCTTAGAAGAATCAGCTCATATGTTGCTGGCCCTTCAAAGCAACATCTTAGAGCTTTGAAGAAACTCTCCAGATATCTGAGATCATACCCAGACCTGGGCTTGATGTACAGAAGAGGAGGAGGTATTCTCTAGGGATACTCAGATTCTGGTTATGCCATGGACAAGGCAGACATAGTCTCAATCCTTGGACATGTGTGGTTCCTTTGTGGATCGCCTGTGTCCTGGATGAGTAGGAAGCAGAAGTCTGTTGCCACATCAACAATGGAGGCTGAGTTCATGGCCATGAATGCAGCAGCCAAGCAGTCACAGTTTCTTGCTACAGTCCTTAGAGAGATGAGGTGTCCTGACCTGGTTAGAGAGTGTTCATTCTAACCTAGGATCAAGGCAAGCAGTACTGTTGATGAGCTGAGACCCGTGAAGCTTATAGGTGACAACCAAGCAGCTTTGACCTTTGTCAAAGATGCCCATGTCCATGACAGGTCAAAGCATATTGATGTGGCATACCACTATGTCAGGGATCTCTAGTGGCAAAGGAAGATTGCAGTGGATTACTGCCACATAAAGGATATAGTTGCTGATGGGCTGACTAAGCCCCTCAATAGCCAGCAGTTTCAAAACTTTGTAAGGCAGCTCTAGCTTATATAAGGGATTGTTTGAGACCTTCTGACCTGAGTGGGAGTGTTGAGAATATGCAGGTCATAGGGTCAACATTAGGTGCTTAGGGGGATTGGTAATCAGGGCTTGCTAGTCAAGTCCTGGGTACAGCTGTCCCTCCTGAAACACCTACACCATCAACTGGCGATACTGTACATAGATACACGCTATCCCATTGGGTCCTTCTTCATTCACATAATCTGTAATTCCTATCTTCCGCGGCTGCGCAATCCGTACCTGTTTAACATCGCCGATAGATAGTTACGATGATCTCCGTCCTATAGCTCCGGACGACGAAAGGTATAGCAAAGATAACTACTAGAGCGACAATAGGACCTAGATATAGCTAATGACTATAACGAGACCGGACCTAGCCTTCCCGCTCGGGAGAACTAGCACATATGTCGCGGATCTAACCAAGCGGTACATAAAAGCACTAAAGAAGGTCTCGAGGTACCTAAGGTCGTTCCCCGACCTAGGGTTAATGTTTAGGCGTAGCGGCGGTGTCCTAACCGGATACTCGGACTCCGACTACGCGATAGATCGAGTAGACAGAGTCTTAATCCCAGGACATGTCTAGCTAGTATATAGCACCCCTATATCTTAGATGAGCAAGAAGTAGAAGTCTGTAGCAACCTCGACTATAGAGGTAGAGTTTATAGTAATAAACGCTGCTATAAAGCAGTCCTAATTCCTAGCGGCCGTTCTCCGAGAAATGAAATGCCTAGGCTTAGTAGGAGACTACTCTTTCTAACTAACCGTCTTAGCTAACAAGAGTACCGTCGACGAACTACGGCCAGTACGTCTTATAGGGGACAATCAGGCGGCTCTGACCTTAGTCAAGGACGCCTATATCCACGAAAGATCTAAGCATATTGATGTTGCCTACAACTACATCAGGCACCTCTAGTGGTAGAGAAAGATCAAAGTGGAGTACTACTATACTAAGGAGATTGTTGCAGATGGTCTAACTAAACTACTAGCCGGTCCCTAGTTCTAGACCTTCGTGCGACAGCTACAGCTAGCATAGCAGGAACAATTGTTCCCTGCCTTACGACCTGAGTGGGAGTGTTGCGAATACAGGTCGGCAGGTATGTCGCATCAGTCGAGACACTAGTACAGCGTTGGTGCGAGACTACTGTAGAGATCGTCGTCGTATAGTAAAACGTAGGTGAAACCGCTAAGGCGTCGGGAAAGGAGCAGGGGCTAGAGATCTAGATTTCCCCTGTGTAGGTATAAGAGACTACGTCTCTGATCCTAGGGAAGAGATACCTTTGTAACTGAAAGCTGTTCTATTGTGTACCGTCGAATACCATATTGGTCCTTCCTCGTTCCCTGTCACCTGTCCTAACTTCCATGCGCATACACACTATACCTGTTTAATATATAACCTACTTTTAAAATACCCTATATAAGCCCGTATAATAACTTCCTATACTAATAACGTAATAGTATCCCTATATACCGCCGTCCACAGATCCACATCCTCCCCATCACACCTCGCGAGCGCAACCCATTGCTGGTCGGGATAAGAATTCCGCTATGGACACGTGCTCGCGCGGAAGAGGGGGTCCGTGCAGCCGGCGATGTAGGTGACGACGGTGGTGTTGTCCCAGCAAGTGTTTGATGAGAGGCAGAAGTCGTTCGAGTAGCAGCAGGCGTGGTGGCCGTTTGTGGCGGCGTTGCCGCAGGGGATGAAGGCGGGGAATGCGAGTTGGCCGGCGCCGAAGTAGCAGGTACTGTTGGAGAGGTAGAGGGCGGAACTGTTGGTGGTCATGATGGAGGGATGGGTGGGTCAGCCGGGGTATCTGAGCAGATCGGACTGGAAGGCTAGGGAGTGTGTTCTTGGCATCGACGAGAGGTCGTTCGGTGCGGGAGGTATGGTAATGATGACTGGAGGAGAGTTCAGGTGCGTGGAGTAGAGTTGCGGCTTATAAGGTGGTTCCTGAGTTGCCAATGCTCTACGGGCGAACAAGCATGGCCATCACCGCGCGTTTGCTCTCTTGCACCTTGACTGCCGCTGACTCAAGTGGATGCCCCGTCCTGGAGCATCGGCTAGAATTTTGCGGACCTTCAGCTGGCATGCAGTGGTGATTGTTAGTGAGGTACCACAGAGTAGAGGGTATTGATAGATCCTGCGGCCGGTGAGGTGTAGCTTTGCTGTGCAGCTGCAATCCTTCGAGATGTGGTATGGGCAGGTCGTCCAATAGCTTTTGCGGCTGGGGCCGAGCGTTGGAGAAGATCGACTTGTTGCAGAGCCGTGATGGCATTGTCTGTAGGGCTTGAATCTCGAGCTTCGGTCAGCTTCTCTTCCTCCTTGCACCTGTGGTAGACAGTCGCGGGTCCGGCAGTTGAGGCTCCACATACGTCTGCTCTGGCCTGTGCTGTTGTGACTTATCAGTATGTATGAAGCAGCACAGACGCATACATACTTTGACTGTATGCAATCGCACTCCGATCTTTGCCCTGCTTCATCTTCACCCAAACACAGCAATATTTACCACCAATCTGCCCCTCCTGGACGTCTAGCTGAAGGATGGGGCTGAGTGCACTCTGCTGCGCCTGGCTGCACTTCAAGCTGACAGATCATGTACACTCCAGCGCTGTGTTACGTGACAGTCCTTCTTCGCTGTCCGAGCTATGAAGCCATGCACGCCCGCATGCGACCCGTCTCCGATTCGCGTGCCATGCTATAGATCATCGTGGGCGTCGACCAGCATCTCGTTGTTGGCATTTCCTGAGCGAATCGCAACATCTAGCGTGGTCCGGGAAGTATACAACGTTTCGGTGATCGTGGGAAGTGGTCGCTTCTTGCTTGATGATGCATGGGTCGTGTTGGCCTAGACGTCGAGTGTAGTTGCTGGGTGCATAGCCGCCCACGCTACAATCACAAGATGGTTACATCGTGCTGTGCTTTGAAGTTTTTGCTTCTGTTATGGACGAAGCAGGCAGAGATCACTCTTGCTCGATGAAGAGGACCGTCTTCGCGTGCTGATCGCCTGCGTGTCGATCAAGCCCTCGTGGAGTGAGATAGGTTTCTTCGCGTGGGTGGTATTCTTGTCAGATCAGCACGTGGAGGCCCATTCTTTCTGCTGGTGATGCTTTGCCGCCTTGTTTTATCGCAATGTCGTGAGAGCGTTCCATAGATCATCATAGCAGCTTCATGGGTCATGGTCGAAATGATGGTGTTGATGATAGCGTAGACGGAGAAAAGCGTGAAGAGCAGGGAATGTCGACAGACCCAGACGCTCGGACCAGCAGGCGGATCCACAACCACTCGACAGCTGAACATCACGTTTATGTAGTAAACAGTACTGTGAGATCACGATTATCTACAATCGGAACTTGCATCTATACATATCACTTGAACGGTATCGCGATCCCTCGTCCCATTTGACTGCATCCCAGTGTCATCGTTCCGTCCATACTCCACATCATTGCCCTCGGCGTCTTGACAGAACACCATGACCTCGTTCGCACCCACTTGCAATATCGTCGCCAGGCCGGTACCCTGTGTACCGGCGACGCCTTGTATCACGAAATTGGAGCTGTCCGCAACTATCGTGTTCTCAGCAGCGAAGGTGATGTCAAAGTTGTTGATCATGCGATCGTTAGCGTCCTGGGCGTAGAGGCCGTCGGTGTAGCTGAGAGATGCGGCTTCTTGAACGTTATGAATGGCTACTGAGGAGTTGGTCCACGTGTCCGTCGGATGTGCCGTGCTCTTAGCAATACTTGTGTTGCTGTCTCCTCAGTACACATTGACCGAGTTGTCAGGGTCCATGAGCATCAAGTAATCAACGCTGCCAGATCCGAAGTTGCTGCAAGCAGGCGAACTTCGTCCATCGACACCCGGAAGCGTTTGCTCTGGCTCCCAAAGTTGCGTGTCGCCATGGAAAGTCATAGTCTGGAAGGTCGTCTCATCTGATGAGTATACTAGACGGTAGGCCAAATCGCTGGCATTGTTCGTGTCCGCTGCCGCTTGGATTGAGACTCCGCTAGTCATCGAACCATACCAGCAGACCTCCATGCCGACATCGTCTGAATCCCACGGTTGGATGTTCGAGTCACTGAGTAAGCCGAGCGCCCACCCCTGGGTCGCGTTGCTTCTCCAGGTCTGCATGATTGTGTTCGTTGTGTCGATATCTGGATGGCAAGTCAGTCTAGATTTGGGGCATAGTGACCATCGACCACGTACAGAAGACACGCCAAAAGTTGTTTCCACTCCACGTGTAGGACACTGCTGTGATTGGAGTGTTGTTCTTGGCGTTGTTAGCCACATCAGTCGATGCATCGCCGCCCATCCATGTGCCGTTGCTAGCAAGCCACACATAGCGAATGTGTCCATCGCGATGCTGAAAGTACATCACTAGGTTCTCTTCGCTCCCGCCTGGGGCTGTTGGGAACGACTGCGTCACGAGAGCTGAGCTGGTGCCATTCAGCGCTCCTGCGCCCGTCTGTGGTGGAGAAGAATGTCTATAGCGTTGTCAGCCTGGTTTGTCTAAAGCATGCAACGGGGAACTTACTTTGAGCCAGTAGAAAGACCAGCACCCAGCCCACCGCCGAGAGCTATGGCTATGAGCACAAGCAGTAGAACGACAAGCGTCCACTTCAGCCGTATGCCACACACTCTCGTGTTCATGCGCACCGTCATCGGGTGAGGTTGCTGGTACGGCGCTGGGTCGACAGACAAAGGCACAACTTCCTTGCCACCCTCCTCGTCGAAGGGCTCAGGGTAGTTCTCCGGTGGTGGATAGACCTTCTCTGACTGGGGATCTGTGTGAACTACTTCTTTGCCCTGGGATATGTCCGTAGGCACGACCTCTGGCAAGCAAGATCCAGAGATGGTCGAAAGGCGCTTCTCGCCCGATGCCCGCTTTGCCACATTCTCGCTGTAATCGCCTGAGCTGGTTGGTGAGTACGTCGGTGCTTGCTCTCTGTGGGTTGATCAGTATTATGCCTAAGGAATCAGTCCAGATTGCATACATGTTATCGCCCTCTGCGGGCATGAAGGTGAACCTAATGTTTCTTTCCTTCATTTTGCGACACGGCTTTCGCCAGACGGTCTATCAATATGCAGTCAAGTGAATGGTCTGTAAGTACAGCGGAAGGCAGATTAGCGCCATGCCACAGCTCTTCCACGATTCCGTGCAATGCTATGCCAGCATGTTCATCAAAGGTACTGCGAAGGCGAAGGAGTGCAAGGAACGACTACCAGGACGCGGTGGGACAATTGTTCGTAGCGGGCACAGTAAGCATCTGCCACATCGCGAGACTCGGGAGGATGGTCTCTGCAGTGTGGTGCGAAGAGCTTTGCCTAGGTGCTGTAGGATGACGACCAGTCGCATTCTAGGATGAAGTGCAGCTCAGCAGTATGCAACAGCGGGTCCTTCGTGCCATAGTCTCGAGAGTTTGTATGTCAAGCGGTACTCTTCCTGAAGTATACTGCACGCTGGTATTGTCAAGCGTGTTCCGGTCACACGTGCAAATGTTGATCAGGCCTCATCTGCGATACTTCGATGTAGCTCAGATAGAGGCAGTCGCGTGAAGCTGCTCTTGTTCGTCTGCTGTCTGTACCGCAGTGTTTTGGCATTGGCGGACTGTTGTGATCGCATTGCAAAGATCTGGAAATGGACAGTTGAGATCGTAGGCTGTATCGTCGCGATACGATGCGTTGCTCGATGATGTTGTGGTCAAGAGGAAGTTGAAATGCGAGTGGAGGGGAATTTGACGGTTCCCGGCAGTTTCGCGCATCGTTGTTCCCGGCACTGGATGTTCCTTCCTCGCTTTGCGACAACGACTTTTTCTTCGCAACAACATCAACGTCCAACAAGTACGACCCACATCCTTCGATACTGGTGCTAAGCCATTCGACACGCATTGTGGCAATCGTATGGTTTGCGTCAGTTGCGCGTCTCTCTGAGATGACATCTTCTTCTGTTCTGGAGCCAATGCCTACGAGGAATGAATACTGCTGCAATACATGGCTCGCAAGCACGTTGCCAATACGGAAGAACATAACCATCAGAACACGATGCGCGGCATCGTATCAACACCCTTGGCTCTTGGGCTTCGTGCCGCTCTCATGGACCACGAGTCATCAAACCCGAGCAAATATTGATGGCTCACCCACTAAATGCACCTTCACCACCCTCATGCCAAGTGCAGCTTCCTCCGGAGCTCCAAGGATAACGGAGAATTCATGACCCGGCTAAATCGTTGAACAGCATGAGTATCCTTGTCTATGTCGACCCGCTCATGGAGCATAAAGCATGAGGGTGGCGTCTCGTAGACGAGCGCCTCTTCCATTCTCACCACACTAACATGTATCGTAGAGCCCTCACTGTTGCAACGGCGGCCTTAGCAGGCCGCCTTGCATTGGCAGGTCCACTCACAAAGCGCGCTCTGGACACGGACAGTCTTGCCAACAAGTACTTCGGCAACGATGCTGACTGGTACCGCGAGCGTATTCCATACTTCGAGTCGTCGGATAAAGAGATCGAAGCTGTCTTCTACTATCGCTGGAAGATCTTTCGAGCACATCAACGAGATCTGGGCGAACGAGGCTACGTCTCGACTGAGTTTCTGGACGATGTTGGCTGGCAGCTTGAGCCGTGGGCTACATTGAACGATGCAACCGGCTTTCACCTAGGAGAAGGTCGCTGGCTGCGAGACCGCCGCTTTGCAGACGACTACATCCGGCACATGTATAATGGAGGCAACGATCGGCACTTCACGGACTACATGTCAGATTCCGTATATGGTCGATACCTTGTCGACGGTGATGTGGACTCTATGACAGTACACCTAGACGCCATGACCAGCCTGTACAGTCAGTGGGAGGGCGACAGCTTCGACACAAGCAAGGGCTTGTTCTGGAGAGAACCTCTGGCCGATGCCACCGAGTACACCATCTCCAGCATCGATGCATCGTGTGGTGAGGATGGATTTGGTGGCGGCCAAGCTTTCAGACCTTCCATCAACTCTTACCAGTGGGCGAATGCCATTGCCAACGCCAAGATCGCGGAACTGGCTGGTCGGGGCGATGTTGCTTCGACTTACAACCAGAAAGCCGCCACACTCAAAGAGCGCTTCGATGCCGACATCTGGAACCAAACCATGGAGCACTACATTGACCGTCATCAACGCGATACTGAATGTGTCAAGTACTATGAGCCAATTCGTGGACGTGAGCTTGTCGGTCTTGTTCCTTGGATGTTCAACATGCCTGATAACAACGACACTTATAGCCAGGCTTGGAAGCATCTCCTGAATCCCGAGGAGCTCCGTGGCTCGAGCGGCATGCGTACCGTGGAGCCATCATACGAGTATTACATGCGTCAGTACAGGTATGATACACCGACCGGCCTGCGAGAGTGTCAATGGAACGGTCCAGTCTGGCCATATCAGACGACTCAGGTCTTACTTGGTCTGGCGAACCTTCTCGACACCTACGATCAGGACATCATCTCCAAGTCCGACTATCTCGACGAATTGCGCCGATATACCAAGCTGCACTACCAAGGCGACCTGCTCGACCTCGAAGAAGACTACGAACCAGACAAGCCCGGCCCAATCGTCGGCCTCCCACGCTCCCATCACTACTTTCACAGCGGCTATAACGACCTCATCATCGGCGGCCTCGTCGGCATCAGACCCCAACCCGACAACAGCATCATCATCAACCCCATGATCCCAACCAACTCTGACATCTCCTACTTCCGCCTCCAAGACGTCCCCTACCACGGCCACACGATCGCAGTACAATGGCGATCCGGCACGCTCCAGCTCGAAGTCGACGGCAACGTCGTCGCATCTAGCCAAGGCCTCAACAAACTCACAGCCCAAATCGCCTCCGCACCCGCGCCGGCTATCAAAAGACCCATCGCAAAATCCGTCCAGCTCGTGAGAGGCCAGTTCCCAATCGGCTCCGCCTCGTCCGGCAACGAGACCGAGAACGTTCACGATGCTATCGATGGCCGCGTCTGGTTCTTTCCGGAATTGAAGAACGGGTGGGACTCCGATGCGACTGATGCGGACTCTGAGCAGTTCTACCAGGTCGATTTCGGTAGTGATACGAGCTTCACGAGCGTCGAGCTTGCGTTCTTCGCTGATGATGGTGATTACGTTCTACCGAGCGAATACAAGCTCCAGCAGAATGACGGTGGTTCTTGGTCTGATATTTGGACTACGCCGGAGTTGATTGCGAATGGCGTGACGACTATTGCTGGAGATGCTGTGGAAACAAGTCAGCTTCGCGTATCGTTCACACAACTGGCTGGGAAGAGGACGCGGTTGGCAGAGTTTAAGGCATACTAGTCTAGTCTAGCCTAATCTACGATGATCATGACATAACAGCAATACATCAACATCGCCAGATCCCCATCCACCCACCCAGCGGCCTCCCTCACGCCTCCAGATCTAACCTCAAATCACTAACAACAGCCTGATGATCACTATAGTAACCCCCCCCCCCATCAAACACATTCGCAAGCACCCCATACGTCCTCACCTCCCACGCACTCTTCTTATCAACCAAAATATGATCAATCAGCGTATGCGCCTCATCCCCGCGATCAAAGCGCGTAAACGTCTCAATCCTATTCCCATACCTCTCCGCCTCGGGGACCTGCTCCCGCAAATCCTCTACCGGGGAATTCTCTTTTGTAAGATACTGATACGCCTCCTGCTTCGGCTCGGAATTGAAATCACCCGTCAAGATCACCGGCTTGGTCGCCCCATTCCCACCCCTACTCCCACCGCTTTGCCGCGCAAGAATCTCCTCAGTCACAATCCTAGCAGAATTGTCCCCCGACACAGATCCTGCATTATCGAAATGCGTATTCATAGCCACGACACCTCGTCCACTCTCCCTATGCACGAACTCCCCAATCGTCAAAATTCTCGTACTCCCCGCGTCCCAGCCCTTCGATGGGACCTCGGGCGTCTCGGAGAGCCAAATGGTCGTCCAATTCGACAGTTCCCAGATGGAGGGGCGGTAGAGGATAGGGCTGTATTCGCCGGATTCGCGATCGTCTTCGCGGCCGACGCCGATGTAGGTCCATTCTGGCGAAGCTGAGGAGGAGGAGGTGGGGGGGATGTGGTGGAATTGTTAAGGCCCGCGAGGATGGAGTCGAGTTGGGGTTTGAGGACTTCTTGGAGGTTGATGAAGGCGGCGGGGGTGTTGAGGGTGGTGAAGCGGAGTTGGGAGGTTACGCGGGGGCCGCGGATGCCGTCCCATACTTGCTCGCCGTCTTGGAGGGAGGAGCCTGTGGCGGCGTAGCGGATGTCTGGATGGGATTGTCAGCGATGTCTACTTTCGATTGTGTGTTGGAGGTTCATGCTCACTGTACGTCACCACCCTAATTAGCAAACTACTCAATCCCACCGGAATCTGCATCCCGTCGGTATCGTTGGTGGGAAGTGTTGTCGTGCTGGACGTGTCGTTTGAAGACGCCATGGAGACGTCTTATACCATCGTCGTATCGGGATGACATTGGCGTGTTAGGTCTGCTCTGAAACAAGCGTCCAGTAAACATTCATACTGGACTGAGCAAGCACGAGGTGGTTCCTGACGCTATCACTTGCTTCAGCATGGCATGGCCAAGGATGCCCTGCAGGCGCGCATCAGCCGAGCCGGAGTGTCGGGTTGGAGCTGGGGAGAAAGTCGATGGATTTGAAGCCACACCATGTACACCTTCACGATCATCCAACGCACAGTAAAGGCTGCCGCACCTCATCGTCCTTAGATCATGCCCCCTCCCCCCCCCATCCCACTCCCCGCTCCAACACCGCCAACCTACCTCCCACGCGCACCTTCCTTTAGCCAAATACCAGCACCCTTCACAACCTCCCCAACCCCCACCTTAACCACCAAACTCAACAACTCCGGCGCACGATGCAGCTCCTCAAAATAATCCACATCAGCCATCCCATCCCCCTCCCTCACCTCCACCGCCTTCATCCTCAACCTCGCCAACACCTTCCCCATATCCCCATCCAGCAGCCTATACACACCCCCCCCCTCCACCTCGAACTCCAGCACAAAGCGCCGCCTATTCACACTAAAACTAAAACGCCACACCCCTCCCTCCGCGATATCCCTAACCTCCCCCCAACTCGCCAACCCACTCCCCGGATCCCCCAGACAGACATTAAACCCCTCCCCCTTCAATCCCGGCATCATTCTCGCCGCCGCAACTACCGGGAACGACAACTGGCTCTGCGGCACACAATTACTATCATAAATCTGAATCCAAACACTACCCGAATCCGAACCGAAGAAAGATTTCCCCTTCTCCTTGCGTCGAATCGAGTAAATAACTTCTCTCTCATGCCGGACTTCAAGGCTTTGAAGGTCTCGATTACGTCCACGGGTGGCGATGTGGTATGTCTTCAAGACCGGTCTTTCCGGGTCGTCGCGGTGGACATGTACGATTTCTTTCCCAGGTGTTTCGAGGATCCGTTTCTCGTGGGTTCCGGCTACTTGCTTGTGCGGGTATGGTTCGATCGCCTGTTTCTCAGCTTGCGGGACGAGTTCTTTGCCGTTGACTCGAGGGACGACTTCTTTCTCGTCGGATGGTGGCTTGTTTCTGCTTCTTCGTAGGGAGAATGGCATCATTCGATTGGTACTCGAGTGTAGCTTATGTTTGTAGTGCTGTATAGTAGAGAGCAAGTCAAGCGTGAGTATGTGGAGTCGAGGTTATGTCCTTGAGTTCGAAGTTGTGATGCTGCACAGCTCAGGAAGGCGCAGCAACTTCAGCGGCAGGAACAGCCAACCATGTACCACGCGAATGGCAAAGCCACATTCCTTCTTCCCTTCTTTCTTGAGTGTTGCTCGCGCTGAATTCCATCGCAAAGTATGATGTCGACTGATCGCAGTGACCGTCTTGTTTCAAGCTTTGATCGTTCGTTCTTCTGGAGATAACTAGTTTTCCATCAGCTCACGCCTGTGTTGCCGACGACGCACATTAGCCACAACGCTGAAAGGTGAACCCGGTGAGGATGATAGCACGTCGTGGCTACCTTTGCGAGTAGCATACAAAATTATCGAATGGCGCCGTCCGGCCATGATATGAGACCACCGGTGGTCGAAATATTCTCCCAGATGCAATCGCTGCCATAACTCCTAAGCACCTTGCGTGAAACTGTACAAATATCGGCAACTAGATGGGTATCGTAACGAGCGTTGCGTGGCCAGCCAGCAGGCGGATACTGGACTGGTCGATTGTGTAATGATGTTGTGTATGCCTGACTGCATCATTAGCGTGCGACAGGCAAAACGCGTGCAGGGTATGAAATACCATTGAGATCGAGACTTTCCACTACTGCCCAATGTCTTTGCTGCTGCCATCGGTGACATAGTAGGAACCCTTCACGGCTACACTAATGCCCACGCCGATTGCGACAGCTACGCCCACCAAGAACAAGGCGATGACGAGCTTTGTCGACAGCTTCTGCTTCTTGCTCAGCTTTGCCCATCGGTTTGCCAGCGGAGCAAACACGCCTCCCTTCTGCTCGCGTCGTTGCTTCTTTGCTTGTTGGTACTTTTGCTTGAGCGTCTGTTTCGAGGGCCACATCTCACACTCCTTGTTGTCCACAATGGCTACATTCTTGCCAAACGGATGCTCCTCGCTCGAGGGCGCCAGCGGGGTGGCATTACCATGCTCCACATCCTTCTCGAACCCGGTGGTGTCCAGCTTGCCTGAGTTTGATCTGGTGTGGGCGACGACTTCGTGCGAGGCGGGCGGGTGTTGGTAAAAGGGCGAGTGCGGTGGGATTGGCCGGTTGTCGTAGTCGGAGAGTTGTGAACCGTCACGAGAGACAGCAGGTGTGAGAGCTGGAGAGTCGGCCACTGGAAGTAGTCGACCCTGGCTCGCGTTTCGCTCCGTTGGGACAATTGTAGCCCCGAAGGTTGTGTTGGAAGCCATTTCGTGTGCTGGTACAAAGTGATGCAAGCCCGATGTCGAAGTCAAAGGCAATGTGTTGGTCGGGATGGGTTCGTGGCCAGTAGAATGCAATCAGGGCAGGCCTGAATGCTGGCTGGTTGCTGGAGATGAAGACCAGGAGTGTGGGAAGCCACGCGATTCACGCGCAAGATCGGTGGCTGAGTATAGGAGAAGCAGTGTATCCAGACAAGGCTCCGTGACGTGCTGGCAGGCTGGGCGGACTGGCGATGAACAATTGCTTTGCTGGAAGAGAGTGTATGGGAGATTTCAGATCAGAAAGCGTGATTGTGCATGTACAAACAGATTACAGTAACGAGTGGCGGTTGCAGCAGCGAAGTGTTGCAAAGTGCTTGCCTCGACCGTTGCGTGCGATCTTGCTGGGTACAGCCGCGTGGGCCCCGGTCATCTACCTGGGTCGAAAGGGAAACTGCCGTTCAGTTCCACCCAATCGACAGCAGGCGCGGCGGCCCTTAGTTCAGGACCCTGTCAAATATTGAAGGATAACGCTTAGAGCGCGACTCGATGGAGCAGCGCTTGGGTCAGCGAAAGAGCTGTGCATGTCCGTTGGAGTTGGTGTTCCTGCAAATCACATGCAGCTACATGTACCTCCTTTAGCATCGGCTAGAGCTACGCCATCGTTCCCGATCCAATTCGTGCTTCAACTGCACGCCTATGCCATGGTTTCTTTCCTGCTGGCAGAGCGCCTTCGACCACATCATGCAGTGAAGCGGCAAAGGACATCTCTTCCGTCGTCACATCGAACGATGAATCGTCAGTTGTCATCAACGTTGAGAGCTTGTGCAACGGTATTCAAGCTAGTCTATCGAAGCCGGAGCCGCGGGCAAGGAATGGAGATGACAATCGTCTCAGCCCTGCAGACTTGAACGACGAACACAACTAAACTCGACCGCTTTTTCCTTGCACGCTGACCACATCATGACTTCCCTCGCTTTCAGATTCTTCTTCACCGCAGCATCGCACGACAATGCTTGCTCCTGTCCACCACCCCCAGAATCTGGCCGCTGAATCACTCGCGAGGAACGACCGGCTAGGGGATGCGAATCATGCGATGCATGATAGGCGTGAACCATGACCAGGCAAGGTCTCACCTCTGCCATCCCGCGGCGTCTTATCACAACCTTTTCCGAATGGAACGACGAAGACTCCGTTTTCCAACATTTGACGGTTGTCAGTAAACGCAACGATGAGGTTTTGAGCCATGGCCCATGTTCCTGGATGACATCTGCAGTTGTTTCTGAAAGCAATCAACATGCCCGCTTTCGGCAGTGATCGTCAGGCACGCGTCTCCGGTCCACGCCGTGTGGGAACTTTAGCTCGAGCGAGATGCCTTTGCATGAACATGCGTCTAATACTTTGCTGTTATATGCAGCTCGGCACACAATCTTGAGTTCACCTTCCCAGCTAAGGTCACATCTCGAGAGCCACGGGGAGGGGAAGAGACTGCTCCAGCGGCCAGAAGCGGACCAGAGAGTTCTTGCGTCAGCGTGGACGATATCGCTGCGAGATGTTGACAAGTACCGAAGGCCATGCGGCGATCTGGCCAGAGCATCTGAATCATCGATGGCAACCTCAGCAGAAGGCAAGCAACAAACGCTTCGCAGCGAGATCAAAGCTCCGCTTGTCAATCGACAGACCTCAAGCCCTCGAGGATTGATTTAGTGCCGTCATGTTCTATGATATCTACTAAAATTGGACGAGCCAGGCCTACTGAATTCACTGAACAGCACGACCGAGTTTCGTTCATTCCTGACTGCCGACAATTTGCACTCGTACAGCCAGATCGCAGCCACGTGTATCAATGGCGATGCTTTCTGGAACCATGGCAGACGTGTACAGATCGTGGGGATGTCGAGCCGCGAAGCATGTAAGTGCAAGGCTCCGGGTGAGCGATCATGGGCCTTAGCCTGGCACTTGACCTCAACGTCAGGCGAAGTTCAGGACGAGCAGTCAACCATAGAGGCGCTGACATGTGTCCATGATCTCGATGTGAGCGCCATATCGCCACTAAGTGATGCTGTACCAGCGCAAAGGCCGCCAAGGTGAGCTCGAAACACCGAACAGCCGAGAGCCTGGGTGTATACAGGTGAGCCAACAATAACTTCGCATACCTCTCTGCGAGCCACGTCACCCGCGGCAATGACCAGCTCGTCCTCTCACTTCAACATCTCGAGCCGCCACAACTACCGGTATTGCCATCAACAGTCATGGCTCCACAATCTTAGCGAGAGCTGGAACGATGGGTGAGTATTGTGCTACGCGAACGCTTGCTCATCATCGGTCTCAATGACAGCGATCCAGGTGTGCGAACTCTGCTGACATTGTGAGCCTCGCAACTATTACAAAGTGAGTGACCATCTTGAGCACCACGTTGGACACACCAATAGACGAGACCCGTATCAGACAAGCACACTGTTGGATGAGCCCGAAGACTTGCGCAACGAGGTGAAGGCTTTGGGGGACAATGAGCTACCTTATCGATTCGCAAAGGACACCGAAGCGAATTCCACGAGTCGTCGTGATGAAGAAGGTGTGCCGTCTGCGTATCGGTCCGGAGAAAATGGTCATTTACACCCGGGAAACTTCGAACAGCATCGCCGTCGATGAGATGAATGGGATACCAAACGCATGCAGTCTCCCGAATCCAAAGGGCCCTGCGCACCGGGCCTATATTTCCGGTGCCTGCTCAAAGACGATCTGGACCAGATGAGAAGCCAACTGAGCAATGTGCAAAATCATCTGGATCTAGCTCGACCTGATGTAGCTGAGGCCTGCACTATCGAGAATACACTGAATCAAGCACTCGCGAAGCTCAATACCGAGACACAGGCGATGAGACACGAAATGTCCGCAAGACTACATATAGAGGCCGAAAGCCTCGCTACCACAATGGCTCGCATAACTTCAGAAGGCGACCGCATGAAGCAAGAGGCCGATCGACAGGCCAACGAAGCCAAGAATGCAAAAGCAGCGGCTGATCGCATGGCGACGGAAGCCGACCGAGCAGCAAGGGAGAAGCAGTATGCTGCAGAGGAGTGGAAGTCGCTGAAGAAGCAGTTGAAAAAGCTCGACGCGAAGTGTGAGGCGATGAATGTTACGCAGCCGCAGAGTGTCAAGGGAAGATTCCGTGAGGTGTGAGGAAGTTTGCGTTGATGATGGGGGCTATATGAGTGGCAGGGAGCTATAAATCTGAGCTCAAATGTGTTGGCTATTCAAGGTACGAGGAAGGGGTATTGGGCGTCATCATGCCAAGGGCATGCTTCCAGACCCGTGAGGAGTCATGTGGTATACATCTCACGTAAGGCACGAATCAGGAATTTCGCGAATCTACGAGGTCATAACACTAGCCCGATCAAGGGGTAATATGAACAGCAGCGGAACACGGATCGAGGACCGAGATGAAAGTCAACAACCACTACAGCTCGGATACGCTTACTGTGCATCGCTCTTGACGAGGGCAAGACAACGGGATCATTTCTCCCTGTTGTTGTCGTTGCGAACACGAGGCTCGTCCAAATCTCACTCCTAACCCTCGACAGCAGTCCTACATTACCCTAGCCTATCCTCATTGACGCTCTACACCGCACAAATAGCGGAGTCTTTCATGGCGAAGAGATGGGGCTTGTACAAGTCTCCAAAGCATGTATACATCGCTCGATTGAAAGCAAGTCAAGAGACCTCATTTGATATCCACACTTCTCTTCTGCTGCGGTGGTAGCCTTGTGGCTACATCTCCATTATTCAGCCTGACGGTATGGTAAATGGCAATATCCTCACGCCTAGTAGACTCGGTTCCGTGTGACGCAGCACCTCCAACATCCCCTCAGAGAATCCTCACAAAGCCAGCCCTCCTCCGCACCTCCACCTTTCATCACACCCCGATAGAACGAACACTCCCTCCTCTCATCCCCTTCCCCTTCAGCAGCGAAGCATCTCATCCTCAAAATCAAAACCGACCCATCCACCCCCATCCCATCCCTCACCTTCATCTCTACCATCCCAATCCCAACCAGCGCCAGCGCCAGCGCCACGTCGCCCCCTCTCCCCATTCCTGTCTCGTCTTACATACCTTTCCCCCCCCCCTCTCTCTCTCTCTCTCTCTCTAGGGACACTTCTTCCCACAACTAACATGAGGATACTCTAGATCATCGCAACAAGCCTTCGTTCCCCAGGGGTTCGATCGAGTTTTTGCTCGTGGGTTGGCAGAAAGCTTGGTCGTTTATGCAGGCGGTTAGGCCGTAGGTGAGGGTGTAGGTTTTGTAGTAGGGTGAGGCTAAGGGCAGGTGGGGGAGAATGGTGAGGAGGGTGGTGAGGAGGGTGGTGGTTGTGGTTGTGGTTGTGGTGGGTTGGTGTTGGTGATTGAGCGAAGGGTAGCTTGAAGGGCATGCGTGAGTGAACGAGGCGAGCTTGCGAGCCGGAGTGAACGGAGCATGTCCGTAAAGCTCCCGTAGCGAGAACAACAATTAGACTCTGTCACCCTATTGCTTCTTCGAGGGTGCGTAGGGTGTTCTTCGAGGGTCCGTGCTTAGGAAGAGGGCCTTTAGAATAAAAGCTATTGCTAACAAATTCGAGCTGCCGTCTAATTAGTCAAAAAGAACGTAGAAATTCAGGATTGGCTCGCTTACTAGCTGCTCCATAAGGACGGAGGCCTTTCAACATATCATTTTTGATGGAGAGGGGAGGTGGGGATGTTGGGTGGTATTTAATGCTCGCGAGCATCTTACGTGACGAGATGGTGAAGTGGTTTCTTCATGTCTTGTTCGTGGTCAAAGGCAGGAGTGTACTTCCTACAAGTCGGCTTTATTTCGTTGCAGAGAGGATCTTGAAGGCGTCGTGGAATGCTTCCCTTCTAGGCTACGTGATAGATCTAGCACGACAAGATATTTCACTCGCCAGTTTCCTACATCGTGGTGCCACTTCTACACAATGCCCCATGCAATCCCCAGCATCAACAACCCATCCGTCTCCCCTCCTTGAACAACCCCCACAACCACAGAATCCCTACTACTCCATTAGCTATCACCATCACCAACCCCATCCTCTGCACCGGTACATACCTTGACTGTCCTCACGAATGGGTCTCCTGACCTATCTCCAACATCAGACCGCTGCAGGCATTCGGTTGTTGTTCATTAGCAAGCTGAAAACCGAGCCTGCGAGGGTCTAAAGGCAAAGCGCGCTAAACAGCTAGCTTAGTAGTAGCTTGCCCTCTACGATTACGACAGTATAACAATATACGATATAAATATTAGAGTATAGGCTTCTTCTCCGTGTCCGTTTCTCGGGCCTCCTCACGATATATATACCACGACGTATCGTTATTATACTATCGTAGGTAGGGAGGGCAAATCTTACTCGATACGACGTTTTGTATTCCTACGGCGCAATTTATTTAGACCGTAGTTTTAGCTATAACGTGCTTCACCACCGAGCGGGCCACACCACCGAGCGGGCCACTTTTGCTAAGAACTGTACCACTTCCACTTTGATTGCGACGGTATCTTAACACGACGACATCCTACAGAATCGTTACTAGGAGGACAATTCCTCTTCAGATAGGATGTTCTCCTGTCTAAATACAGCGTTATAGGCTACCCGGAAGGCGCGTAGGAACTCTACTTTGTCGATATAAGTGATGCGCTAGCGTGCTAAGCCCGGGAGCTGAGCACCGTATACCTTCTTTAATAGCGAATAGTAACCCACATCTAATGGCTAGAGTAAGTACGAGGCGTGCGATAGTATACATAGGGCCAAGATCTTGTATTCCTTATACAGATTCTAGAATGCCTTCGAGTTATAGCTCTCGTAGCCATCGATAATAAGTAGTCTCTATACCCTAGTCGTACGAGCTATAGTATACTTCTAGAAATACTCTAGCTACCGTATACCGAACTCATTGTTAGTCCAGCCGTTCTCTATTAGCCTAATTGTCTAGTCTAGACCCAAGTTGCCGTCTTAGTACTAGGTACTAATGTGCTGTTTGCCTATAAGGATGACGTAGGGTAGGAGCGCTATTCCGTCTATATAGATAGTCTTAATCACTATTACCTATTCTCTATTGCCCTATTGAACGACCTTCCTCTTTCTACTACGCCTTTCTGAACCCGTAACGACGCTCTAAGACGTAATGACACCTATTATAAACCCTGTCTCGTCGAAGTTGTAGGTGTCCTAGTTAAAGATGCTATAATTCTCCTTTATATTACGTACAAGTAAGAACTACTTCTCGATAACGTCTAGATCTTCTATTAGGGCTCGCTGACGATCGTATCTACGTGTTATACGAACCTTTAGCTTACGATGCCGCCTAATAAACCTGTCTGTCCAATTGAGACTAGCGGGCTTAAGACCCTTCTCTTATAGTAATGAATCGGCCATTGCTCGTATACTAGCCTTTAATAGCGGGAAACCTCTAAGATCTAGCTCGAGTATATACTCAAGTATCACCCTCTCTTCTAGCTCTGTAAGCTTCTTCGAATTGGGCTCGTAGTCACCCCGAGGAGGTCGTCTATTCAATCGATACCCTAGTATAGTTCGAGACGCGTCGTATACATTTGTAGCAAGTCGATTCGTAATTGTCGCGTCGCGTTTCGTGGCCTGGACAGCTAAGGTCAGTTTGGCCTCGTTTGAAGACAATACACGCTGTAATGGTGGTTGTATAGCTGTATCTATAGAAGTGGTACAGTTCTTGGCAAAAGTGGCCCGCTCGGTAGTGTGGCCCGCTCGGTGGTGAAGCACGTTATCGTTTTATAGACTTCGTATAATTAATCTTCAATATATTTCTAGATATACTTTTACTAGATCCGATAACTAGTCGCGACGTTGTATTATCATCGAAAGTAGTGTCGTCTTGGCGTCCTTTTAGCGTCGCGGATAGCCGTTAGGCGCTATTTGGCCTTAGGCGCTTCGTAGCAAGCTGCTCCGCGGTCACGTGGGCTTGGCTTGGCTGCGGCCGCCTGACTTGGGAGGTCGCTCCTGACACTCCTTGGTACAAGTAACATGCGGATATGCAGCATTATCACAGCAGGCCGTCTTTCCCCAGAAATGAATCGACGAGATCCTAGCAGGCCGGCAGTCACCAATTTCGTTCCTGCAGGCAATCTTGTAGAAGGTTAAAGCGCAAGTCTTGCAGTCGGCTGAGGCTGGTCCAAGGAGGCTGAGGGTTGACAGCACGATAAATGGATTCATGGTGGTGGTGGTTGGAGTGAATGTCCGTTCGAGTGCTGTAGCGCTGGGTCGTGGTTGCTGGTGAAGCTATTTAGTGGGTACGTTGGGCGAATTTGTATGTCGATGGCCCAGGTGTCGAAGCCGGTGTAGAAAAATGTAGTGCGAGAGAGCCGGTTAATCCGTCTCAAGCATGGCGCGAAGGGCCCGCCCGTAGCGATAGCTTTGATCTAAACATAGCAATAACTTTAGTCTTATATGTACGTAGTGTTGACGAGCTGAGGGGCCCCCTTTAGACCCTAGGATTTGCGCGTCGAATCTCGTTAAACTTTAGCGGTTAATTACGTAGCGGCATCCGGAGAAGGTGGAGATTGAGGAGGGTTGTGGGTGTAATGTGTCGAATGTTTTCATCCAGAATCCTAATGGGAAGGATGGCTTTGATGAGATTGGACGGCTTCCTACTGCTGTTTGTCAAGCTATCGCGTTCAACCCAACCGCCGTCCCTACCGCGACTGCATCATCAAGCTCCAGTGGCGGCGGCGGACTCTCAACAGGAGCCAAAGCGGGAATTGGTGTCGGTGTCGGTATGGGTGGTTTGCTGATTTTCGCTGGCGCTATCTTGCTCTTCATGATGGCACGTCGTCGCAAGAACAATTCTCAGCACAATTTCGGCAATGAGAAGTCTGAATTGCCTGGCTCGGGGTCACAGTCAGAGAAGTTGGAGCTCGCTGCGAACCATTATAGGGGTTCTTCGGTGGATACGCATAAGTCTGAGCTGTCGCCTGATGGACAGGTTCTTGAGCTGGAGGATCCGAACGGTGTTCAGCGCAAGGGTACTGGGTTGAGTGAGACGGGAGTTAATACGCCGCACCCTGGGCGTTGATAGTTGATGCAGCAAGGTTGGCCATGTAGCGGTCAAACGCCACGGCTCAGCTGGGCCTTGGTCTCATTCATGTTATGTCAGTAGAGACAACCAATCCCGCTCGACTTCCGCCGCGCGCTGCTATCACGCCTTCCCCTTCCCTTTCCCCCTCCTCCTCTCCCACACCATAACATAACTCTCCTTCGTCGCCAACAAATCCGCATTTACCCTCTCCACAAACAAATCCTGCATCTCCCACCACTGCCCCCTCTCCCCACCCTCCTTCACCTGCGCCTTCCACACCTTCCTCTCCGCCTCCCCCTCCACCGAATCATCGCGGACTTTCACCCCCTCGTACGTGACATTCGCGACCAAGTCGTAGACAATCGGATCTCCTGTGTTGTGAAGTTTCGGATCTGGAGCGACGTAGGGTGACATGTCCAGCGCGCGGGGGTTAAAGGTGACGATGGTGGGGTTGCGTTGGGATTGGAGGAATTTGTTGGGTTGGAAGCGTTTTACGTGCATGATGAGGTAAGGAGGAAGGGGGTGTTGGAGGCGATAGCGGACGCGGGTGTTCATGCGTTCTTGGCCGGTGATGCCGTTGTATTTCTGGAGGACGGTGGTGAGGGGGACTTGGGGGATGATGTTCTTCTCCACGTCGTCCTGGAAGAGGGGTGCGGGGGGCAGGTCCAGGGTTAGGATCATGAAGGGTGAGGTTTGGGATTTGATGTCTGCGTCTTCGAAGCGAAGGCGATCGCCGGCGTCGGCGCGGGCGCTGATTGCTTGGGACTCTACTCGTAGGGAGCCTTGAAAGATTTTCTGGATGAGGGAGCTGCGGGGTTTGGTTTTGCTGCCGCCGAGGGAGAGGTGGAGGTTGTTGAGGAACCAGCTCAGGAAGTCGACGGGGTCGGCTTGTTCGGTTAGGAGGAACTTCTTGTTGCTTCGCAGGGCGATCTCCTGGATCAGCTCGTGCGGCGAAACGTGGGATTTGAAGGACTTTGGGTTCCAGATCTTGCGGACCATGACGCTGAACCGCTTCACTAGCTCAGGTCTTGAGGAGAGGTCTTCTAGCATGAGGAAGTCTCGCAGGGGCCGTACGTGTGATAGCGCTTGTACTACGACATTTAGGTAGTCGTTCGCTTTGATATTGTTCAGGCCAACGAATCCGGGTATGTATTTCCTGCCCAGCAGGTCCCATTGCGGCTTGGGCTCCTTGTCCAGTGTCTTGATCTCTTCCTGCGAGAAGCGTGGGTCTACCACGACTTTGATGTCGTCCAAGCTCTTGTTCTTCACCTCGTAGCCTTCGGGTAGCACGTACACCTTCTTCGTCTCCATGTTGATGTACACATGATGGTTCTCCTCGAGCGCGTGGAAATATGCCGGTGTCTTCGGCCCTCGACCCGAGTAGTATTTCCCGCATACCAGACATGCGTATACGTTGATATGCGATAGTGTGACCGAGCATAACTTTTCGAAGTCAAAGTCTAGTCGCGTTCGTGCTATTGTGTCCAGGTAGAGATCTGAGTATCCTTCCGTCGCGTCCTTTTGCCGTAGCGAGCCTGTGCCTTGGTATGCGACGTCATCTTCCTCCTCGTCATCGTCATCGTCTGCGCCATTCGATGCGCCATTGGCATGTCCATTCTGGGCTACCTCTGCCGGTGGAGGTGGAGGAGGTAAATCTTCGTCGGGGACATCTTGCACGCGCGCCTTCTTCGATGCCGGCGAATCGCTATATGACTGCTCCAGAGGTGATTCCGCAGGTCGTTTCGCCATTATCGTTATGCTGTTGCACTGGCGCAAAATAGTGCAGCACTTGGAGGTCTTTCGAGATGCCGCTAAAAGTGAGGCGCTCGGACCACATGTCAGAAATGGCAGGCGTTTCGAGTCATGAGCTTCTTCTTCAAGTGCTGCTTCTTCATCCACCACGACATCAACATCTAATGTCACGATCCATCAAGATCGGGCACTGGCATGGTCATGTATGCCTTTAGATTACCGGTACCTCGCAGACTACGATGGAAACAGTCCCAACTGACCACTCGGCCCACGCCGATTGAAATATGACGGGATCTTCAGTGAAGGCAGTGACCAATCCGGCCTTATCGTTCACGACTCCTACCCATATGCTATGTATGCTCAGGTCGCGTGCTACAAGTCTGTAATTCCACCTTGATCGACCGCACGGAAGCAAGGCCGTACCGCATCCGCTCGGTATAGCCATAACATATCGGACTCCGGTCTGGGCAACATCCACGACAAGACTTTCTGTACAACCCACATGGCACCCTCACCTGCATGACACCAGGCCAGATCCGGCATCTCGACTGGTCTTCAACAACCACTGGTCGCATACAGAGCTCGGATGGGCCATGTCGGAACGGCGAGTGCTTAGCAGATTCGTTGGCCACTCTTCCGACCATGTGCCCCGACGTAGGCGTATATGTAGGTACTACTGACTTGATGCCTTCCTTTAGCCTTGAGAATGAAGCGGCCTGCGCCTCAGTCTGAACGCAGATCATCCAGCTATTGTACAGCGCAGGAGACAACCATGGACAGCGATTTGTCTTCGAAAGAGGGCAGCCTCAAGAAGTCGGGATACGATACGCCTACCTCTGAGAACGCGAGTCTCAAGAGATCCAGCCATGGCATTCTGCTGGAGCCACAGCCAACGGACGATCCGAAGGACCCCCTCAACTGGTCATTGACGAAGAAGCTGACGATACTTGGTGTCGTGTCTTTTGCAGCTCTTGCAGCTGGCACCGTTGGGCAGGCGAACCAGTTTGGCATGAACGTACAGGCTGCTGTGTATGGCAAGACTCCCATCGAGGTGTCGTACAGTACAGCGGCAAATGCAGCTGGTGTTGCCACTGGCCCACTTCTCTGGGTGCCGCTCAGCAACTACTTCGGCAGGACGTCAGTTATCTTCTGGACCCAACTTCTCGCGACGGGCATGTGCATCTGGTCATCGCTGATGACGGGCGCCGGAGACTACAACAGCTTCATCGTCTCACGTTGGCTGGCGGGGACCTTCTGTTCAGCCTCCTTCGCCCTCGGTGGAGGTGTAATTCTCGATACATTCTTTCTGCACCAGCGTGGCAAGGCCTATGCCACTTACACCGCCTTCTGGATTCTCGGGGCGTACCTTGCTGGCACGTCATCAGTCTTCATCGTTGGCACACAGTCATGGCCAGTCCAATTCTACTGGGTGACTGGCGTGATCGGTCTGTCTGCAATCCTCATCTTCTTCCTAATGGAAGATACCACGTACGACCGAAAATTCGGGACACGCAAATCATCATCTACGCTGGCCGAGTCCTACATAACCAACCGCATTGCCACTTTCTCCCCCGGCCACAAAGTCATTGCACCATCACCAATCTATCGTAGTCCCTTTGACACGATCCTCATCGGGGTTCAGCCCATCACACTCATCTCAGGTGCCTTCGTCTGCATCACCTTCGGCTGGGCAGTGCCTGTACAGACACTCATCGGTGTCTTCCTCCAGCTACCGAAACAAGCTGGCGGCTACGGCTTCACAGGTGTACAGGTGGCTTGCTTCAGCTTCATCTCCTGGCTCTCGATCGTGGTAGCAGAAGTCCACGCACTGCTGCTCAACGACCGCGTTGCTCTGTGGGCGTGCAAGCGCAACGGCGGGATCTGGAAGCCAGAGTTCAGACTTTACCCGCTTATGCTCCCGCCTCTCATCCTTCTGCCCTTCGCACTTGGACTATTTGGTGCAGCGCTCCAGTACAACTTCACCTACTGGGCTATTGCTGTGGCATTCTTCCTCGTCAGCTTTGCGGATTCGATTGTCCTGCCGATCACAATCAATTACATTTCGGAGTGCTTCGGAAACCACCCTACAGAGGTGTTCGTCATTGTCAACTTCTACCGCTTCATCCTCGGAGCAACGGTCATGTTCTTCTTCGAACCTTGGGCCCATACTGTTGGATATGGATGGGCTTTCGGTATGATGGCATTCTTCAGCGTGCTGGGCTTTACTGGTACGCTGGGAATGTGGTGGTTTGGACCGCAGCTGAGAAGTCTTACATACATTAAGCGTTTCGTAGCTACCGAGGAGGGAGACCAATTGTTCGGGCACATTTCGCCTGTAGATCGGGAGAGTATTCATGTGCCGGCAGAGAAGCCATGAGAAGTGGTGTAGGCTGTTTATGATGTTCACGATTCCTTCTAAGCAGCATTGTAGATGTATTTTCATAGCGATAAACATGTCGCCTTTATCTCCGTCCAAACTCCGCAGCGACCTGACCTCGGCTCAATGGATCATCGTCATAGCAGCTCGACCTCTTTGTGTTGCTGCGATGTGAACACAACGTAGAACAACAACACCAGCATTATGGACGACGCAAGAGAACAAGCAACACTGGGCGCGAAGGGAGGAAAGTCGAGCGGCAATGGCACGATCACGCTCTACGTCGACATCATCAGCCCATTTGGGTACATGGCGTACTGGCTGACCAGAGTGAGTCGTGTTCCTGTTCACTAAACACCACATCCCATTGCATGCCACATGCCACAGCAATGGCGCAATCGTTCCTACCTACCCATCACTCCACACACCCACTAATCACACCTCCCTCACCCAGAACTCCCCCGCCTTCGAATCCCTCTCCAACTCCATAACCTACATCCCCATCCACCTCGGCCAACTCATGCAACAAGCCGGCAACACCGCCCCGGTCCTCATCAAAAACAAAAAAGAATGGATCGGCCTCGAACGCGAACGCTGGGCGAAACAATTCTCCATCCCAATGTCCGACTCCATGCCCGTCCCCTTCCCCCAATCCACCGTCAACACCCAGCGCGCCCTCTGCTACATCGCCTCCCACCACCCGGCCTCTCTCGTCCCCGCCATCGACGCGCTGTACCGTGCGTTCTGGATTGAGAGCAAGACGATTGGGAAGGTGGAGGTTATTGAGGCTGTGCTGGAGCCGGTGGTGGGGAGGGAGAAGGTCAAGGCGGTGGTGGAGGGGGTTAAGAGTGAGGGGGTTAAGAAGATGTTGGCGGAGAATACGAAGAAGGCGTTTGGGGATGGGGCGTTTGGGTTGCCGTGGTTTGTGGCGACGAATGCGCAGGGGAAGACGGAGGGGTTTTGGGGTGTGGATCATATTGGGCAGTTGTTGGAGCATATGGGGGTGGAGGTTCAGAGGGAGGGGGGGTATAGGGCGATGTTGTAGGGTTCGAGAGGAGAGGGTAGATATTGAGGGAGATTGATGAGTGAGAGTTTGGGCATGGGTTCATGGATTTGGACTTGAGTTTTCTCTACATGTTCATGTTATGGAGATGCTCCGTCCTTTGATCTCTGTTCCGTCAGGTTCTACACTCAACGCCTATGGCGGAGCTTTGTTTGACCTTTCCGGTTCTTCCTCATCTCTGTCCCGTCAGATCTCGCACTCCACGCCTCTGGCGGAGCTTTGTTTGCTTTTCGTAGTCCTTCCCTATTGCTAACATTCTGCTTCCAGTCATCTAGTCAACCAGCGCTCTCCCGGTCATTGCGCCCCTCGCCTCGGCATTTCCTCTGGCCCGAAAAGACACGACTGTTGTTCCTCCCCCATGTGCGGTATTTGTGGACGTCAGTCCTTACCAGCGCAAGGGGCGCACGGGCGTCAGCCCTTGCCGAGAGATCTCTGACGTGTCTTTCGTTACCGCAGTATGTTGATCGAGGACGAGGGTGCGGCGCGGATCTTTGGAGCTCGTCATGCCTGCTGTCCCATCTCCCCTCCATCGTTAAGCGTCTTCTCCTGTTGTTTGGACGGTCTCCTCGACGACCTGGCTGCGGGCCCTTGTTGTGGGCAGCTTTGCGCGTCTCGCGCTTGTGTCGGTTGCGCTCTCGCTCCGCAGCATATGGATCACTCTCGGCTTCTGGAGCAGCCTCCGCCGCGGCGGCCCCCTTAATGTCTAAGCCGCGGTGCTTGGATGATGCAGCGGCAGGCCCCTTGCCAATGTTGGGATCTCTGTGCGCAAGAGGGACTCGATGTGTCCGGTTCGTCTCTTCGATCTTCTCATGATAGGTAGGGTCTGCTGGCCCCTTGCCCTTGCCCTTGCCAACATGCTGTGAGCCCTGCTGTGTGCCACGCATTGCGCGAGGCTGTGTCGGTGGTGTGAAGGCTGGCTCGTCGCCTTTGTCCTCTTGTATGTCGTCTGCGGCTTTGTCCGAAGGTGTGGACGCTTTGTTTGTCTCTGTGCTGGCACTCAATGGGGCACTTGGCTTACCGAAGCTAGAGGCCTGCCTTGCTGACCCAAAAGCGCCGAAAAGTGGTGCTGTGACGGGATCCGTGGGTCTAGGGGCGCTACCTGTGCATCCCATAAGGGTGTTGTCGCGCTCCTGGGTGACTGTGGATGTAGATCCATGCTGGTTCTCAGTGCTCCGGCCACTTTCGTCGTGACAAGGCGGGTCGAAGCTCTCCTTCAGTACCTCAGCCTCTCCTCCATCCTTCTCAGACTCTTCTGCGGCACTGCTAGAGGCCGCTGAGCTGCCAGCGCCGGATGTATGGGTCAGATGCAGTCGCTCCTCTCGCGTGCACTGTCCATACAGCTCCTTGAGTTCATCCTGCGACAACGCGATCCGCTTATTGTCGCGCATGAACTTTATGACGCGGCCAAGACGGAACTTCTCGCGGAAGCCTGATCTTGAAGCAATACGACCAAGCTTCGCAGTGGAGAGTGGTTGAATGAGCCTCGCATCGGTCTTGATGTAGTCGTCAAGAGTGCGAAGCAGGATCTTCCTCTTTTGGACAGTCGGGGGCTTGGGTTCCGTACCGGGAGAGCGTCGAGTGGGCTCTTGGGAGGTAGTCTTTGGTATTCCAGTGGATACCATCTGTGGCCGCTCGAGTACAGTGGGAGCCCCGAACATGCTTTCTCTGCTACTGCTGCTGTCCGTCTCGTATGATGAGCTGTCGATAGTGTCGACCGACTCGATCTCTGGGAAGCCCATGGAAGTCGCCCGGTGCTCCCTTACGGTCGAGGGCTCTTCTACTGATCTCACATCCTCCTCAGGACTCTCCTGCTGCGATGTTTGCCCATTGCCATGATGACCCGGTTGCATCGACCCCGAGACACAGGCAAGACAGTGTCGATCGAAGGTAGGTCCATGGTTGTGTAGTGGCTGTGGCAGTTGCGACTCAGCAACTAGATTCCTCCATGTCAATGGTTCTGCCAAGCCAAATCTACTGAAAGCCTTCCTCGCTTCGATCACGGCCTTGACGACCAAGGCTAGAGCATCGAGTCTCGCTTCGTATCTGTTGACCTCTCGATATGCTTCCTCGTGATCGCGGCGTCTAGCAGCACGCTCTTCTTGCACTTGTCGCTTCAGTCTGTCAATTACTCCCTGCATCTGTACGAAACACTTTTCGGCCGCCTCCTTTGCTTCCGTGGCTCTTCGCATTTGATCGCGAGAGAAAGGTGGTTCGAGCGCAGCGAGCTCTTGCTTCAGCTTGGCATTCTCTAGCTCTTTCTCAGCCAAGTGGCGGCGATATGCTCTAGAGCTCGCAGACTCCCGTCTCCGCACTTCTCGTAATGCAGAGCGCTGTTGTTGAGCAATCTCCGCCACTTTCTGCTCGGCCTTAGCGTCGAACTTGCCCATGTCGAGGTCGTGCGCGAGAAGTTCTTTCTCTGCTTGACTGAGCCCGAGTCCCTCGTCTAGAAGTCCTCGAACGGAATTCAAGAGCTCTGAGTCCTCTGGGTTTCGGGTGTCACGTATTCCAGGTGTCGCACCCAGCTCGACAGTCTGTTTGTCTCGCTTGACACGTTTGGTAGCGGCTTCCACGTCGCACCCACTGCGCTTTAGAGGACCTGCGACTGTTAGTATTGCTGATGATATTCAACAGACACATGCGCATACCACTCGAGTCTGGTATGTGCGCGTCTGTCATGTCATTGTCTGGTATGGGCAGGAACCAGGCAGGGTTAGAGAATGCGCTGGCGGATGGTGTGTCGTCCATTGTGGTATGCTGACCCATATCCTCCGTCTCGAGATTGAGCGACATGTTAAGACTTGGCCATCGGGTAGACGCTGGTTGGAGGAAACTGTGTTGTGCAATGCTGTACAGTGCCGCAGGTCGGACAAGTGGTGTGCGGAACGCGATGCGTTGAGGAAGAAGTCGCGCAATGTTTGTGGGAGTCGAAGAAGAGAAATTCTGCTATTGTGATCGCGACTGATTGTTGAAGTCGCGCTGATGACATAAACATGGCCTGAAGCTGTTCAGGATCCTTGTCTAGCGCCGGAATTTGGAGCATTGGCCACTGTTCCCATTCACTCACATGCAACTTTACAGCTCGGTCTCCCGTACGTCCCATCCCGCGATGACATTTTCTTGCCCAGCGCATATCACTTTGTGTGGCCACCGTGACTGCTCACTCGTAAGTCGAATATTCTCTTGCCCTCACCAAAGCGTTTGGCGAGCTCGGCATCTGTGGATTCAGGGTTGTTTGCGCCGTCGTATTCGAGTCTATCCACTTCCGACCACTGCTGCGGAAGACTACCAGCATCCGTCTCATGTTTAGATCTCCTCCAAAACCTGATGGTCCCATCATAGGATCCACTGACCACGGTAGACAGGCCGTTCGCACCTGCAATGACTTGGACAGTTCTTATAAGATTGGTGTGGCCTTCGAGGCTCGCAATCGTTGTGCCCGCATGGATATCGTGAATTTTGACCGCGTTGTCAGAAGAACCCGAGATAAGCTGATCGCCAAAAACATCCATAGCTGCTATGCCCGTCCTATGCGTCGTGAAGTTACGAACGTGGTTCGTCTCGAGCTCAGATCCCGAGTGTCGCAGTGACCACATACTGATCGTGTGATCGCCACTTCCTGTAAAGAGAATTCGTGAACCATCGGTTTGTTTCTGCGTCAGCACTACGTTGACAGCAGCTCCATGGAGATCTAGGGTTCCGACCAGCTCTGCTTCAAATGTGCTCGGCCTACTCCAGATCTTGACCGACTTGTTTTTGCTTCCAGTCACGAGGTACTTGTCGTCGAAGCACAAGTCCAGAACAGTCTCTTCATGCGATTTGACAATACGTTCGACAAGCTCGCCGGTCGAGAAGCGCCAGATGATGATAGATGCATCCGTACTGCCTGATACGATGATATCGTCTTCGAGATCAGCTTAGAGACATATCACACTGCCTTCATGTCCTATCAGTGGCCCTCGTATAATGCGCTGGGTCTGGACATCCCAGATCTTGATGGTTCTGTCTGCGGATCCAGACAGAAGGTAAGGAGGCTTGAGGTCGATAGCATAGATACTGGCCTGATGCCCTTCAACGCCGTGATCTGGATGAGGGAAGGCGAAACGTCGGGCATCTTGGTCAAGGCCCATACTGCCGTCTATAGCTTCAGACATTGCACTTGGTATCGAGCATAATGATTTCGTTCGTCTGCTGGTAAAGCGAGCACACTAGGCAGCAGCTCAAGGATCTTGTTCCAAGCATGCAGTTAGGTTGCGTCATTCGGCATTGGTGGGTTTGGGAGCTCCCCCATCGTCAGTAGGCCTCACTGGAGGGCTGAGAGTGGCAGTGATTCCATTTCTTGACTACTGATACACCCATAGTCACCCTCTCATGGCGTCGCAGCCTATGTGGGAACTTTCTTTCAATGCCTCTCCATCATACCACTAATACTTCGCACCAATCTTCTTCTCATGCTCGATCTGCTCCTTGTCCACAATAATGATAGCCTTGCCCTTCAACTTTCCAGTGTGCACAAGCTCAACCAGCTCCCCAATCTTATCCAAACCCTCGAAGGGATGCGTTGTGACCGTAATGCCGTGGTTGGCAATAATTTCCAGCATACTCTTACTCTCGTCCGCCGAAGAGATCAACGACCCGATTATCCTGATATCTCGGAAGATAATCTCCGGGAACGGAATCTCAATGTTGTCAGGTTGTGCGATCTGGACCATGGTTCCATGCATCTTCGTGATAGCACAACCAATCGCTGCGGCATCTTTGTGGTCTGACAGTGTCACGGTTGAGTCGACGCCCATGCCGTTAGTGACCTTGTGGACCTCCTTCACGACTTCATCTTTGCCCTTCCTCGCATCAACTACAATGTCTGCGCCATAGTGCTTTGTCAACTCCAGACCCTCATCTCTCGCATCAACGCCAACGATCTTATAGCCTAGTGCTTTTGCAAACTGAATCCCCAGGTGACCAAGACCACCTCCGCTGCCAACAAAGGCTATCCATTCACCACTCTTCAGACCCGTCTTGATGACTGACCGGTATGCTGTCCGGCCAGCACAAGCCAGCGGTGCGGCGCTCATGAACGACACTTCGTCCGGCAAGGGCGTGGTCGATCGCGAGTCACATTTGACGTACTCGGCGAAGCATCCGTTTGTCTGAACGCCGATGTGACCAGAGGCAAGACTCATACAGTACTGCTTTTGGTTCTCTGGTCCTAAGCAATCGTGGCAAACACCACAAGGGTGCAAAGGCAGGCCACACATTACTCGCATGCCTGGCTTGAACTCTTTGACATCGCTTCCGACAGCCACGACTGTGCCAGCACCTTCGTGAGATGCGGTTTGTGGTAAAGGTGTGCCGAAGACTCCTTGCTGGACCATGGAATCTGTGTGGCAATTTGATGCGACGGCGACCTTAACGAGGAGATCCAATGGTGCTAGTTGGTCTGGCTGAGGTACGTCGACTGCTCGGATCTCGTATGGCTTTTTGTATTCCACAACCTGGATCGCCTTCATCTCCTTGGGAATGTTTGTAGACGCCATTGTGGTCGTGTCTCTGGTGTTCTCGATAAATGTATGTTGGTCGTTCGGCTTGGCGAAAGTAAGTGAATGATTGAAAGAACGACCTTGATGGATCGATATCACTATAAGGACAGAGCTCCGCTACACCTTCTATATTCTTTCTGTTTGACGTGTATGAGTTTCATGAAACGGCTCATGCAAGGAGGGGTGGTGGGGTATTGTGCTACGTCACTGACGAGGTTTTGTCATTGAACGTCTCGACTTCGGCGAGACGGCCTGTTCGAGCCGACTTCATTGCAATGAGATGCAGGAAGTAAAGAGAGAAAACTAAGACAGATTTTGCTCACCGTATGCTGGCGGCCATGCTGTCCTTTCAGCTGCCCGCCACGCTGCTCTCCACACGAGCAAGCCCGATGCTTAATGTCCATCTTTTGCCGGAGGAGCTGCGCCAAACCCGCGATGCTATGCTATTGCTCTGCAGAAGGCCATTCCGAACAACTGTGATACTCATCCGATCCACTAGCAATGGATTCAGCACCCGCTTCCATGTCTGCCACGACCGAATTCTGGTCAGTAATCTGCGAAGAGGCATCAGCATCTGCTGTCGAGGTTGAAGCTTTCAAGGATTCCGTCTCGCGCTCTGTGCTCGAAGTCTCTCCACTCCACACCCGATGATGTCGCTCGTGGCGATAAACGAGGTTGCGATGCATCCTCGATTGCATTGTCTTGGGCTCAGCCATCACTTCTCTGCCATCAATCGTGAGCTGATTCATCGAAGTCATTGCTTCTGCAGCTATCTCGGAATCGTGATAGTCTGCGAACGCAACACCGATAAACCATTCGTCCTTGTGCAGGCATGTCAATCTTATTGGCATTGGTAAGCCCTGCTTCGCCATGAACTCCAGCAGCTGCCACTTCTGCAGGTGGCGTGGAAGATTCTTGATGGCCACAAAGTTCTCTTGTAGTGGCTCAGTGTCGCCACGACGCGCCATGTATGAGACGTCGTCCACGATAGTAACGATCGGCAAGTCTGGTAGGTGGAGTGGGGATCCAGCTGGAAGCCAGCCATACTCGCCAAGCATCACCTTTTCGAGGATTGTCAGACTGACGGTGTAGCGGTTGGCTTTCTGGTAGCGCTGAAGCGCCACATCGACCAACAGATCCCGGAGTATATGATTTTCGACCTCCGAGACTGTGCGCTCGTACCTCTGTCGTTCGTATGTGTACTCCGTGCCGGAAAGCAGTACGTTATTGTAATGCTCCACCGCTTGCGAGTCCACTTGGATGTCTGTCAAGACTTGCGGCAACGAGTAGTGCATATCGAACCACTTGTCTTTGATGTAGGAATGAGGGGTGCCATAGGTAGAGGCTTCAACGAACGCCACTACACCAACACAAGGGTTGATCCAGGCTACTACCTCTTCGCAGTAGAGCGTGGCAGGATGCTGCAAGAACTCCATGATCTTTGCATCTTCTTCGTGTTTTGTCGGTAGGACGTTCGCCGCGGAGCAGGTAGTAGGTCAAGTCGAGCAGACAGCGAGTAAATCCGCGCAATCCCAGACTTGGTGCAAGTCCATTTCGCTGCTCAGCACGTCAAGGACTCCCCTTCGTAGACGATCGACGTCCGGCATGATCGTGTCGAACTGTGCCTCGAACATCAGGAGAAACTTCAAGACATTCTTGAGTGTCTTGGTCCTGAAGCCAGATGCTGGGTGGCCGCTGTGTACATAGACACGCAAGTCGCAGCTGGAATCCGTATAGATGGCAAGTATGTCCCTGCTCGGCTCGAGATTGGCATCGTGTAATCTCTTGAGCACAGAAGTGACCTGTGCCATGGGCGAGAAGCAGGTGCAGCCGTTTACTGCAGTTCTTGGCCGGGTCGCGGTCCACTTTCTTCCGCCTGGGGAGTTGACTGTGAGTCTATGCAGCGTCGTTCCTGGGACCAGAAGGTCGGCGTGAGAGCTCGACACACCAGACAACAATCCCCGACGCGAAGTCTCACGCACGCACCAAGAGCGCAAGTCGTACTTCTCTGCTTGGATTGGAAGATGATGACGGTAGCGGAATGTGCACTCGGGCACGTTGCATTGGCCTTCGAATGGCTTGGACAATATTTCAAGTATGTTTCGACGTGCTGTTTCGGTCGAGATATGACTCGGAGTCACTACGATGATTTCCAGCGCGATGCCGAAGGTTGGATAGGCACGGCGGATACCTCCTTGCGTAGTCGCCATGTTGTTTGTATATGTCGGTTAAGCTGGTCGAATTGATTTATTATGATTCTTCGTAAGCTGATGTAGTGAGTAGACTGGACTCTAGAGGTGGTGTTGGCAGATGTTAAAGTTAGTTACTGCGAAGAGATATAGAATGTTAGAATAAAGCATGTGTCAGAGCGTCGTGTGTTCTCTTGTGAATGAAGTGAAGCCAGAAGTGACTGGGAGAAGCCTGACACGCTCTGCAGGCTTTCATTCACTCGCGCTCGGTCAGTGCTGAGCTTCGCGTCTCAGTCCTCAACAGTACGAAGCTAACAGTATTCTTCTATGCTGTCGCCATCGGTGACATCGACGACGGAGTTGAAGCTGCCGGCCTTCCATAGTCGCACAATCAAGGTGGTCGGCATGTTGACCAGGCTTAGGAGGATACATATGGCGAACGGCTTTCGTGGTTAGACCCTCCCCCACCGTATGCGGGCCGGCCTCTGATGCCCGTTGGTTTGACGTGATTGCCTTGCTATATAGTGAAATCGACCAGGCTACAGAGAACGATGTATCTTAGCAATGCCTTTGATGAGCGCAACACTACTGATACGTTCAAGATTCAAGCAATAGTAGTCGTTGCTTGGTTGCATGGAAGCTGCTTTGCAAGGCCTGATTGGAAGGGTGGTGTGTCTTCTCATGAGTTCTGCTGTGAGCTTGTTATGGCGCAAGCGGGTGAGGCCGAGCTGGTACAGTACTTTGTAAAGTGAGTATAGTAACTCTTCGAGCTTGTCAGGTGTTGTTTGCCTGCTGGGTGTTCCGCTTCGGGAAACGGACGCATCTGCGTCTGGAAGCGGGCGCAGCACCGGTGGCCCGTGCAGTGCGCGTTTGCATAACTTCGCGAGCGCCCGCCCTCGCGTCCTCTTTCTCTTTTCCACCACTCTTCGAAACATGACCCCCCTCGGTCGACGCCGGCGTTTCGGCCACCACTTTCTGAGCAGCCTGCTCGCAGATAACGAGCAACCGGCACATCACCACGGGCAATCAACGTGTGTCGTCAGTAGGTGACCAGGACCGCGACACTCGTTCTACAACGAGGTACATACGATTGCTAACATGGGGTTTCGTGCCTGTTCAGATCACCGCCCTGCACATGCTGGCGGACGATTGATCCCGGACCCCTCACATACCGATGTTCTGCCCCTGCCGATCAAATTCTCCTGCGCCTCTTCTGCGGTCGGCGAAGCGAACACGACATACCACCTGTCGAGGGCGGTACCTTGTTCATCGAGCACAGAACGCCCGCCTGTGACGAACATCTCAGCCCCGTGTGACACGGTTGCTTGCGCCTAGCTGCTCAGCTTTTGCGTCGGCATATCGTGATCGTCACTCGAGGCGGCCTCGCATGATGCGACACGGTTAGCGTTCGGTCACGCGTCTCGATGCGGCGCGTCCGGAAAGGTGCATGCTGGCCTAGAGAGACCACGGACACGTCACACGGACACATTCTAGGGGGTGGGCTCACTTCCACCGTCACGCCGCCAACAGGGCCAACAGTCATGCGCAGCGTTGACTCGTTGCCGTACAGACGACGGAGGCGAAGTACAGTAGCCGCTCTACTAACTACGACCGACAACGTTACATCGCGTTTGACACGGTCCTTCTGCCAGCGATTCACTCAACTCTAGCGCAAAGATGGTTGCATACGGAAACCTGCTTCTGCTACCTATGCCTCGCCGAACCTGGGTCGTTCGACCGAATGTTTGCGGCACCCTATTACAATAGCTTTATGTGAGGCCGCCCACGGGGCCACGGTGCTCCCGATGTCGCCCATTCTGGATTTTGGCCTCGAGCCGGTGCCACGTCAGTTCGAAGAGGCGCAGAAAGTTTGCCTAGCAGCCATGGGACCGCCGCTGTTCATCGCTCGATCCGTCGTACGCTGCGGCTGCAAGATGGTAGAAGCTCCATCCTGACGAGATGTTTGCTGCCTGCGGAGACGATCCACTCGCGGCGTGCGCACATTGAGTGCTTTTCTTGGATTCCTTTACTATCATGTGGCTGCCTAAGAGCAGCAACCTGCTCTCAGCTCGGGCGTGGGCTCGAATGAGCTACGCTTGCGACTTGCATGCACAGCCTCCACCAACGCGTTTGCAAAAGGATGCGCCTCCGCTAACTAACTTGTTGGCGATAGTGACGGCGAACCAATCAACCTCAGACAAGACACGGCCAATACCCGTTCGGCGTGGTCTGGTAGGCGATACACTTGCTAAGTTATCGTAGGAGAAAGCCAGCTATCTCAACAAGCTGCTCGAGGAAGTGAGGAAAATTGCAGGAGATGATCCAGAGCTGGGACTGTCGGTCAAGTACAGACGCACTCAAGATGACGACAGATTCGAGATGTTCGCCACATACGAAGGGCCCGACGGGCAGACGCTATCTTTCCTGACGGATCTCGAGAGCGGGGAGGTCGACTTCTGGAGCTGGGTATAGGTGGGCCCGTGATGCTGCCGGGACCCGAAGACCCGTTGTCACTGCTGATCAAGACCTACATGTGTGCGACGGCCGCTGGAGATGATGACGGATAGTCTCGTCCCATCCGCCGTGCCGCTTGTGTTGTTTTCTTTAAGCTTCTTCAAACGCCGAGCTACAAACAAGCACCGGAAGGATACTATGCTCAACGCGCTAAGGTCAGCCGTTACTGCCAAAAGGATCCGCCCCTGTCCATCTAGAGAGCGGTCTGCGACATGGAGGAGCATAGTAGGAGGTACCAGTTGCTTGAAAGGGATCTTGGCGAAGGAGCCTGCCTGATGCTTGGTAACAAGCTTTCGGAATCGCAGTAAGCATCAATAAGGCATCATTGTAACACGAAGCTCACTCAAATCAGTTGGTACAAGCTTCTGCCCTCGAAAGATGGCCCACGCCGCAATTGGGCGCTCGGTTATGTCAGAAGGGCGAGAACTGCTCATCAAGACCGTGCCGATGTGTGCGGTCCACTGTGGCGCCGCCTGATCAATGGCAAGTGCTGGGAGCTACGCTGAACGCGTGGCGCTGGGTGCGCAGGCCGGCTGTTGTGGCGGTGTGCTCCCTGAACCGCGTGTTGAGTCTTTGCCGCGTCGCTAATGTGTCGTTGCTAGATATTCAACACATCCCAAGCTTTTATGACCATGTGAGATCGATGCTCGGATTCAAAGACCTTGTCGTGGTGCCGAAGTCCCTCTAATGATATTGATTCCACCATTGGTCTCGCTCTCGCCATGCGCCTTGACCCTCGCCTTCATGGATCTCACTGTCATGACCATCAGAGCCGTCGTGGTGGTCAGGGTCTTCGTGATTAGGATCGCGATAGTTATATTGGCAGTCCTGGTCGGCGCGGCTACCGTCCTCGCTTCCCTCGTTTCCCTCAGCGCCGTTCATTGCGGCTGCTGCATAGCTTATAGGCAGGCCTGTATGGCCGCGTGTCCCATTGTTCTTGATCTCCCTCGCTATTCCGGCAACTGTTATGCCTACGTCTTTTGCCTCTCTTGCAGCTGTTATGGCCTCCTCGCCGACTGCGATGTTCTTCTCGATGCTCTGCGTAGTATTTCGTATTTCTGCCTTAATGCTTTCTAGGGCCGTCTTCGTCTCTTGCGTGGATGCGGCAGCCTCTGCTTGTATAATGCTGAGCTTCTCTTAGAGACTGGACACATCCGGGATAGTCTGGACCTTGGCGATCAGGGAGGCGGCGCCGATGAGGATGGCTGTGACATGGGCGGCGGGAACTGACCGGCTCTGCGAGCGGTCGATACAACTCTGCGTGCCGCGAAGGTACTTTGCTAGTTGGTGGGCGTGCTCGCGGTATGGGTTGGGCCAATTGTTCGGCTGGGGCCACGAGGTCGCCATGTCGCGATTGACGCGCTGGGCGACGCGTCTGGCATTACGACACCTCGCAGGTCCTTTAGAACGCGTGTATGTACAATAGAATGACTGAATTCCAAAAAGTGAGGATCTCGCTGGTTTCGTGCTTTCCTATTAAACAGGCCTGGATCATGACTTAGCACTGGACAAAGCCCGGCCGCGGATGGCATAATCACCTACACAACACTTGTGGGAAAAAAAACACGAAACCAGCGAGATACTCACTTTTTCGGAAATCAGTCGTATCACGGTACAGAACACGTCTGTCCGCGACTGCGACGACCTCTGTAGCTCGCTGCGCGACCCTCCGCGTCAGCTGAGTCCTGCAGAGTCCACCGTCACGGTCGCGGCAGGCACGGTTGGCGAAACACCACGAGCACGCTCTTAACACGAACACGACGCGCCAACATAGGTCGGTAACGAAGGCAATAGTGTCAAGTGGATCTTCAGTAACACAGACGCGACGACCGAGCCCAAACATTCTCACATACATGGTCACAACACAGCAGCCGATGGGTGTCCTGCCCGCCCATCAAACCCCCGACAATGTTTGCGAAGTCCCGCATCGACGAGCCCTTGAACAGAACGGTATCATCTCGGTCGCGAATCGAACACCGGACACTAGGCATGCTACGACCGGTGCCACACAATACTACAGAATAACAGACGGCCTCGCCCACTGTCGCCCCCAACCGTGACGGAGAGACTGGTCACCTCTCGACACACCCGACCAGTGCTGACCATCCTGCCCATCACGCCCTGGTTCTCCTTGCGGCCCTCGTTCCCCATCGCGCCCGTTCTTTCCATCTCTCCCATCTCTCCCGTCTCGTCCATCTCGTCCATCTCGTCCCGATACCCCTTGCTGTCCTCTTTCCCCTAGATCCCCTCTTACACCCGGCGGGCCTCTTTCACGTCTTCCCGCTTCAAGTTGCAGAAGGCGTTCTTCGTGGCCATTCACTGTGTCCTCGAGCTGTCGGATCTCGGCCGAGGCCGCATTTGTGTCCGCCCTATCCATAGTGGTAAAAAATTTCTCTGTGTTCGGCAAAGCCACGTGACTCACAGCGGTCACGTGACTATAGCTCGAAAGCGACCCTTGCTCCTGTTGAACGTGGATGCTGCATACCGTTAGCAGTGCCTGCCGTGTCCTCCTGTGCTAGTCCCTCCACCGTCCTCCTCATCACGCCCGCCCGCAAGTACTAACGGATCCTGGCATACCCCTCCCTGCCGACGCGAATGACAGTAGGCCGATGAAAGGACAGCAACATGAGCGACGCGTTGTTGTTGTCGATTGCTGTCTGATTGTGGTAGGTCTTGTCTCTTTCGATCTGCTCCGCAGTTTGGTCTTCGTGTTTGGTGTTTCGTAGAGCTCGTGCCCGAACACAACCCGTGACTCCCCTCTTGCCCGCCTCGCAAGCGCCGTCCACTCCGCTTGTATTGGTGTATCGTAGGCGTGGTCCGGATGCCCGGTGCAGGGTGAGCAAAGCAAGGTACAAGATCGCCCAACACAGATTCGATGGGACAGCAGGATTCGACACATCGAGAGTGCCGACTTGGGACTTGATCGATGGCAGAGAAATTGTCCTATAGCGCCATCATCTAGGCTGTTGTAGTACGATATATTCTCAAGAGATATCGCCGAAGTATTTGCGTCTGATAACTTCCATCTCTACGGCACAAGGGTCCGGGTCCATAAACTTCGACACTTCTTGCCGCTAGAATAGAGACTGCGGGTTGGCGTTCCAAGCACATACATGTTCCCAGTATGAGGGCATCCAGCCTGCCGTCTCCAAATCAATGATACCAACGATCCTGTCGCCCTGTACAAGGATATTAGAGGCCCTTAGATCACCATGAGTGAAGAGTGGAGGATCCCAGTTCTGTTCGTGGAAATCGATGAGCCGGGTCAGGTCTGAGCTGAATTGCGCGTCGTAGCTGCGTTCCAAACTATTGCGAAGCTGCCTATGAAACTCGGTAATTGACGAGAACGGACCCTATGTTGAAGTTCGAGGTAGACGAGGATCAAAAATTGGTTCACTATCAACATTTCCTACCGCATTGCTACGGTTCGTGGGAACCCCTCGCAACTCATGCACAATAGCCCGCATCTGATCCAGTATAATGCCACTAGAGCTTGGAGACAGGCGGCACCAAGCTGTGGAGAGGTTTTCGGCGCGTAATCTTTCTATAACAATGTACGTCCTGTCCATGTATGTGAATACTACGATCACTTTGGGAATAGGAATTCTTGTCGTCTCTTGTACGAAAACTATAGCGTGTGCTTCCGCAAGTGTAGTTGAGCCTAAAGATTTGACGCAGATCCCGGAAGTTATGTATGCTATACTCCCGTAGCTGCGACGGCGACGGCGTGCGATGTTGAAGAGTAATACGGCCGCATATCGCACAATAGTCGTGCCATAATAGCGCTGACTATTCTGCATCGTGGTAGGGCTATCTATCGTGGTCAATGATAGAAATATGCGCGACGTACACTTAGCTATGTGCTTACTGGTAGTAAACAAGAATGTAGTTGGGTCGGAGTGTAGCGAGTGTTGTATGCGTATAGGTTGGTTGGTTGGTTCTATCCTACACGGTTTCAGCCGCAACGTACTTGCGGCTATGCCCGGAAGTAAGGGCTTGGCCGATGGTCGAAGCATTCTCGGCCTTACCGCATCGAGACTGCCTCACTTCGTCTAATGTCCAACTCCTGTTCAGGCGGTGGCAAGGTGGTTGTCCCTCTACTGCCTAAGCTCCTAGAGGCTACGCCTCCTACCACGCCGTCCGCATACCTACAGCCTAATTCAATATTTTATGTTCTCGACATCCAACACGCGCAAACATAGCACGTTCCACACGGCGCATGCTTTATGTCAGCGACAGGGACCTCACGCGAGAGATGCCACTGTCCCAAGCCGGAGGTCTACCGTGACAATAGGACTTAACACCGGAAAATGTGCCACTGCGAGTTCCACGACGTTGTTCAAGACCAATATAGGTGGACAAAATTCTTTGTATACGCCGTTACCTGCATCACCGCCCCATATCCGTGTAATCGAGCTCCTACCAGGTCACGGGCCTCTTCGCTATCGCCTCCAGACAGTCCTGCTTCAAGAAAGCAACTACGAGACTGTGTCATACCGCTGGACCACAGCTTGCCTAGATGATCCCGTCATCAATGTAAATGACCAAGAAATTACGATTCGTCAAAGCCTAGCCGCTGCGTTGACCAGGCTGCGTCGCCCTGAAGCAGTCCGGGTGCTATGGGTTGATGCGCTGTGCATCAACCAGAACAGCAATGCCGAGAAAAGTGATCAAGTCAGCAAAATGCGAGAAATTTACTCGTCGGGCTCGCACAATAACATTTGGCTTGGGGCACATGATGCATCTACTGCTCGCGCAGTCGAGTTCGTCAAGGACATCACATCAGAAGCGCGCCGTACTTCTTTCGACATCCGAACAGTCACCTCTGGCATCATGCTCAGCCCAGAGTCGCCTTTCTACCTGTTCCTCGCCCTTTGCGCCAGACCATAGTTCCACAGGGGCTGGGTGGTGCAAGAGGCGACTGTGGCCAAAGAGTCGTCTATCTACTGCGGCGACTACGTCGTCCCTTGGGTCAACTTTAGCATAGCCATCGATACGATTGCGCCCGCCCTGGGTATGGTGTACGACACGCTGGGCAATCAGAAGATGGCGTACATCGAGGGCAACGACGATCTTGCCTGCGTTCTGGCTCGTAACATCTCTTGCAACGTTACAGACGCACGAGATCGTGTTTACTCGGTGCTTGGCTTAGTGAGCAGAGCAAAGCGCTACGGCATGGAACCAGACTACAGTTTGGATGTCGAGGAAGTGCTTATCCAAGCAACGTACCGCTGCATCAAGTGGCGAGGAAACCTGGACATTCTTAGCGTCGTCGCAACAGATACTAACACTGACACCGATCGTCCTTCCTGGGTTCTCGGGAGTGCCTTCTCTTGGCAAGACCATACAATGCCTTTTGAAGCGTTCGTATGGCGCGCGCAGCTGCTGAGCCGCACGATAGGACCCAGCTTCTGCTGCTCTGCTACTAGTGTATCTGACTGCAGACTGGACACGCTCAACCATGGCCTCAAGCTTGTGGGATATAAATTTGCTGGAGTGCATCGCGTTTCTGTGGAATACTCTCCTAGCCAGGTCCGCGCAGTCAGGTTCGGCCTCTTTTTCGACCTCTTGCAAGGTATGCACCCTTGGCTCGACTGGCGACGGCTAGCTGATGTGGATGGCAATCGCATTGACCCTTGGACTCACGAGCCAATGCTTTCGGTCTTCTGGCAAACAATTTCGGGTGGTGTGCTGTACGAAAATTACTTCGAATCCAAGAGACTCTTCCACAGCTTCGAGAATACTTACCTGGCCATGCGCCATATCCCGTCCTGCTTATGGAGTTGTCAGATCCTGATGGCTATCGTGCTGGCATATTGCTTCGTTGTGGCGCGCCTCCGGATGGCGTTTGGCAGGAAAGACGTAGCACTATACTTTGAGCAAACCGCAACGACGGTCAATCGCAGATCATTCGTAACAGTCAACGGAGCATATGGCATGGGCCCCAAGGCAATGCAGGCCAGCGACTACGTCTTCATCTTGAAAGGAGGCAAGGTACCTATGATACTGCGGCCTTCTAACACTGAAGGCTGGTGGACGTTGGTTGGCGAGGGCTATGTGCATGGTATTATGCATAGAGAAGCGTATCAAGAAGAGCTGTGCATTCCGGTCACTATTGTCTAACGAGGCTTCGGATACAGTGCAGATAGATCACTACATGACATGCCGTGTCGTGTCTCAAACACCGGACAAAAGCACACCCTTCTGCTGACTTTACCTCGTCCACCTGTGATCTATCTGCAGCAATGCATGAAGTATGCCAAAGGTTATAACGGCTGATTTCCTCCAGGCTAACATCCAGCGATGTGATGTCTCGAGGTTCGAGAGATGAGCGCGCCGACTTGGTAATGCTTCTCGGATCGCGAGCGCCGATGCTAGAGATGCCGGGATTATGAACGCTGTCCTTCCAGCGGTTCTATCTAAGCGTCTATTAGGACATCTTGCAGACCTCAGCAAGACCACGAACCTGAAACAGGCGCTGGACGCGTTACAGCGTGCTATCCATTACCGTACACAGGTTGGAAGTCGGATGCAACTAGGCTTGAAGGCCGCTACAACAGCGCACCTCATGATCTGCGACGTCGAGACCGCTAGCAGAGAGCTGTACGAAGAGCAAGGTATGTTTAGCGATGCCTTCAATCGCTATAAGAAGCAAAAGATGGACAGTACTGACGAGGTACTGGAGCTCAAGAGCTCTACCGGTTTCTCTAGCCTCTCGCCGCTTAGCAAGTCCTCGCAACCTGTTCCCACGACTAGTAGGTCCGTAGCAGCGCGTGCGAGACGAAAATCAGGGCTGTCCTAGCGACTGGAGAAAACGACCAGTAGGAAGACAAAGAAACCGCCGATGAGCGCTGCTTATGCTATATTAGATGATACATCGCCGGCAGCCTAGCATCCTGTAGAAATTCAGCAGCATTTAGGCCATACAGTGCTCAACCGAGGATCGGAAGACGATGTGGACAGGGAGCAGCTACGTCGACTGAACGAGTGCGGTAACTTGATGCATAATGCGGTAGCATGTGATAAGGATATGCCTTCGCTTGAAGCGGTCAACCTATATGAAAACTCCTTCTCCATGCAAGAAACTAATAAGGCCGTAGGCGATCAGCAGCAGGCGCCTAGCGCCCCCAGCTCGCGGTTCATCGATAATGAAGCTTGTGCTTCAAACAGCGCAAGGCCGATCCTGGGGATGTCAGAAGTGCCGCATTCACCAGCATCGATGTCCATTGCGCCGTTTCGATAGCGTCAACGTAGCAGATATAAGGCAAGCTACGGAGTATCGGGAACAATATCGTGGTTGGCGCACAGTTGACGTTGACAAGTGTCGTAGTGTCAAGGTCACCTCTGAGATCAATGCCGGCGCCCGCGGTTACGGGAGAGAGAGCTAAGTTACAACAGCTACGGGAGCTCTAGGTTTGCTTCTAAATACCGCCGGTTGGTACTGTAGTGCTATCCTGGTTGCTTTGCTCTCGGTCAAGCAGTCTCTCCAACAAAGCAGTCTGCCTGCGGCTGTCCTCCTTCTGCTACTCCATCTGCCTGCGGCTGTCCTCCTTCTGCTGCTCCATCTGCCTGCGGCTATCATCCTTCTGCTTCTCCATTTGCTTTTGCTGTTGGTTTATCTGATCCTTGTACATTTGTTCCATCTTCGACATCTGCTGTTTCATCAAAGTCAACTCGCCTTGGCTCCCGCGACTTTTGGCTCGTCGAAGTGGTGGCCTGGACGTTATGTCCCTCTTTTGCGAAGACTGTTCGCTTGCCTGTGTCTCTCCTTCCCCAACGCTAGCCTCTGAGATCATGGAAGAGTGTCGTGGGTCTGGTAGACGCGCGACAGCTTCTTGGATTCTCCGCAGATGCTGGGGATAGAAAGTGCGGTAAACAGCACGGGTGAAGTTGGTACCGGTGTTTCTGTCGCGACCACCGTGACCGTCTAGGCTGTAGTCGTGGACATAATATCGGTGAAACGTGATACAACCATCCCTTATGAGAGGGAAGTGACCGTAGATCTTGACCCTCTCATTATCGTGCGAGATGCTAAACACAAGGATTTGACCGCTAAGCCTTTGCGCATGGAATTCGCCGGTAACACGGCAGAGCTGGATGATCGCATTCACGGCGATGCTGGCACTGTGGACATTCTGTCGGTCCGCGTCATTGATGTTCTTCTTCCCGCACTTGGCCTCGCATAAGAGGAATGGGAAGTACATGGAATCCGTGAACTTAGTAGGGTTGTTGATGCTTGTGTAATTCTCCAGCTTGCTGCGCTCCTCTTCGCTGAATGTTGCCGATGACAGGCCATAGGCGTAGTCAGGTCGTAGCTGCGTGCCGCCAAGCAGACCGCATCTTGTCCAGTCCCCGGATAATTCTTCCCGCACATTTTGCAAGGCAGCATCTCGATCGACCACGTACAACAACTCCGCTGACGGCACGATATGAGGTGTGAGGTCGCGGCGGATCCTTTCCTCGCCGCATTTGCTCGCTCGTTGGAACAGTCTGATATATGTCTCCTCAGAGCAAGAGTTGTAAGCTGGGGTAAGGTCGTGGACGTCTAATAAGGCCTGACACATCTCTTTGCTCTGTGTGGTCACTGAATCCTTCGTGGTCAGATCGTTAAACATTATACCATACCGTCGCAGCTCTTCCTCGTACGCAGCTGTATAGGCGGGGGGGACACTTCCATCTCTTGCACGGCTCGAGTAACTTGGTGTGCTGGACCGACGCCGTTTGTTTGCGCCATCAATCTCTGATCCACTCATCTGACTGAAGCCCTTTAGCCACTGTCCAGTCCTAGCCCAAAACTCAATTGGGTCTTGCTCTGACACTCGTTGTGTTCGGCAGTTCGAATCCTGTCGCGACTTTCGTTGGAATTGTCCGGACTGACACTCAGCATTACGCTTTTCTGCTTCGCTAAAGACGAACGCGCCAGCAGTCCGCCTACGCTTTTTCCTAAGCTCGGGATCGATGCACTTGGAAGTAAGCGAATCTTGGGTTTCCGGTTGTGGCCCCCGAGCTTCTACGCGGTGTTCTGATTGCGCGACTAGTGTATCAATCTTCTCCGTACTGATCAGCTTAAGCGCACACATAGGAATTCAGTAGCACTGTGATAATACCTGACGTGAAGACTTGCTCAAGGGCGGCGATAGTAGCGAAGACTTCCGTTTGCGCGGGTTGTCTAGCATCCTTGTGCGATTCTGACCGATATATTCTATTCCCTGCCAGAGACGTCCCGGGGTCTCGAGTCAACAGCGCGTAGCACTGCTGACAGCTATGGTGTGGACAATGTTGTGGTTTGGTCGCCTTTGTTTGATAGACAAAGTGTTTCGAGACGCGCTGAGTGGTGAAAGTCGAGAGGAAACGTATGACGTAGCCGCCAGATCCGAGCATAATCTCGACCAATCGCTCGTGAGCCGAACGTGTTGCCGCGCGCTTTCCGCCACGAGGCGCGTAGGGAGTGGTTTCGACATACTCTTACCTCTCGGTTTGCTGCGATCACTCCTGGCACAAGCCAGAGGAGTACTTCAATATGTGGGACAAATCACCTATGGTGTACGCCGCGATCGTCCTCAGTCCGATGCTAAAGATTGAGTGGTTTAAGGGTTGCTAGGACTCGAATGTCGGACTTTGTCCAACGCTGAGTCAAGAGTCGGCCTCGTTACGAACTAGTTCTAGTAAACCAGACTGAAACAGCGAGATTTGAAAAACACGAAACCAGCGAGATACCCATTTTTTGGAATTCAGTCGTATCACGGTGCAAAACACGTCTGCCCGCGGCCGCGACGACCTCTGCAGGCCGCTGCGCGACCCTCTGCGTTCGCGTGGGCTCTATAGAGTCCACCGTCGCGGTCGCGGTAGGCACGGTCGACGAAATACCACGAGCACGCTTTTAACACGAACACGACGCGTCAACATAAGTCAGTGATGACGGCAACAGTGCCAAGTCGATCTTCAGCAACACGGACGCGACGACGACGACCGAGCCTAGATACCTCACGATACATAGTCACGATACAGCAGCCGATGGGTGTCCTGCCAGCCTATCAAACCCCTAACGACATTTGCGACGTCCCGTATCGACGAGCCCTCGAACAGAACCGCACCATCTCCCTCGCGAGCTCAACACTAGAGACTAGGCAGGCTGTGACTAGTGCCACACTAAAAATCAGCGAGGTGAGCCATCACGTGGAGCAGATGTTCGCCCAGTAGGCCAGGAGTACGACGAGCTTCACGAAGCTAGCTATATACACATCGGTAGAGTAAGCTGCGATCGCCGTGAGAGAGCCAGAGCGGTGAGACGGGCGCCGGTGCGCAAGGACGCTCGATTGAGGATACACTATGGCACCATCGCGCTGGGCGACTAGGTGGTAGAGGGTGGGAGGACGCGAGACCGCGTCGCGCGTGATACAGGGATTCTGTGCTTCAGATAGAGGCGGCCGGCCGGCCTGTTAGACACGTTTTCGTGAGTGGTGGTTTTAGGGTGTGCGACTACGCCGACCCACACAAAAATAAGCGGTGTCGACTACTGCGTACAGTAGATCTGATCTCTCGTGAGTAACGTCTGTCCACGTGTGCCGAGACGCACGGTGTGCCGAGACACTTATCTCCGGATTCAGATAAATCTCGACATACTACTATGCTCGCTTTCTCGAGTGGATCAATTCCTTCCCAGACCACAGACGCACGTTCTGACTTGTAGTAAAAGTATATAAGCCTAAGATGGTGCAGGAATATCACGAAGGCTGAGTACGACGCCCAAATCACTTACTTACGAGGCTGCTTTCTCTATGCACCCAAGTCATTTAAGCACAAGCCAGAGACGCTCCGTAGCGTAGATGCCGCTCCATTGGTAGAAGTACAAATCTTCGGCGTCGCCGCATCATATTATGAAGATGCAGTGCTACGGAGTTATTTCTTATAGATGTCCATACTCGGCTGCGTAATTCGTGGGACATCTGATCACAATGGCTTTGCATAAGCTAAGCATAGTATAGAGTTATCGGCTAACGTCTACTAGGCTTAGCTTGCTACACGGATGAGAGACCAATATAACTTAGATCATACTCGTGTTGCTATTGTAATGATCCACTATCGTCTGTCACGCCCGTAGGGCGTGTTGGCCGGCTTAACGCAAATCACGTGTTCAACACAAACCTCATTTGATTAGTTCAACTACATCGTGTATCTGCTGCTGTATAGACATCCAATAGACTATCACATTCTTAAATGAGGTAGCCATACCCCTATGCTCATACCTTGGCCGCTATAAGCGACGAATAGTCGCCAGCCTGTGCTTGTAATCGGCCTCAGTAGCAATACGAGTCTTGCGTTGCAACAGGGCTAGTTCATCCTCTTTACGTTGTGCCACTGCACTACGTGCCTCACATGCCTTCATAACACCTCCAAGTTGTAGCCTACGCCTCTTGTCTGCCTTGCGAGCATTGCGTTGTCTGTGGACTGCGTTGTAACCATCCAATTCTTAGACTGCTTGCGTATGGGCCATAGACTGGATCTAAGCTCCCTTCAGCAGTGGGAGCAACTACTGGCGTAGATGGTCATCCATAGGCTGGGCCAGTATTGCGTCACACTGTCTCTTTAAGCCCCTTACGGTTGTAGGAGTCGTACGCTCTGCTGGATGGATTACTAGTGGTGTTTTGGGTCGTGAAGCACGTTCAACCTAGGCACGAATAGGGCCTAACACCACTTCTAGATTATATGGCCAGATACCAGTCTTCTTGAAGGCTGATAAGATGGTACTACGCTTCATAGCAAGCGCTCCGAATGTCTCAAAGTCTGCTAAGAAAGCGAGCCGGTCATAATCCTTAATACTAAAGCGAGCAGCCTAGTCTACGGCTTCCCCGTGATAGTGCTTATAGGGTTGAAATACGACCACATCCAGAGGTTGTAACACGGCCGTTGCATGTGAAGGAAGCCCAAACGGAATGATCAGGTTGTTGTCGCAGTAATTAATGAATTCCTTCGTGCAGTGTGATCCGTGGTTATCTATTATAAGGAGCCTTCGAGAGCCTGTCATGGTACGCCTTGAGAACTCATTAAAGTGCTCAACCCAGCACAACGCAAGCTGGTCGTTAGTGTAGCCGGACTCTAACACTCCTACGAGGGTGTCATCGTGCAGGTATTTGTACCAGCTGCCCATATGACGCTTGCTAGTCAGTACTAGCATAGGAGGGATCTTTTCCCCTCCTGCTGAGATGGCCTCTATCACTGTGAGGCTCTCTCTGTTAGTACTGTTTAGTAGGCGTGCTTCGCGATTGGGACACTCAGTAAGGACATATTTAGCCTTGGCTATGCCCACTCTGAAGCTAGACTCATCCATGTTCCATATATCAGAGGGTTGTATGCCATGCTCTTCACAGATCGCGTGGTACTTCTCGTACCACGATGTTAGATCACCTAGCTCTTCTGCCACTGCTCTTGAAAGCTCTTGAGGCTTCTGTCGACGCTTGAACCATGTGGGATTCCTGTCTCTCCATCTCTCAGCCCAGTGCGCGCTAACCTGAGGTGGTGGAGTGTTAGGATCGGTATGGCATTGCTTAAGGATCGAATTTGCTGCGAGTGCGACCATGCGCAGCCGTGGAGACATGCTACACGCGTCCAATCGACGTAGATACTGCACCAACACCTCCTCCTACTTGTCTGTCAACTTCCGGTTGGTAGGGTCGCGTGTGGACTTGCTGGCGCGTCCATGGATGCGTGCGTAGAGGCGTGGATAAGGGACGTCGAATAACTAGCAAACGTGGGTGAGGGGAGCTCCATGTGGCAGCCCATGGTGATATTCGATAGCCTCCGCAATGCGGTCCTTAATAGCATGGTAATCGGACGACATGTTGTGATGCTATAGTGATAATAAGATGAATAGAGACTACGCGTAAAGAGGTTTGTGTTGAACACGTGATTTGCGTTGAGCCGGCCAACACGCCTACGGCGTGACTATGGATCATTGCTTGCAACACGAGTACCGACCGGATCAACAAGCTTGCCTTATACCCAATATATCTCTAGGTCTTTCAACAACGATGACGACCCCCTTTTAGTGCTGGAGTAACACAGTGTATTTTGGTCCGACAGCTCTGGCCGTTCTGTTTCGGGCAAAGATCGCATGTGAAATACCCACTGTGAGAATCAATGCCATTTACGAGACATCGACCAGTGTTCCCGAAAAAGCATTCGCAACCATCATATTCCGCGCATCTCTTCTCCCCACCGTCCGAAAGGCCATCGCACGTTTTCGGGTCGAAAGTTGAGACGGCGATCGATGGTAAGAGTAGGATTGCGATGACGCGGAGCATTGCTAAACACATTAGCAAAAGACACGTATGCGAATAGTAACATCGAGTAGACCTTACTAATACAGTCTTGATAGTTAATGATCTCTAGAAATGTAGATAGCGTGGCGTTGTAACGGCTAAATAGCTACACTGTGTTAATGTACAACTAAATTGTAGTTGTAGAAGGAGACGTACCGTATCGTATAAACGCGTGTATGGTTAAGAAGGAGATTTAGATCTTGGACTTTCTGTACTTATATGTAAGCGGAGTAGGATGAGGGTATGGCATATGTTGTGCGTTGTTATTATTAGGGGATCGGTAGGGGGAGCAGATGTTGGTATGAGATGTGCGGTACGGCAGTTAGAATGCTGGTAGCGGTTAAAAAATCTTAGAAACCTTAATACGAGGGAGAGACAACAGTCAAGTTAGCACGCATCGGACAGAGAAAGAGGCCCACCTCCACGGCCGGCTGCTTCCGCTGTCGATGCTGCTGAGCGCGTTCTCACCCATTACAAGGCTTTACCCAACAACGAGACAATAACGAAACGTTCAGACCCTTCACATCGAGGCCGAGGGCCGATTCGAGAAACAGCAATAAAACTCGTGTTGTGCGTCTAAAATCGTCTGAATACTGCCGTATGCTGACGGGTCTGAGAAGTGCGGATGGGCGCGTTTCTGTGTCCGATGCGTAGTTAGCAGAAGTGGTCTGACATACATTGAAGCACGGACGGGCCGCCGCCTAGCCGCTCTGTATTAGACTGCGAACCCTTGCTGCCCGAGACTTTCTGCGCACATTCGCTCTAGGAGCGAAACACTTCTAATATACATACGCTTACTGTCAACACTTTCGTTATAATATCTAGACATTGTACGCTTCTTATAGAATAATCGCGCGCGAAGGTAGCATCTATCGAGCAATCTAGAGGATTGTAAATGCCTCGAATATATTACGAAAGTATACTAATTATAGTTCTACTAAAGCGAGGCCGCTACAAGCGGCGTTTCGTTCCAGCGCGTTATAAGCTAGTTCTGTAATAATACTAGTATAGACCCGAATAGTAGCTATCTATATTTAAATACGACTCTCTCTATAGAGACAACCTTAGCTTCTTCGCTTATAAAGAATATATCGAACTTACTACTTCTTAATTTAGGCTCAATACTTAGTACACACCTTCTAGTCTACAAATATATACCCTTATATATTAAGCTGAGTAATACAATAGGTTTAAAAGGAATTATATAGCGTAGTAGATACTATAGATAAAATAAGTAGTAGTAGGAGACAAATACCTATAGTAGTTATTATTGTATTAGTTAAGGAAGAGTAGATAGATAAAGGTAAACTTTACTCCTCTTATAATTACGTAACTATATTATGTAATTATGTTATATATTACATCTTATTTAATATATAATATCTAGCTAGTTACTACTTCCTTAGGACTATACTTCTTAATATTATATTTGATAGACTAGTATAAGTAACTTATAGTTAGTAACTTAGTAGTAAGGTCGTAGTTCTTTAGTTAACTAGGTACTATCCTATATACTAATTTATCTATTATAGTACGAGCCTAGCTAGATATATATAGGTAACGTCGCATTAGAAGTAAACTATAGAGAAACCTATAAAGTAGTACTACATTACTATCGCTATTAGCCTATTACTACTAGTATAAGAGGTATCGTTTCAAACTAGAGATACCTTACTTTTACTATATAGCGCCTTCGTGTTAGGTTTGGTATAACCTAATGATATCACAAGATCAGAAGACCAAGCTCAATCGGGTTTGTTCTCGGGCCGATGGGAAGTTGAGGGAGGGTGATGAAGCAGTAGCTGTCTTGTCTCGCAGAGATCAAGTAGCAGTGAGGCAGAGGTTGTGTTGTGGTGTATTCCAAACAGTGATATTAAACAGTGAGTTGAACGCCTCGAAGCCATAAGGGATTCTCAGCGTTCCTAAATACAAAGGAGATCCCCTTATGCCCAGGGGTATTGCTTTCTTTGCTTTCCATCATTTCTGTGCTTTCTCTAGAAGGCGTACCGAGCGTAGAAATCGCTGCGAGCGAGCTGCAGCGGGAGTGCCCACTAGTTGGCTCGGCACCACGTGATCCGAAATCGGTTGGCTCGTAGGGTCCAGACGACTCGATCCGTAACACCATCCCCCTTCCAGTCTAGCTCGTCCCGAGCTAATCATAAGCTTGCGGGGTCCCTTCTATTCGTAGGTCGTTATGACCGTTTCTTCTCCTTCGCCATGCCAAAGGCGTCCTCTTCAAAACGCTCTTCCTCCGACGATCGCAAGCGTCTTGGAATTTTTATTCGCGCGAACGGCGAAATCATGCCTCGGGCATGCTCGAATTGTCGTCGTCTAGGTCGGGTGTGCAAGGTGCACGTAAGATCAGGTCGCTGCAGCGAGTGCAACATCCACGGGTTGAAGGGTTGTGACATTAAGATCACTGCGTCGGAATGGGAGAGGTTGAGCAAGGAGCGCGCAAAGCTGCTGTCCCAAATTCAAGATGCGCGTCTGGCTTCTGCCGCTGCGATGGATCGGGAGCGCGAGATCGTCGCGCGGGCTCGCGAGGCCACATCAACGGCTTTAGCGAAGGAGGAGCGGCTGGCGAAACAGCTGGAGCTGTTGGATCGTCGTGCGGATAATGCAGTGTCGGTTGCGGAGGCCAACGCTCTGGAGGCGGAGGCTGAGGAGCGCTCGTTATCATCTCTTCCGGAGGGGGTAGCTTCCCTGGGTCCCGAGCTTGCTTTGTCTCCATTTACTTGGGCAAACGACCCGTCCCTGGATTCCTCAGATTTCTTTGCTGGCGTCTCTGGGACCCTCCGGTTCGATCCTTCTTTATTTGTTGATCCTGGCGGAAGTGTCGCAGGAGCTGGCAGCAGTTCGTGAGGTTTTCTTCTGGCTCCCAGGTATTTTCTGATTCGTCGTATCCTTTCCATTTGACAAGGTATTTCTGACCCTTCTTGTCTAGGATTCTTTCGACTTCGAATTCGTCTTCTGCTTCCGGCTCGAAATGGAAGCTTTCTTGGCAAGGTGTTTTGGCGTCTGCGGGTTCCAGCTTGGAGATGTGGAAGACTGGATGGATTTTGGCGTCAGGTGGTACTCGTAACCGGTAGTTGACTGGTCCTACGACTTTATCGATGAAAAATGGTCCGACCTTAACATGATCCAGCTTCTTGGTCTGTCTTCTCGTTCTCAGGTTTTTTGTGAGGAGATAGACCTTATCCCCCTTTTTTAGTAGAGGTGCCATTTTTCTTTGGTTTTGCCGTTGCTGAGACAATTTTTGTTGTGCATCTTCGATCGCTTTGCGTGCTTCTTTGTGCACCTCCTTGAGAGTCTCCGTCGTCACGATTGCTCTCTCGGCTTGTGGGTGAGATCCAGGTGTTCCGAACAGGTTAGGATCTTTGCCAAAGTTCGCATAGAATGGCGTCGTTGAAGTTGTCTCTGATTTGTGGTTGTTTAGTGCAATCTGCGCCACTGGCAGTAGTGAAACCCAGTTGTCTTGTGCGTAGTTAATGTAGTGTCTTAGGTATTGTTCCAGCGTTTGGTTCGTTCTTTCTGTTTGTCCATCGGTCTCTGGATGATATGCTGTTGACAACTTGTGCTTGATCCCGATCGTTCCCATAAGTGTTTTCCAGTAGTTGGACGTGAAGAGCTTATCTCTGTCCGTGATGAATGTTTCCGGGAATCCGTGGTATCGGATCAATCTGTCTAGTACGAGGTATCCGAGCTGCTCTGCTGTATATGTCTCCGATGCAGGAATGAAGTGTGCATATTTTGTGAGTCTGTCGACCATGACCAGTATCATGTCGTACGTTTGTTTCGTGACTTGGTCTTTCGACAATGGGAGCTTTGTAATAAAGTCCATTGTAACTTCGTCCCATGGTTTCGTCGGTGGTGTCCTGAACTGTAGGTGACCGTACTTGGCGTGTCTCGCAGCTTTGTTTTGTTGGCAGTGTACGCATTGCTTAATGTAGCGTAATACTTTTTGTCTCATTTGTGGGAATGAGAAGCTACGTTGTATAAGGTCAACCGTCTTCGTAGTTCCAGGGTGTCCATAAGTTGGCTCGTCGTGATGTTGTTGTATACACTCTTCTTCTCGGTCCTTCGGTACTTGGTATTTTCCTTGCGATATAGGGAACTGTTCTTCCTTGTCGCCTAGGATCTGTACGATGTTGTTGAACTCTTTCGTGTTGGCACTAAGACTTCCATCGGGGTTCGTCTTAAGTATCTTGTGTTGCACTGGTTCTTTTCCTTCCATGTAGTCGCTTCGTCGGCTCAACGCGTCTGCGCGGCCATTCTCTGTTCCTGGAGTGTATTTGATTTCAAACTTGTACTGTCCTAGCAGCTCCGACCAGCGGGCTTGTCTTCGGGTAAGTTCTTTCGTCGTCGTGAAGTACGTAAGATTCTTGTGGTCTGAAAGAATCGTTAACTTCGGTGGGCCCTCGACGTACACTCTCCAATGTTGCATGGCAGCAACAATGGCTAGAAGCTCTTTGTCATGGATGTCGTAGTTCTGTTCCGCTGTGGTCATTTTTCGGGAATAATAGGCCACTGGGTGTCGTTTCCCCTCGTGTGTCTGTGTAAGACATGCGCCTATTGCCATATCGGACGCGTCGGTCTCGATGTGGACTTCCTTACTACCATCGAATAGTCGAAGCGTTGGGGCTGAAGCGCATTGTTCCTTGAGTTTCGTGAACGCTTCATGTTGTTCCTTTCCCCATTTCCAGCTGACGTCTTTTCTTGTAAGCATCGTCATTGGTGTTGCTGTCTTTGAGTAGTCCTTGATGAATTTCCGGTTGTAGTTGGCGAGTCCAAGGAACGATTGTACTTCCTTGACTGTCTTTGGTTCTGGCCATTCTCTGATTGACTGTGTTTTCGCAGGATCGATGGTGATTCCTGTTGTGCTGATGATGAAGCCTAAAAACTTGACTTGCTTCTTGTGGAACTCGCATTTCTCGGGTGCCGTCTTGAACCCGGCTCTGGTGAGTCGTTCGAAGACGTCCTGAACTTGCTTGGTGTGCTCCTGGAGGGATCCTTTTGTGTAGACCAGTATATCGTCCATGTACGCAATGACGCACACGTCGAGCAGGTCTCTAAGCGTTTCGTTGACAAGGTCCTGGCAGGATGCGGGTGCGTTGGTCAGTCCCATAGGCATGACCAAGAACTCGTAGAGTCCATATCTTGTTCTGAAGGCGGTTTTCCATTCTTCTCCAGCTGCCATTCGTATCGCGTAGAAGGCATCTCGTAGGTCAATCTTCGTGTACCAGTCCGATCCGGTTAATCTGTCTTGTGCTTCTTCGATGTTGGGTAGCGGATATCGGTTCTTGATTGTGATCTCGTTCAACTTTCGGTAGTCTTGTACGAGTCGTAGTTTCCCGTTCGGTTTTGGAACGAACATGCATGGAGTTCCTGCGCTCGAGGTGGATCGTCGTATCCATCCTTTGGCCAGCTTCTCCTTCAGCCATTCTCGTAAGGTTTGGAGCTCTTTCTCGGACATTTGGTATAGGGGTCCCCATGGAGGCTCTTTTCCTGGCTGAATGTTTATCTTGTGATCCCATGGTGCGTGTTTAGGTAAGGCGTTCTTGCCTTCCTCTTCTCGGAATAGTCGTGACCATCTGCGATATTCCTGAGGGATGTCTGGCTCCGATTTTCCAGTCATCTTCGATGGTGCGTTACTTCCATCCGTTCCGGTGATCTCGTGACCCAACTGCCCCAAGTCGGTGTCTATCCCAGTCGAAGGTGGTTCTTCTGTCCTTCTGGTCGGTGCAAGCTGTATCCTGTTTAGCTGTCTTACCTCATCCACCAGCGAACGCTGCCGCTGCGTAGGTTCAATAGCGATAACGCAATCGCATTGTTCAAATCTGAGTACTCCTGTTCTCCAGTCGATTACTGGGTTGTGCTTTCTCAACCAAGGTGTACCGAGTACAATGTCATGACTGGCCATGTCAGTGACATCCAGGGTAATTTCCTCGTGGTGCTGTTGGATTGCAAGTGGTAGCGGTATCGTCTCGCGCTCCACACTGGGTAAGGATGATCCGTCTACCGCGATCAATTCATAACCCTCTTTCTTTCTGCGGGTAGCTAGCCCGTGTCGTTTGACAAATGATTCGGAGGCGAAGTTCCCGCTCGCTCCGGAATCTATCATGGCATATGTCCGATGCCCATTGACGATAATCTTCGTTCGAAACACTGTAGTCGATGCTTGAGCCTTTTCTGTGTTGCATAACTCCTTTCGGTCGCTCATTCCTGAGGAGTCGATCCTTTTCCCTGTTCGTATGTGGAACGTCGTGCTTCGTGTCTCGAGGCCTCCGCTTGAACCTGGCGCGAGCCTTTCTGTGTCCACACCTGTAGTCGGTGACGTTCCTGGATCTTCTGCGTTTCTGAGTAGAGAGATCGTACGTGTTGTACGGCGTGTCGTAATTCGTTCGATACGAATGTTCCTGACGGTGTAAGGTATCCTGGTCCTATCATATGGCTTCCTATCGGTGGTCTCTCGATGACAGCTGTTGCTAGGTTCTCGGTGACGCTCACAGCTGGGTATGTCCATACCACTGCCCGTAGCGTGTCGAGGGTCTTGTCGAACTCAATTGGGTGTAGCATTCGCCGTCCCGATATTTTCGGTAGGAATTCTTCATGCCTTCTCTGTAGATGTACGATCATGTCGAATAGCTTCTTAGGTGCATCAATCGTGAAGGTCAACTGTTCGTTGTCGTCGTCAGTGTCGCTCTCTTCTCCTTCGGAGGAATCTTCTTGGCTTGATTCTTCCGGATCCTGGTCTTCTTCGATCGTATCCAGCCCGGTGGTTTCTTGACGTTCTTGTGGTTCCGGTGACCACGATCCATTCCATCCTGGGTCCTGGTTTTCCTTGTCGTCGTCGTCGAAGCAGGATTCGTCGATGTCCACTTCTCGGAGCGTAGCGTCTTGCCTATGCGTCGCTCCCAGGGTTCCTCGCGGTTGCTGAGGCCAATACCCTGCTCCAGCCTTTGCGGAGTAGTGAACTTGACACGAGTCTTGGTAACAGAATCGCCAATGAAGGCTTCCATGACCATTTCGAGATTCGGATTCGATCTCGTAATCGACTCTTCGTGCCATCATGTTGAACTGTTGTGGTCGGTTCTGCAGTCCGAATGGAATGACCTCCATTCGCTGCCCATGGTATCCTCCTCGTCCTTGTGAGGGGTCCAGGAGAGGCTTCGTGCTTCTGTTGCTAGCTCTCTCCTCCACTCTCTGAGTATAGTCGGTATCTCCCGGAGATCCAACACTGCTCTCAGATTTACTAGTTCGGGGTTGCATCATGTTGAACTGTTCGCGGCGCACCATATTCTTACCGCGGCAGTCCCTTGCTAGGTGGCCAGGTTTGCCACATCCATAGCAGGTTCGTGTTTCTCTTCCTGAACTCGGGGGTCTTCCTTTCCCCTTGCTGTTCCTGATCTTGCGACCTTTTTCGGTAACGTCGAGCTCCATTGGTTGAGGTCCGTAATATGGTTTGTTGTTAGGCTTGTGGTTGTAGTTGTCGTTGAAGCCTTTGTTATGGTTGTCGTAGCCTGGTGTGTATCCGGCCTTTCCGGATACCTTGGAGTCGTATCGTCGTTCCATAGCTCTTTCGTAGAGCTTGTCGTCAAGATCAATCGTGACTTGGACTAGGTCGCCTAAGCCATCGATCCTCCGACCGTCCCTCATTAACTCATCCTTGACATGCTCCTTCAGTCCTCGTCGGTACATGACCTGAAGTGCTTCGTCGTCCCAATCGGTAAGTTGTGCGTACTCCTGGAATTTGGCAGCGTATTCGGCGGTGGATGTCTTCTGAGTCAAGTGCTGAATTACACGAACGGCAGTGGCAATCTCGTTGGAGACCCCAAAGACGCTCTTCATAGCATGCTTGAGATGATTGTAAGACTTGAAGACTCCGTCGGCATTATCTTCTCCATTGCTGTCCAGGTACTTCCTAAGGAATGGTTTGACCCAATGCTGTGCTCGTCCTCGAAGAAAGGTAGTGGCAAAGACAGGCTTGAGGTTCTCAGCCATGGAGTTGAACAAGAAGTACATGTCCATCTGAGCAACCCAAGTGTCGAACTTGTCTCGGTCGCCATAGTAGAAATCTGGCTTGCCAATCTTGAGGGTGTCGTTGCCTGTATGAGTAGCCAAGGCATTGATAGCATCGTTCGCGGTCTGAGGTCGTCGGGCTCTGCTTGCTTCACTGGGGGCGGGTGTTCCCCGGTCACTCTGTCGGTCTCCCATCGTAGAGGGCGTTCAAAGCTGTTAGGTTTGGTATAACCTAATGATATCACAAGATCAGAAGACCAAGCTCAATCGGGTTTGTTCTCGGGCCGATGGGAAGTTGAGGGAGGGTGATGAAGCAGTAGCTGTCTTGTCTCGCAGAGATCAAGTAGCAGTGAGGCAGAGGTTGTGTTGTGGTGTATTCCAAACAGTGATATTAAACAGTGAGTTGAACGCCTCGAAGCCATAAGGGATTCTCAGCGTTCCTAAATACAAAGGAGATCCCCTTATGCCCAGGGGTATTGCTTTCTTTGCTTTCCATCATTTCTGTGCTTTCTCTAGAAGGCGTACCGAGCGTAGAAATCGCTGCGAGCGAGCTGCAGCGGGAGTGCCCACTAGTTGGCTCGGCACCACGTGATCCGAAATCGGTTGGCTCGTAGGGTCCAGACGACTCGATCCGTAACACTTCGATAATATATCTAATAACTTGGAGGATACCTCGTCTAATTTTAAATCCTACTTTGATATACTAAATAATCCTATAATAATAAAGGAGTAAAGATAGCTATACTAGGATAAGGTACGAGTTAACTAAGGCTAGTAAGATGTTCTTAAGATCGCCTAATCCTAGTAGACTTCGTTTCGGCCTCTTATAGGCTTACTAGAGTAGCGATAATTCTGGCTTCTTCTAATCTAGTTATATAACTAAAGAGAGAACAAGATCCTCTATCGACTATTTATAATTATTAACGTATATCTCTATATTACGAGACGTATAGTATACTAAGATACTCTTACTTTAAAAATTGCTTTCTCGGCGATATTTGTATTATTTACCTCGATTTAAGCTCTAAGACCTACTACTATAATCGCTATATATTCTCTATCTAAGTTTAGAGTATCTATAGTCTAGCTATAGCGATATATATGAAAATACTAACTACGACTATTTAATCCTTTAAGTTTAACACTTTCTTATAAGCTAATAAAGGCTCATCTAAAGTCTAGACATATATTAAAGTAGAGCCTAATAGCTCTTTAATATACCTAGTAATTTATTAGCGACCTATAGATTAGTATAGTTATGTAGTTAGGTATAAAGTACTCGAGAATCGGCTCTTATATAGCGCTATACTCGATCCTATAAGTCGTAGACAAGTATATTATACTAGGATTGAGTAATTCTTAGCTAGAGCTTTAAAGCTTTTAGCGATTTATATAGAGACTACTATACTACTTATATAACTATATTAAGTATTACTTTACTTACTATATAACGCTATCCTCTATAGTTTCTAAATCTACTTATCGTTACGCCTATCTCTATTACTATACTCTATAATCCTATCTCCTAACTAAACTTACTAGGTAAATACTTTTAGATTATATAAAGTAGCGTAACCCCAAATAGAGCCTTCTACAACTATAAGGCGGTTTCTAGCGATAGTAGCGAGGGGAACATAACGGCTTATTATATATATAGTAGGTATAGGTCTATAGGTATAATAGCTATTAATTTATTAGAAGTACTAAAGATAGTACTTTAGTCTAGATCTTTATTTAGGAGTCTTATAAGACTAGGTATGTAGTTACTATATAGTACGCCTTACTACTAAAAGACTACTACGAATAGCCCTATTAAGTAGTTAACTTGTTATAATGTCTATAGTAATCGATTTCGGTAAAGTAATTAGTATACTAGACTCCTATACCTCCTTATATATAGATAGATAGATGATTCATTTACCCGTTGTGGTGCCCTCCGGTCCATGCGGGTTTATGTCTATATATGTTGCTGCATAAGGTAGGAAACCTGTTCCCAGGTAAAAACCTCCTCTCCTTCTCTAATAGCTTCCTTGCCATAAGTTCTCAGTTTTCCTTCCATTAGGGTGCACTAGTGTCATGGTGGTCAGCCTCTGACTACCTTGTCTGCAACCCTGGAGTTGTCCCCCTCTTCCTGCTCTCCTCCTCCTTCTTTCTCTCCTCAATCCATCTCTCTGTTTCCCTAGTAAGAGAGAACTGCTCCAAAAATCCTTGGTGGATGATCCACCTTGTAATTCTCTGGAGGTCTCCCTTATTGCTGATCATGGCTTGGAAGTTTCTGTTCCTTGCCCTTGCCCTCCATTCACCTCTCCCTGTACTCCATTCTTTGCAAACCAGAAGTCTATGTTCGACATTCTGGGACAGGTAGCCGCATGGGCAACTCTTGTCTTCGATACCTGGGACTTTTCTCTGATGCAGGTATACCCTGACTCCGATGTGTTCAGAGCGGATTTGTATTGCTATGCTTGCTTCTGACCTGGTCAGGTCTGAGTACAGTAGGTAGTTGTGGCTACCAAACTGTTGGAGTGCCTTTGGGGTTCCTGGCCTCTGTGGGGTTCTTGTCCATTCAGTCTTCCAGAGGAGTCCTGCCATCCTTTCAGCTAGAGACTGTTGCTTCTTCCCTTGGCTGGCTGCTGATTCTCTCCCCTGAGCCCCTCTGTCCTGTTCCTGCTGGGCTAGGTGCAGCTGTTCTGTTGGTTCTTTGAACTTCTGCAGGTCCTGCTGCTTCTGTGGAGCTGGATTGGGTCTTGCTTGTCTGTGCCTTCTCGTGCACTGGCTCCTGATTTTGTTGACTGCCTTCTGGATTACTAGCTGGGCTGGGTATGCAGACGTCTTTCCTGCATACTGGTATCTCAACCCTTGAAGGTAGAGCTTGGCTGGTGGGGAGCCAGACTCCATTTCGACCACCCTTGTTGGAGTTGACTTGTATGCTCCAAGCACCTTTTTCAGACAGGAGGCTTGGGCTCTGCTGATAGGATCTGCAATTCTCTTTGGGATCTTGTCTTGGGCTGACCAGATCTGGGCTCCATATAGCATGGCTGGCTTCACAATGGCCTTGTACATAACCTTTGCTTTCGCAAATGTGGCTCCCCATGTGGAGGCTGTAAGCCTGTCAATTGATTGCCTGTTGTTGTCTGCTCTTGCCTGTGCTTTCTTGACCTGTGGTCCCCAGCTAAGCTTTGGATCCAGCCATATTCCTAGCACCCTTAATTCACTTGAGGGTTCTGTTGTGTGTCCCTGAATAGTGATTGGGGCTTGCATATTGTGTCTGTTTCTGGCTCTACTGAAGTGGATAAGTTGATACTTCTCTGGGGCAAATCTGGCTCCATGTTTCCTGGCCCATTCCTCACATTCCTTGTGTTTCTTCTGCAAGATTCTACAGTTCTCTTCTGTGCTGTCTGACCAGGCTAGGATGTTTGTGTCATCCACAAACCCTGAGGCTGATGTGTTTCTAGAGTTTAGCTTTGCTGGCAGGTCTGCCATAAAGAGGAGAAACAGGATTGGAGACATTGTTGATCCCTGTGGGATTCCTGTCTCTGTAGGCATGCTGTCAGATTTGTATCTGCCCAGTCTTAGTCTTGTGGTTCTACCTCTAAGGAAGGACTGGATGAACTGGACTGTCCAGTTGGGGATAGCCTTCTGTTTCAGGATGTGGATCAGCCTCTGGTGTGAGACATTGTCAAAGGCTCCTAATATGTCCAGTGAACGCTTCTAGTATATAGGTAATAGAATACAAAGTCGAGATAAGTAAGCTAAGCCTATATGTCTTATACTATTATAATATAGTATAATATAGATGTTTATACCTGCTTTCTAGAGTATATTAAGTAGTAAATAAGAATATCTACTCCTTATACTAACTAACAATCGTATTAGAAGAAACGTATAGATCTAAGAGCTATAGAGTTTCTCTATAATTTCTATAGGTATATATCATAGTTCGAAGCGCGCTACGCTCTACCTTTATAAACATTAGCCTAAGGAATGTATGTAGTTATATACGTAACTATAAGCGTCTCTAAGATTACGTAGTTATAGGCAACTTAGTAATTTAGGATTACTTACTTACTAGTAATCTAGTAATCGATACGAATCTCCTTTATATTTAGGAACGATATATTAGTTAGTATTATAGCGTTTAACTTGCTTCTCTATCTTACTAATTAAAATATACTAATACTAAACCTCTATCTTATACTCCTACCGAGTTATACCCCTCTTTAACGAGTACTAACTCGATCGATCTTAGTCTCTAGACTTAGGAAGATTATTAGGTTTACTAAACCTAATAGTATGCGCCTATATATTATATAGCGTAGGTCTAGACTCCTCTTCCTAGGGAGGAAAGCTAGCTATAGCGCGAGTATACTAGAAAAAAGAGCTCTATAGAGGTTATAAAGGATCGAAGATAGCTATATTAGGATAAGCTTAAGACGCTACTAAGTCTATACCTTTAGTATTAATTCCTATTCGAGCTTACTAAGAACTCTCTTCTTAAGATAGCTCTTAGCGCTTATACTAATACTAGTATCCTTAGGACTCTAGGTCTCTTCATTATACGCTACTACCTATTAATTCTCAAATTTACTATAGAATATATAGAACTTATAGACGAGTAGCGTAGTACTCTAGAGAAAATCGAGGATAATTATAATAGTACTAAGGCTAACGAGAATAAAGAGAATAGAAGCGTAGTATTTAGCTAGAGGTCGATTAGCTAGAGATAATTATTTAAGCTTAATTATAAGGTACTAGTAGCGCTAGCTCGTTAGCTTTATATAGTCCTCGATAGTATATATTACGTACTAGGTTACTCTTAAGACCTAGTAATATATATTTAGGTATAAGGGAATTTCTAAAGAGAATATTATTACTAAACAAGTAAGAATTTTAGAGTTAAAAATATCTTATAAGCTAGGATTAGCGTACGAGAGTAACAGACGTCTTATTAGCCTAAAGTACTATCGCTAACGATAGGTTTTACATTTTACACTTATATAATTTAGATCTGAAATAATTCTTCTGTATTCTTTTCAACCATAGCAGCGTCTAGGGTTGGGGTTGGGCGTACGAGACCCTGAACCGCCGCGAGCCAATCAGCTATAACTGGCGACATGTCGCCTATCGTAGTATTGTGCCGCCCGTATCGCTATCCCTACATCTCGCCGTTAAACATAGATACAAATCGCCGTCGCGGTATACAGAAGCTACGCACTATATGTTTCATGTAACCCAGCCCTTCTCGACGTCGTCGTTCTGTCGTTCGTCGACGCCGCGTGTGCGTAGCGACTGCAAAACCGCTCGAGACCCTGAATCGCGGTGAGCCAATCAGCTATGACTGGCGACATGTCTAAGTGGCTTCTAGCCGCCAGGCACTATCGAGCCAGCACAACATTTCGGCAGACTACGTAAACGGGTCAAAGTTGCTACATCAGATACCTCCTACATTTAAAGAGCATCAGCCAGCTAGATCTAGCCCGTTAGGAGCACCCTATACAGTATGCCACCTAAAGGATGGCGCAAGCCGCCTCTTACAGAGGAAGAGGAGCGAAGGAAGAAACAAGAACGTACTGTAACGAAGTCGGCAAGCACAGCGCGGCGGCGAGCAGAAAAGAAAGCGGCACAGGCAGGGACATATATCGGCGTACCCTCTTCCTCCTCCGTCCTACTACACTAAGGAGGTTCCCTAGCATCTGGCTCCTTAGCTGTACCACTACCTACTACACAAGGCCCACTACTATCTACCGAAATCCCTCTAATAGGTAGCAATACGCTAGGGGCACAGCGTGCTTCTTCTATTAGTCGGGCTCGACCACTGTTCCTAGCGCTACGACCTATACCTGCCTTCTCACAGGTCGCACCGCTTAGGAACGTAGGAGATGCCCTGCAGCGAGATAGTATTGCTAACGATGAACTTGATATTGATGACGTCGTTACTACGGTAAATCAATACGCCCTCGCTACCCGCCCCGCCCGCCAAGCCGATAACTAACAGCCTCCGCCCCAAATCCTTAAGACCTACGTCGTCGCACGAGACAGCCAGCCTGAAGCAGCCCTTCTAGGGCTGACCCTCGACCCACTCCTACGTAAAGACCCGGCGCAATCCCTCCCTCGCCATAATCCCTCGCTTCGCTTAGGAGAACCCGAAGCTGATACTACTAGGTCCGCAGTAAGAAGAGCTACGCCCCATCTAGTGTCGAGAAACACGAGAGGAGGACTATCGCAGTCTAATATCAGGGAATACGCAATTCGTCTAGCGCCACGAGGAGAGGCCTACCGTCACACCTCCACAATCGGCACGCAGCCCTTCTCTCCTCTAGCAGTACACGCAACTTCTGTACCGACTAGGCTAGACACTCCCCCTTAGCCTATCTCGCAAGCAGGCTTACCTGAGCCCACACTACTATTAGATGTACATCCTCGACGCGACCCTCCCTCCCGACCCTTGACTCCACGCGAACGAGACACTAGCACGCCTCAGCCCGCCCCACGAGAAAGCGCACCTCTATCTCCCGACACTCTATACCCTCCTCTAAGCCCTACAGCTAGCACACTACGGCCTCATCCAATCGAAGGGCGACTACCGCCGCGGCGTACGGTATCAAGAGACGCCTCCTTCGAGCTACAATCTAGGGCACGGCGCCCTCAGCTAGATGCAAGAGAAAGTGCACCGGGGCGGGCTACAAGAGAAGCTACACTACAGCCGAGACAACGAGTACAGCAAAGCCCGGCGCTCCCTAGGCACGCCCGGCACGACGACAGTGATGTTACGTTAGAAAGCCTAGGGCCACGCTCGGCCTATAGCAGGGCTGGTTCACTCGAACACAGTCCTTACCATAGTAGCGACGCGACACCGGATTCAGACGAGGAGCTGGACAACCCGCCTGTTATGTCGTCGCCCCACAGTCGGTCCGTGCTTTACAAAGCCTTGAAATCAGCCGGTTGCTCCTGCAACTATTCCGAAGTCGAAGATCCAGTGCTAGACGACGAGGATGCACCGCCGCCTAAAGTCACACTTGTAGAGTTCGTCGCCGAAGGTAAGACTACGGCCTTTGCTTAGAGCCTACTTCCACAGCTCCCGGATGTCCTTTCCTATGTCACAGAGCAAGGCAAGCTACCAGTGTACACCCATGAAGAGCTGCGAGGCATCGACTAGCGCAGGCTTCTCGCTGGGCAGGCCGATAGGGTACCCGCCTCGATTTTGTTACTCGAGAAGTCATGCCTTACGCATACGCACGAGCCATTTAGCATTATCCGATGGTGGGACATCGACGCTCTCCTCCTTCCGCTAACTTCACTCGCTGCCTACAAAGCAGGCATTCGTTTGTTTTACACGCCCCGCTTCACGAAAACCATTACCCATAACTGGTATATCCCAGTCGGTCGCTCCTCCATCAGACCCCAGCGCTGCAAGCACATACGCATCGCAACCGGGCTCGACGCTTCTGGGTTCGATACCTTCATCTTCTTCCCAGACCTCCCCGTCCCTAAAACTAAGAGGGATCGGAAGATCGACCAGCAGCGTCGCTGCTACATGAACAAGCGCGAGCAGGCACACTTCGTTGACACTATCCTTATTCCCGCCCTTCGCGCTACCTATCCTAACAGGATGCTCGCACACCACCCGCTCTCCTTCCAGCAAGCATATAACCGCGCCTACGCCCGGCAGAGGCAGGGCATTGAAGGCGGCAACCGTAACGTCAGCGAGCTCGCTTACGACATTGTGGATGCTCCCTCGGCAAATGACCACCCCGCAACCGAAGCCACGAGTCCACGACTGCATCGACTATGGCAGGACATCGAGCGCCGGCTCTATAGAGACCTAGACGAATGTTAGCGCCGTGCAGAACTTGTCACGGTGCAATACGGCACTAAGATTCGCATCGAGGCAGAGACGCCTGTAGAGCTAAAGGAGCTACTAGATCAATCCCTAGAGCGATGGTTCGACCCAGCCTATCGCGATGTCGACCGCGCATAGTTCGACCTTGCCTACGAGGACAATTCCTTTTCGGCCTGCACCTACAGACCCAGTAGCAACCCCACTCATCGCTCTCCGCCGGACTGCATGCAGCGTCGCGACCACTGCCGACCTAAACATCGAGCATCCCTATGTCTTCTAGTGGTTTGGCACAGAAGAAGCTGGTAGCGTGCGAGGGAAACCATTCCGCAAGTCCGCAGAGCAGCTTAGTGGCATTGGCTTCTACCAGGGATACAACATCTCGAAGGAGCTCTTTACATCCGTCGACCGGACCGCAGAGCCCGTCTTTAGCTAACCAGTACTCTAACTTCTTGCATTCTCGCAGTCCACTATCGACCAGGTCGCCTCCGTCACATCCCTTATTGCACGAGACACTACCTTCCGCAGAGCCCGCGTCCTCGACGTCCTCAAAGCCGAGATAACACGATGCAACAACACACTCGCTAGGTATGCGGCTAATGCCGTTCCTTTTAGCGTACGAGGGGAGTTTCGCACTTGCTGGGACATGCTCTGCCAGCCTGACCTGCCTGGGGTTCAGCCAAGCTTATCGGAGGGACTTGATAGGCGGCCTACGCATTGGCCCTTCTTTGTACTAGACAGTGCCCACGTCATTGACTTTATGCGTCTACAACTAAACCGATAGCTCTTTGCAATCTACGCTGTGTTGTCCCAAAGGTCGGTCAACGTAGGCGTCAATGCAGCTCATCTCGACCGGACCTCTCGGACGGTAGAGGAAGCCTCTGCATCGTCAATGCTGGCCGCGCTCTTTGATATGCTTACTAACATTACTAATAGCGGCTCGTTCAGCGCCAAGCACCGCCTCTCTCGTGACCGTTACGACAGGAAGGGTAAGGGCGATAGAGAGGAGCAAGGCAGTCGTCGCGGGTTGAACATCATGGAAAGCCTCCGCAGTACTCACGTCGCTTGGCTGCCAGCCGACCTCTTCGACTGGGCACGGCTACGATTTCACCCTGCGGAGCTGCTACGGACTGCCTATAGCAACAACTTCCTGCAACATCAGCTTCGAGCTACTAGATCCGGCAGGTTAGAGCAGGCGTTTCATCAGCACGTGAAGGACACCCTCGATGAAGTAGTCGCCGCAGATGCGGCGTATCGAGACGGCCGGCCTAAGGATAAAGCACGGGACGTGCAAGAGTACAGAAGGGTCCTTAGGCATGCATTCCAGCGCCTAGGCTAGGCATGTAGATGTCGCTATGCCAGCTACATGCTCCGCATCCTTTCCAAGCCAGACAAGCGCCTAGGTGGCGTAGCGCGGTTACGCCAATTCTTCTCCGATGATGTCAGCAACGAGGAGAGGGCGGGTCTCCGCGGGCTTTCATACGATCTTGTACACAGGATGACGGGTGGAAGGCCAAACATTGTCCTCGTACGAGCCCATGGTAGTAATACCGCCGAGGGTGGCTTCACATCATTTCCGAACAACTGGGCGACCCGGCTGCGGCTACTCTTCGACTGGGACGACAACTTCCTACGGGACACCTGGGAGCATCGGCCATGGCGCAGGTGGGTAAGGTACTACTTCGACGCAATCGAATCGCTAAGCCAGCAACACCCAGAGAGTGTCTGGCCAGCCGACCTAGGGTTGCAATTCAAGAAGAATGTAGGGCGATATGCATCTAACTGGATCCGAATCCTTCCAGCCTACGACAAGACCAAGATCCACCAAGCCGTCCGGCAGAAGAAACGCTCCAGTGACGACACCGGGCCTCCTCAATACCAGGTCAAATGGATCTCCACTTTGCCACTCGAGGCTAGCATTCACATCCAGAATAGTACCGCCCCGAAGCAATGGTCGCTCATTACGGACAAGGCGGCAAGGAGCAGGCTCCAGCGCATGCACGAGTAGACACCGGATGTACTGTGTAACCCCGACCAGTGGCCGCTTAGCGATGACCTTACCTCCTGCTTCCTCGCCATGCGACCAATTGAGAAACCTAGTGGGCTAGATGAGGCAGAGTCAGGGAGTGGCGATGACTGACTAGAAAAACCAGGAGCTGGAGCATTCAGGCTCTAGATTTACCCTGCTGATGAATGTCACCCCCGGGGGTGACATGTACTCAGGCTATTTTCCCTGCTAGTGAATGTCACCCCCGGGGGTGACATTCACTCAAGCTACTTATATAGGCATTCTCGCCCTCGTCGCGCACACTGGGTGCCTCCAGCAGCCTAGGGTTTCACCCTACGCACGAGTGTGGCTAGCAGATAGCTACACTGCCTGCTCTAGGAATCTCACCCTGCCGGGAACGAAGAGAAGGGTTTGGAGGCTACGCTGGCTAACGAGCGATTGTCTGTATCATTCTTAGAATCATTTCTTCGGTATTCCTGAGCTCCATTTCAGTACTTTTTCCTCGGCATTCTTTCGTATCATTTCTCTAGTATCTTCAGCGCCAGTTCCTCAGCCTTCTTACGCATTATCCCCCGGGCACTCTGGAGCACTAACCCTAGCAGACGTCTCGGCCGCCTAGCACCTCATACGTCGCTTACCCAACATCGGCACGAGAGCCCCAGCAGCCCAGAACCAATTCCCATCGCGTGTCGGCATCATCAACTAACGACGACTACCTAAAAAAATCCGGAACTAAAACTTCCAGGTCCTAGATTTTTCCTGCCAGACTTTGTCACCCCCGGGGGTGACATTCACTCAGGCTGCTTATATAGGCGCTCGTGGACTCATAGTGACCCTAGCCGAACCCAAGAACGAGCGACTTAAACATAGAGAAGGCGTAGGTAGACATTGCAGAGAAGGCAGCAAGAGATAGCCAAACTGGAGGCAGAGTACACATAGACCCCGCGTCCCGCGACAAGAAGTATGAGAATGAATATAAGGTGAATGGGACTAAACGCGCACGTGCACGCTCAGCAAACAATCCATGCAGCCGCGACTACGCGCATGCACGTGCGCGCCTCGTGAGCAGCCTACATGCCCGCGACTATTGCGAGTAAATGCATGTAACTGTGAGCGCGTGACTCATAGACGCGTCGTGCCGCAGCAAACCGCAATTCTTCCCCTACTTAAGGCCTCTGACCTTGCTTCATAACCTTGCTACAACTACCTCGCAGCACCACCGCGCAACAACACCTCGCAGCACCACCTCGCAGCACCACCTCGCAGCACTACCGCGCAACACCACCGCGCAACACCACCTTCACTACCGCACATCGCTACTTCACTACACTACCTCACATCACAACCTCGCGCCGCCCTACATTACCGACGCTTGCGACAGCACGTGATACCATACCCGCCGTCAGCGCATTGCGGCACAGAGGTATCGCATGCTTCGCTACTCACAATGTCCCATTCATGTTGCGGCAACATGAATGAGAGCCCCATACAAATAGAGCTCGCGCACGGTGTACCTAGACGTCGACATGAATGAGAATTGCGACGTCGACATGATTGGGAAGATAGGCCCGGATCGCGCTCAAATTTGCACCAAGTCTAATCTATAGTTATAAGAGTCGATTAATTTCATTGCTAGGTGTAGATCGAAGTAGCCGTCTCGTTGTTATCGATTGAAGTCTCGCAGTTGGCGTTTTGAAGTTCGTAGCTCGGCCCGGTTGGAGGCCTTTTCCTCGCTAAGGATTCAGGTCGGTCGCACAGGAAGGGTTACATCGTACGCGAGAAACATTACTGTCGGACCGTACAGAAGCTAGGTCTTACTGCCCGAGTAGTATTAACGTTCTAAGGCGATTAAGAAACAGTCATATGTTTGGCAATCGCTCGAGCGCAGTATAAGGGTATTACTCTATCGAGCACGCTCACGTTGTTGTGACACAAACACGCGTCGGCGGACTGCGCGCCGAGCATGGACTTCCTAGCTCGCACAGGCTACTACTAAATGTAACTTCGAAACGCGGCAGCGTATCGCGTAAGAAGAGATACATTGTTGAAGGCTTCAAGCAGCACGCCGTTATAAGATCTCGAGACGAAGAAACTAAGTAGGAGGATTAGGCAGAGCACGACGCCCGATTCCGATGTAGACGGCGCGGTATATTCGATGCAAATAGCTCGAGGGAAAACAGTTAGTACGAGCTCGAGACTAGTCGTATACGGAAGTTGTAGAAGGTAGCGATTCAAGAGACGAAGCGAATAGTAGTATAGTGCTATATGTAGGACGGGTGAGGTTGTTTCTCTAAGCGTCTACCGTAGAATAGCAGTCGGATTGCGAAGTTGAGGCAAGACACAGTCGAATCGAAGGAGGATCAGCGGACCGAGCCACGGTAGTCCGGACCTCACTTCATCGCTCAACATCGATTCATCACGCGAAATCGCAAGGTCAGAAGGAAGAATGCTATAACTCACGGGTATAAGAGCTTTATTGGCTAACTATTCCGCTGTAGAACGCTCAAATCTCCCTGCCTTCTACTCTGTGCTCCTCGGCATCGTAACACGCCCTCCTTCCTCGCGTACTCCTCCCTTAGTATGTCTGCTTGTCCTGGCTTGTGATCCACTCGACGATCCGCTCTCCTTGCCCGTGCCCGCTATCTATCTCGCTTACCGCACCTCTCGCCACGCGCTCGACCCGCCCTCCCGCATATACGTTGTCGATAGACATCGCTGTGTACTAGTGTGAGCAGAGCTGAGTCGACCGGGCGGCAACGCAGTTGGTACAGGCTTGCTACAGGAACCAATTCTGCTGGTCTATCGGTAGCCGGGTCTGAGGATCGAGGTATGGCTCAGTGCTGTTCTTGCGCCAGTAGGTGACGCAGTACGGCGCCGGGAAGGGTGCGACACATTCGGCGTTCTGGACGATCCGCTGGTCTACGTATGCTCGATTAGCGGTCTGCGCGGTGGTGCTGCTATAGGCTGTCGTAAAGCGACACTTGGCCATGCTGTCACCGCTACAGCGCTTGAGGGCACCATTCAGACCGTTGAGCTGGTAGACCAGAGCGTGCTGCACGCCACAGTCCAGAGAGTGTCCCGCGGCGGCACCGATTGTCTAGCGAAAGGTCAGTGTGACGCGGACGGGAAAGGTAAGCTGCAGTTGCTAGAGCATTTCGATCATCGGTGCGGTCGCAATCATGCTTTGGAGCTATAGAACAGCTGTCAATACTCGGTCGAAAGCACCCGACATGTCCAACGTACGTCGTCGCGCGAGCGGAACTCGATCACTCTACCGTCGGCGGTATACATGTCCACGAAACGATTCTACTGGGGAGATGGCTTTGAGGCGGGGATGGCGTAGCCGTGGAGGCGAGCGCAGGCAGCCGGGAGCGGCATGGTGTGGTATGGCGGTGGTGTTCACGGTCGTGGCGGCTGGTGTTGGTTGAGTGACGGTCATGAGGAGAGAACGCTGGTGAGATTGGACGTTTGGAGGAAGTCGATCGTGTCGTTCTGGGGTGGCGGAAACATCGCGCGCGACCATCACATGGTCTTTGCTGCACGTGCTGCGGGTTAGCAGCTGCGCCCACCACTCTCGAAGGTTCTCGAAATGGCGAAGCGTCACTTGCATGTGAGCTTCCGTCGAAGTGAGCCTCACCACCCCGGTACACCCACCCCGGTACACCCACCCGCTCTTCGATGATTGCGACAGACGAATCCCTCTGCACGTCTCGAGCCATGTCTGCTGCCGCGCGCACGGCGCACGGACCGACAGTCGATATATATCAAGTCCAGCTCTACCTCATTCCGCTTTCCTCCGACATCGACCAACACCACCAATCTCTAAGCACCGAGTAGCAGCACTACTATCGCAACCACCAGCACGAGCACCAGCGCTCATCACTCCAAATAACCACCACCAGCATCAGCATTCGTCACTCTAAACAACCACCTTCATCAACACCACTCGCGCCACTACCGTCGGTCTCAAGGTATTGTCACTTATTCTCATCCATCTCCCCGCCGTGCTAACCGGTTCTCAGCCACTACCATGTCGACTCCAGCGGGCACCACCACCCCAGCAGGCCAGAGCCAGCCGGTCACTCGGTGCGCCAATCCGAACTGCGAGACACCAAGCGCTCCTGTGAGGTCGTGTGGAGGATGTGGGCTCGTGTGATACTACGGCAAGGAGTGCCAGAAGGCGCACTGGAGTGTGCACAAGTCCGCCTGCAAGCCACTCGACACCAAAGACGGTCAAAGCGAGTCTGGACATCCTATCGGTGCCTTCGTGTTCCAGGGAAGCGGTACGACCATAGACTACTTTGGCAGCGGCTTCGAGATGGTCATTATCACCATCAACATCTTCACACTCGTCCGCGCGGGCCGTCGCTACTTCTGCATCGAGACCAACCGCACCAAAGACTCCACCGGCCTGATCACGACCCATCGCTGGATCAACGAGCAGCAGTATCTCGATGAGCACGCTACGCTGTAGCGGCGGTGGGACATGGAGCCGAGTCGACAGTTTGACATCAACGGAGGCATCGTGGATGTGTCCGGCAGGCCGGTCGCAGGTGGCTCGAATCAGATCGTCGAGCGAGATGGTCGGATCAAGCTGGATGCTCTCCGCCAGCTGTGCCCGTAGAGGTGGAGGAAGCAGCTCGGAGAAGCTTCGAAATGGCGAAGGAGAGGACTGAGAATTGCGAGGGTGCGGCGGGGTCCTCAATGGTGTGGCTTTTGTACTTATAACCGGGGGCTGAGGTTCGACATTGAGCATTTCGGCGTTCTGGCTGACGGGGTTAGTAATGAGATGCCGGCGGGCTGCTGCTCTTTCTCTTTCTTTCTTCAGAGGTTGATGTTGCGGTTTGTTTCAAGGGGTTCTGCGAGCTTGTTGCTATTAGTAGATAGTCTGAGGTACTAGAACTCGGAACACTGCGAGTTGACTTGAGCATTCGCCTTCCAATATCTCCGCATGTCGCCACAGCGTAGTGTTTAGATGCATCTTCACTGCCGTTTTCCTACCTTCGACAGTGTTGTTTGCGGGTATAGACTCTCGCACGAGGGTCAATCTGGGTCGTTCTATCGATACGACGTCTCAAAAATCGACCTGAAGAGCCCGGTCACCCCCCGGGCTTGTTATACGTGGAATGTGGACTGTCTTCGAGTTTTCATTGCTTCGACAGTGTTGTATACACCCATGCGACTTCGCGATGTGGGCTACGAGGCGCGATCGATACGATGGGAAAATGAGATACCGGCCTGAAGCAACGGTTTGCCTCTTTTACTACCTACTACAACCGCGACGAAAGGGCAGGGTCGGTCTCGATGCTGCGACGACGCCTATAGGTAGTGCTATAGATGTTTCTAGGCAGCGTGTATGCGGTACAGCAACGTGGCCTTGTAAGGTGAGGTGCTCGGTAGCACCTCGGCAGCGCGTCGTGCAGTGGCTACTCCCGCGGCACGCTAAGCGACGACGTAGCTACAGCTGACTGTAGTATACGATTACAACTATCTCTCATTAGAGGCATACCGCGTCGTGCATCCGGCAGCGCCTCGTGTAACATAACATACTACTATAGCGGAGGTGACCGTGCGACTAGAAGGTCCCCTGTTCTACCGAAGGGCCTGTCTTATATAGAGGGCTCATCGCGTTGTACAACATCGCTATAGCGCGACTAAGAGATGTGGTCTGCTTCCCTGTAGGTCTAACAACTAGACAAAAGGAATACAGTACTAACGATAGGTAGCGGTCCATTTTTTACCAAGTTATTCCCCTTAGCTTCGTAACGTCGGCTCGAGCGTCCGGTTACGAAGCCGATACTCGGGGATAGCGCTCTACTACTAAGCTACACGACCGAACAGTGAATCGATGTGGTGAGCATGGATCAGATACAATATACCCCTTACAGACGTTAATGTCACTTCCTCGCTCCTGCCTGCCGACCAGCAGGCAGCAGCGGGACCGGTGCTAACTTTGTGCGAGTGATATCGGCACGTGCCGGTAGGCATGTGACGCCGTTCGCGGATACTAAAGCCCATCTCACCCCTTTCGACTCTCTCGCTACTACAACAACCTTTCGACACTTCACCACACGCAAGTCACTACCGCACTACTACCACACACCACTTCCGACACCTATATACTATACCACACACACCGATCGAGCGCGGAACGTACTAACAATGTGTATGTCCTCACTGCCATGTCCGCTACTAACTACAAATTCGCAAACAAAAAGCGGCATTTTGTTTGAGCGGACCAATCAAACCCCCAACTTCAAGTTCGGCCCGGGCCCACTCGACATTGATTTGTTTGAAAGTTATCGGGCGATTTGTTTGGGGTTCGCACGCCCCAATATCTTCGCGAGAGGGATATGTTACTCGTTGCACAGATCCATCGATACATGTCATTGTCAGTCGCACGAAATTCCGTAGTGTTGGTAGTGTTCCGTCGCCGTCGTAAAAAGTGAAGTTCGTAGAGGTCAGAACAAGGTTTACGGCGGAGAAGGGTTCGCGAGCACGACGCGAGGGCAACGCGAGATACAAGATACATCCATCAAACCCAGTATATATAATTGATTCACCGATCCCGGAGGGTATTGAATTACGAGATGTCCCATTGGCAAGATTTGTTCGTGCATCGACCCGAGTTCGGTGTCGTTATTTGCCGGCGATACGAGTATGCCGTCGTGCCGCAACAGGTCGCCCGGCACATCAAGGACCATCATCCATTCACGACAAAGTAGCAGGGTGCCGACATTGTACGGGAGATTCAAACGTTGTCCGACGTCGCGCAACGATGTGAAGACGTTAGATATCCCGCACGCCACGAGCCATCCGTCGAGGGATTGCCCGTATATCGTGACGGTTTACAGTGTCGGCAATGCGGACAGATATACCGGCAGATCTAAAGGATGCAAGCGCATTGCGAACAGGAACATCATTGGATTAACAACCAGCGACGGGGTGGGCAGGTACGGAAGAAATCGAGGCACAGCACCAACCGTATGTGGGATGTCGATGTCCCGTTACAGCGGTCTTTCCAGTATCCGAAGTGGTTCCGTATGTTCGTAGTGCGAATCGATATAGAGCCAGCAACCCCGACAAGCCAGCAAGCCATCACCGACCGAGCGAAGAGCGTTAAGGGCAGTGTTAAAGCAGCGAGAGCCGCGCAGCACAACGAGCGTCGCATCCAGGGCAGCACGCCGCGATGGGTCGCCAACCCGTGGTTAGATTTCGTCGGTTGGCATCGTCATTTAGCAGGGCATCCAGTCCGAGAATTGATCAAGTCGACATAGCCGGCGAGAGGAGAGGCGGATTTCGACGAGAGCGTACACGAGTCGCAGGACGAAGTATACGCGGAGGGGTCCGAAGCGGCGTTGGCATTAGCGTGCCAAGCGACCAAGCGCATGATCCGGTGTGCATTTGCGACGAGCATCGTGGAGCATGTCGGACGTGCCGCGTTGGAGGCCGTAAACCGACGGGAGTGTGGATGCAAGGATAACGAGACGCCGTTTTACGGCAAGTTGAAGGTATAGTCGTTGCGAAAGTATATGCAGGTGTAGGTGAAGATGTTGCGGTACATATGGCGCACCGCCGGGCAAGACGACGCACCCCGGTACCGATTAACCGATGGACAAAGGGCGGCATTGCGACGATTGCACGCCACATGTACGAAGGAGGAAGGGGAGAGCATAGAAGCCGGGTCACAACGACAACAAGTCGCCGAGAAAGCGAGTGCCGTATTTTGGGTAGCGATGTTCGATCACGAATTACAGGACGACGAGTTCGACAGTGGAGTCGTCAGTGCGATGGCCGTGTTAGGGATTGACGACCGTGGCGAATGGAAGGCGGCGGTGAATTACACGTAGGCATTGTCGGCGGCGATTACGATGATGCGAGCGATCGTCGTATATCGTGCGTGGTTGGCGAGGCAGCAAGCCGTGTAGCGTGCGATAGACGATGGCGACGACGAAGAGGAGGCCAAGCGGAATGCCCCGTCCGTGGTCCAGGGCGTGGACGCGTTGACCCGACGGTTTATGACGTTGCGGGAGTTTGGCGGCAAGATCAGTCCGATGGATCGTTTGTACTATCAACGCACGTACGGGATGAAGATTCGATTCACGACGAAAGCCGAGGGTCGGGTAACGTGGCAGGGAGAGCAGTTATGCATCGACAACGTCAGTTTTTCCATGGACGATGTGCGGAGTGTCGTGCACGGGTTGGTCGAGAGTATGCAGCAGGAATTGGTCCGAGATTTGTTGATTTTGCCGCCGAACGACGGACAGGATTGGAAGCCAGAGATATTACCGCGGATTAGTATAGAGAAGTTGTTCGACAACCCCGCCGAATTGACCGCCGGGTGGAGTTGGTTGCAGGACGCACGCACCGAATGGACCGTCGGCGGTGCAGATTGGATGGTCGATCGCACGTTCGCCGAGAAGGCTGTAGAGAAGCGATTCATCTAGCAGTACGGCGCAGACGTCCGAGGATTCGACGATGTCCAGTGGAACGACCGGGGCATCGAGCAGTATTTCCGTGCGGTTAGGAGGTGGAAAGAGCAGTTGATCGTGTTAGTGCATTTGTCCGCCGGGGCACCCGCCCGAGCGACCGAGTTGATGAGCATTCAGCACAAGAACGGGCCGGAGGCGAAGTCGCAACGAGGCATATTCATCGAAAATCAGATGATGGCATTCGTGACGACGTATTACAAAGGGTATAGCGCCGGCGGCAGGTTCAAGGTCATCCATCGTTTTGTGCCGGAGGAGGTGGCGGAGTTAGTAGCATATTATTTGTGGTTGGTGCAGCCGTTCGTAGAATATTTGCAGTTCGTGTCGAAGCAGTACATAGGCGAGCCGTCGTCGTTTTTGTGGGAGCCGGAACCCGAAGAGGATTGGGAAGCGGGAGAGGACGAGGAGATAGACGAGGAGTTAAACGACGAAGATACGCATATCGACCAAGGAGAGGAGATATGTTCGGCCGTGCCCGCAAACGTGGATGGATTTTGGGACACGAATCGAGTGCGGAAGGTCATGCAGCGGGAGACGGAAAAGCGGATCGCGGTGCGGATCGGGGTGGCATTGTGGAGGCAGGCATATCCCGCCATCTAGCGGCAGTACAGCGTGGACGAGAACGTTAGGGAGACGATCGACGAATTGTACGAGATGGCGAGAGGGAAACCTAGGAGCGAGACGAGCATCGAGGAGATCCGTGCGAAGCAAGCCGGTCACGGTCGGCATATTGAAGAGTTGATATATGGATTGTTGGTCCACGAGAACCCGTTTTCGACCATACACGAACGCGAGCAGTTCCGACGGGTGAGCATGGATTGGCACCGGATGTTGCATTTTCGATCGGCGTGCCGCGACGACAGCCGTGTCCCGAAAGCGGTAAAGCAGCAGTTGGAGACGGCGCGACACGAAACACAACACCGACGGTACCGGCAGATGCGAAGCGTCGACATCGACGTGCAGTTGGAGCGGATCACGCAGCACGAAGCGGCCGCGTTTCGAGGCGTGTAGCGAGAAGGATTGCAGGCGATCGTTGGAGGGATGCCGCGGGTCACGATCGTAATGCGTACGGGTGGTGGGAAGAGTTTGTTTTTTATGATTCCCGCGGCCGGCAGTACGGACGGAGTAACAGTCGTCGTGGTGCCCGTGGTGTCGTTGCGACAGGATTTAGTGGATCGATGCGAGAAGGTAGGCATAAGCGTCGCCGTATGGGATGGCCGTCGACCGCCGTATTACGCACGGATTATATTTATCACGCCGGAGAGTGCGGTCACGTTAGCATTCGGTCGGTTTATCGACGAGAAGCGGGCGTCATGTCAGTTGGAGCGCATCGTCATCGACGAGTGTCATAGCGTGTTGGAGGCGAGTGCTAAGTGGCGACCGAGGATGTTGCGATTGCACGAGATGGCACAGAAGGACGTGTAGGTAGTGTATTTGACCGCAACATTGCCGCCGAGCGAGGAGGAGGCGTGGTTAGCGATGGTCGGAGTCGCACGCCGAGACATGCACATTATTCGCGACGTGACGACGCGGCCAAACATCGCATATTCCGTTATGGTTTACGACATTCGTAAGGAGGAGGCACGGGTCACGGCGTTAGTAGAGGAGAAGTTGGCGCAGTACCCGGATGGACAGGTAATCGTTTATTGTCGGACAATTTAGCAGGTTCAGCAGGTAGCCGAATACACGGGAGGGCAGGCATATTATCGAGCGATTGGCACGAGCGAGGAGAAGGCGCGGATATTGCGGCGGTTGACGGATCAGAGCGCACGTTTGTTTATCGCGACGAACGCGTTGGGGTTAGGGGTCGATGCACCGAAGATCCGGTGTGTCATCCACGTCGGGTGCCCGTTGCAGATGAAGCAGTACGCGCAAGAGAGCGGACGGGCGGGGCGCGATGGGGTCGCGAGCGAGGCGATCATTATGCGAGGGATAAAGTGCGAGAGGGGGAGGGGGATAGCGGCGAACGAGTGGGGTTTAGAGCGGTCGATGCAGCGATTTTTGGAGGGTCAGGAATGTCGTCGTATCGTGTACGACAGGCAGATGGATGGCCGGGAAGATCGATTTGGGTGTGAAGACGGGGAAGAGCGGTGCGACGTTTGCGTCAGTCGGGGGAGGGCGCGAAAGAGGCGGCATGTCACGGGTGTAGGAGAAGGCGTCGTCGACAGGCAGGGTCGGATAGCAACAGGGTTGGTTAGGGTAGAAGGTACCAGCGAAGACGGAGGCGGAGAAGACGAAGAAGAGGAGGTCCGAGGGCCCGATAGCAGTACAAGGTCAGGGTTGGTCGAAGAGGAGGTTCATGTAGAAGGGTTAGCGATAGCGGCGAACGCATTAGTAGCACAGACGAAAGCGATCTAACACCGGGCACGCATGTAGGTCGTCCGGCAGCATTTACAGACGGAGCGATTCGAGGTGTTGTTATAGCAGTGGCAGGGGCGATGTAGCATATACGTAGCGGGAGGTTATGTCGAGGACCGAAGATGATCTTGCATCGAAGCATTTGCCGCAACAAAGCTTGTACGATATTAAACATCTCCGCCCGGCACTCCTACCACTGCTAGAATATTTAGAATGGTGACCCTCTCATGATCATATCCTCCTCCTAGCCCTCACAATCGCGAGCAGTGTCGGGATAAGGGTCGAAGTCGTCATCTTCGTCCACATCCTCAACATCGAAGTCAAGCTCGTCACCGTCGTCGCTTCTGTTAAAGTGCTCGTCAAGAACATCGTCGTTCCATTGGTTGATAGCCGCTTCGATCTCGTGCTCCTCCTATGGTCCTCGGGCTATGCTATGAGCTTGACTGTTATACTTCTCATCCCGAGACTGTCTGATGCGATCCTCCGTAACGGTTGTTACTTGACTACGCCAAAAAGCTTGACTAGGAGGCTGTAAACGTCTTCGGTATATGTCGTATAGTTCTGCGAGGACTATGACGTCTTGCGCGTAGTATTGCTGTTCACTAGGAGCGATTGACCGTTCCTTGGAGTAGGCGTGTGTATCGTCTTTCGCAATAGCTTTACATCGTGTCCAGCGTGCTTCCATGTCTCGGTCTAACTCTTCTCCAACACATCCCGAAAGTCCTGCGAGCCAACTTTTGGATCCCTTCCTAGTTACTAATTCCATGAGCTGCACGTCGTCCATTCCAGATACTGCTATTTGCTGCAGCTTATAGAGAGCGTTGCATACATTGCGGACATCAAAGGCAGCCTTCCGAATGGTGGCAGATTCCAGGATCGTTTCCACGGATAATCCATTTTGACTACTCGTCGCGAACGCGGCTTCCCCGAGCTGCTGGACGTGGATAAGTGCAACCATGTTTAGAGGTCGTACAAGAATGGTGAGAACCGATACACCGCCACGTTGCCCGAAATTGTGGCCTTCGCAACGGAAGAAAAGTTCCGGTTGTGTTGGAAACGTAGCACCGAAATGTTTCTCTAGGCTATTTAGCAGCAAAAGTAGGTCTGGCTGAGAGTCAATAAGTTGGATTTGTACCAGTTGAGAATCTTCAATATCGTGCATACTGATCGCTTCGAGTCGCAAGGTATTTCGTGGCTCATAGAAAGATGCGTAGTAGGTCTTTAATGACTCGACGATAAAAGCAGGACAAAGATGATCAACGCAAGCGCTAAGATACCCACCGGGTCGGATCTTTGGATAGCGAAAGCCGGGTCGTCCTGCGTGGGAAGAGCGTTCTTAGTGATTGGTCGGGATCATGCGCTCCGCATCCGCGCCATGAGGATGCCGCATCGTGCAGATGTAAACGATACAGGGTAGTCGTGCCGATTCCATATGGGGTTCGAATTTGGTTAGAATATAGCGTTGGGCAGTTTTCACATTGAACGCGCCCTCACGCACGCATCGGCACAACAGTCAGCTTCATTTCAAAGAATGGCACCGTGTTTTTCAGAGTAAGTTATGACTTCTTCGATAGACAAGGCGCCACTGTTAAGCAAGTGCAGGATCATTCAATCTAGCCAGTTCACGTTCCTAGTTGGAGGAGAGGAGAAAACGCCGATCACCTGAAATGAACAGGTTGTGTAAGTAAGATCGAGGGCCCATTGCGTGGCCTGCCAAGAATCGTCAGGCGGAACTCGAGGAACGATCTCTAATGGACGCCTGCTGCCTCGACTGTATCTACCGGATCCGCGTTGTAGCCGAGTCCATGCAGCCATCCTCCGGATACATTGAGTACATTGAGATACGCTTGTTTAGAAATCCGCCGCGCCGGTCACGCCATCGCTGCTACATTCTCGATCGAATTTACGGCGTACCCACAAACCTATCCTACCCGTACCTATGACGAAGCAGTATGCCACACTAGCAAGCCTCGAGACCACTTTGCTCGAATTGACATAATGCTCGCGTAACGAGGAGGGTGATTAGGACACTACCCGCCTTGGTCGTTAGTTAGGAACAGACAACGGAAGATGATGTCTGGAAATGTTAGGCAACAGCAATCGGATGGACCTTGAAAGCCTATTTCGAGACGACTCAGTCTGCTCCGTCTGCTCTGTCTGTTTCAAGCTCCCTAGTAGCGATCATAATGCCGGCCAAAAGAGGGGATGCGAACTTGGATCAATTTGTCTCGAGGATCAATTCAGCCTTGGCTCGATTTCGACACGCGACATGGCCGCTTCACGAGGATCATAAGGAAAAATATGAGAGACTCATTCGTCTTGTCTCAGAGCCTGAACCAAACGCGGTACGGCGTGCTTCAAAGTCTGTGAAGTCGGTCCGGAGAAAGGCGCGAAAGTTGTTGTCTAGAATCAGGAACGAGCACGGTCTTGTAATGGTGTTTTTGTGTACACAAGCGTCCAGCATGACTCAACTTGCGTTTCTAAACGCAGCAGACGTCTCAGCACAATTGGCAGAGGTGTGCACTTAGCTAGGGTCTGCTCGAGGCCTGATCAGGATTGCGGAAAACTTATAAGCTATTCACAGACTGGAATATCGAATACGTCCGGGTAAGAGATTGGATTCAATAAGCAGGGATTTTCAGCGAAGCTGATTTGCAAGATCATCCACACGGCGACCTGCCTATAGCAGAGGGAAGTCTAACAGACCAGAGCAATGAAGGGTTGCAACAGATAGGTAAGATCCCGATTTCGTAACAGGTTGTCTAGCGTCAAACGCTCCGGAAGTCGAGGCTGAAATCTCAATCACTTATAGCAAATCCGATGACCAAGTGTTTGGTTCTTGAGATTGATACACAGTACCTCGCCAAGTTTCTTGAGCGTGAGAATGATTACAGACCGTTGAGGATTATATGTCCTTACGGACGACAACCGGAAGCACTATATGTAGTGGTTCGCGATTCATATGACTCTAGGATTACATTTTCGTATAGTCTTAGAAGCGGACTTATCGATTTCATGAAGGACGTATCGGCAGAGCTTAAGAGCGACGGAACATTCGTATTGACGGGCGACTAAAGCACAATGCCCGCTGTCCCTTCTTAATCGCCACAAGAATGACTTCCTGCTCTGCTTGTCCTGTTTCAAAGTCCTCCACTTCGTTCGATATACCCAAGCCCGTGAGTCGGAGTGCTCCTCCCTCTCTACCTATTCTTACGAGAACAGCACTAACGTCGTCGTCGATCTTTAGCAACACTGATGCAGTCGTCTATTCATCGTCAAGGGTGAGCGGAGTCCCTGTCTAGACAAATTAATAAGTGACTCTATCTATATAGCTGCCGCCTTATAAGCTCTTTTGCTCTTCGTTCTAACTCTTGCTTATTCTCCGCGAACTTAGTCACGTTTTCGGAAATACGACCCATCATCTTGGATCTTAATGATGGAGAACATATAGGAATAGGAGTCGAGTTTAAATGATCTTGCTGGGAGAAATATCTCGTGAGCGAGTGTGCACATACGAGCTTGTGCGAAGTGACAAAGCATCAGTCAAGGTAAGAGTCTCTAAGACAGGTGCAAATACCCCGGCCCCGGTGTTCGGCTTCATATATCATCCGATGCCGGTACTTGGTGTCTAAAATAGGAAAGTATGGAAACAAAGCTTGATAGGCCAGGACAAATAGTTGTAGCGGCTCTCGAGTAAGTCATGATTTACACTAAGCGCGGCTTTTCTCCGCTAGTAGCTACAACCTGGCCACGCTCCAACTTAAGAATCAAACGTAAGCAATTGGACCATCACCTTGTTCTTCTTCGCTATCGCTTCCTCGAGGGCAGTCGGTCTCACAAGCTCGCATGCTTGCGCACACATTTGGTGTAGGTCTGCTCTACACTTGATGAGCGCTCTCGCCACTGCTATGTTGTCTTGCTGAACAGCTACATATAAGGGGGTTCGTCGCTTCCGAAATGGATTTGTTACCGCGTTGTCGAAGCTATAGGCGTTGACATCTGCGCCCTTCTGAACAAGTTCTTCCACAAGCTCAGCTCCTTCCCTCTGATCTTTCCTTACGGCTGCGCAATGTAAGAGGTCACTATGGTTGATGTCACTCCCTTGAGATATTAGGAAGCGCACAACGTTTATGCTCCCGTAAGCTATCGCCGCTGAGAGAGCCGTCATGTCATATCTGGTCCTACAATTGACATCTGCCCTAACAACGACTAGAAATCGTGCGAAGGTAATGTCGTTCGCAGCAGTCCTAGTATACACTTAGTATAAGGTCAAACCTGATTTCAATCTGCTTACCAAAGGATGTATTGATCAGGGTTCAGAGGTTGGTTAATTGACAGTCCAGAGTCCAGAAGAGCGACAATACAAGCCTAGTCTTTAGAAATGCACGCAGCCTTAACGAGACTTTCGTCGATAGAGTTGTTTATCTCGAGAAGCCTCTTTAGTAGGTCCACATCTCCCTTTTCTACGGCGAGTAACTTCGCTCGCAAAGAGGAATAGCTATACAAAGAAGTGACCGCTGTGCGAACGGGCTATAGGTCGTCAACGCGAGGTGCATCGAGTGGCGGGTCGGGAGTATCCTCAAGCTCCTCGTCAATATCGTAGATGATAGCCGATATGTCGACGACATCTCCTTCTAGTGTAGACAATGTCGACAAAGCTATGATATCGTACTGTTCTAAGGCGTTGAGGACCGAATGGTGAGGTGAGGTGAGCAGAGCAGAGTACGAGTGGAGTTTGACGTCGCCGCTCTACTATAAACAACGCACGGATATCTCCACCTTTTAGAGTCCGGTCCGCTGCATGGCTTCCCCGAATCTGCTCCGTCTGCTCCGTCTGCTCTGTCTGCTCTATGTCTGCTCTGTCTGCTCTGTCTGCTCTGTCTGCTCTGTCTGCTCTGTCTGCTCTGTCTGCTCTGTCTGCTCTGTCTGCTCCGTCTGCTCTGCTCCTTTCTGTTCGTTTGGTCAGGAAATCGCATAAAGGTAAGAGGTCACTGTCTCTTGTTAGCGCCCTTGTCCTCTGTATGACGACCGCGCTTCTGTGTGCAGTACCTTCATCGTTCTTGCTACTATGTCTTCAACTCCTCAGCGACCAAGTAGAGGCAGCTTGTATGACACCTGCGACGCCGGGAACATCCTGATTTCAGTCGATGCGGACGATGTCAAGATTCTAAGACCAGCGGTAGATATGCCAAAGCGAGCAATTGGGACACGACATCTAAATAGCTGTTCTTGCGTCGTCATCTTAGGAGATGCTGTCCTCTTAGCGCACATACAACCTCTCCCTAGAAAGACTAAGGACTGGGTTGGAACGACACTTAAGCAGCGCCGTACAGGGAGCATCGCACACTATAACAGTATATTGACCCGGGTTGCAGAGCTACTACAAAGATATTTAAGCGAATTCCCGGCCTCTACGACAACTTGGGCAATTGTGGCTCGTGATCCCGATGGTACAATAGAGCATATCGTTCAGCTCCTACGCAGCTTCCTAGACGCCAAAGGTTATAGAATGAAGCAGGCGCATTACGAGCAGGCTAACGTGAGAGGCTTTCCACCAAAACCGAAAGGCGAACTAGTTGTTCTTCGTGGTAGTAACGAAGGCATTTATCTCGAGAACCGAAAGCTGGAGGGAGCTCTAGTACCGTCCTCATCCCGAAGAGCTGCGGCCTTGCCGGAGAGAAATTCTAGACTCGATCAGAGTTATGACAATGAGGATGGCGATGACGATGACGAGAGCAATGACGATGGCGACAATGACGACGATGAGCCAGGGGAAGATGAAGAAAACTCAGATACACGCACATCGCGTCTTTGGAATGGGTATTAAGTCTAGGCAAACAGCCAAGGCTATAGATCGCTAAGCTGTAAGACGTCCGGCAGAAGCTTGAAACTCCCTGTATCTTGGCCACGTGGAGCAGATAAACTGCCGCTCGTCTATATAGGAGACCGCTGGTTACAGACAGAGTGTTCTCCCGGAGACAGGACTCTGCTCGTACGTAACCAGAGGGGGGCATTATTGCAGCTAGAGAGAGACGCCGTATGATTGTGGCTACTAGTGTCGCGTCGCCTTTGAAGATAGATGGTGCGCAAGCTTTATACGGACACTAGCAGAGCTTGTGCTTCGATCGGTGCGATAGATGCCCTTCTCCTTTCTACTCGCAGTATGACACCTCTTATAGAACTAGCACTCCTTGCTGTTCTTGTCTTCGAGTCGCTAGTCGTGAAGCCACATCTATGAGACAGTGACCTTGTCGCCAATCGGGTAGGAGTAGGCCGGAAAACGCGTCCATTCGGGCTCCTCTAGTAAATCCGACTTCCTCTTTCCTAGCGTGTAGTTGATGGTGGCAGACGCACTCGTAGCCTCGATTTCGACCGTAGGGGCTTCGAGGTGATTAGTATCTAGTACCGTAGGGAGATCTAAGCTGATTTTACAGCACTGTGAGGCCATGTTATGGTGTCGCATCGTGATATAGAAGCTAGTATAGAGGATGTTCTGACGCGCTTGGAGAACGCGACATCGGGAAGTCGGATGTCTTTATCACGTGATACTAGGAAATGCCTTCAATTAGCTAAGATATGTGACCGAAGTTCCGCCGGCTTTCCCTAAGGCGCGCCTCGGACTCTAGAGAGGCCAAGTATTCTATATACAAGATAATAATCTTTCGTCTCTATATAAGTTACTTCACTAGTCTTACTATAGTTAATCCACCACAACCTAAGCTGTCGCCAAAAATTCTTTAATGGTTATATACTATACTATAGCGTAAGAGAAACTTATAATCTCCGGAGTACGAGCAGACAGGTTACTATTCTATTACTCTCTATATAGCGTCTTCGGGTCTACTTTGGCTTACGGTAGCTCTAGATAGTTTAGAGCTTACGGAGGGCATAGAACTTCAAGTCCTATACGAAAAAGATAGCATTTTGTTAATACGACTGATAATATAAAGTGGTATACTAGCTATAACTATATCTCTCGACTTTCGTACGTTATACTATAGTATACTTAATATATTTGTCTAGTTTATAAGTCTAAGTCTATATCAATGTCTGTTAAATAGGTACGAGTTACGTAGTAGTAGAAGACGGCGGATCATACGAAAGACGAAGAAGGACCTAATAGGATAGCGTGTATCTATATACAGTATCGCCGGTATTAGTATAGGTAGATACTAGGTGTCCGGATGTTTGCTAGCCTATAGGCTAGCAAACCCTAGTCACGTGATCTAGTTATATAACACACCTATACCTACATACTTGTCCTACGGCCTATATGTTCTTAACACTCCTACTTAGGCCACATAGTCTCCTACAATCCCTTTACGTAAGCTAGAGCTGCCTTATAAAGTTTTAGAACTGCTGGCCATTAAGGGGCTTTGTTAACCCATTAGCAGCTATGTCCTTTGTATAGTAGTAGTCCACTGCAATCTTCTTCTACTACCAGAGATGTCTGACATAGTTATATGTAACATCAATATGCTTTGACCTTTCATGTATATAGGCATCTTTGACAAGTGTCAAAGCGGCTTAGTTGTCACCTATAAGCTTGACTGGCCTTAGCTCGTCAATAGTGCCCTTGCTTGCCCTTATACTCGGCTGGAAAGAGCTCTTTCCCACCAGTTCTAGGCACCCCATTTCCCTAAGGACAGTAGCAAGAAATTATGACTACTTTACGGCTACGTTTATAGCTATAAACTTAGCTTCTATTATTGATGTTATAATAGACTTCTGCTTCCTACTTATCTAGGACACAGGTGATCTATAAAGGAACTACACGTATCCTAGAATTAAGACCCTATCCACTTTGTCTATAGCGTAGTCAGAGTCCGAGTATCCCTAGAGATTGCCCCCTCCCTTTCTATATATAAGACCTAGGTCTAGGTACGACCGTAGGTATCGGGAGAGCTTCTTTAAAGCCTTTATATGCTACTACGAGGGATCAGTAACAAATAAGCTAATTCTTCTAAGGGGGAATGCTAAGTCTAGCCTTGTCATTATTATTAGCTATATCTAGGTACTATTGTAGCTCTAGTAATCCTGTTTGTTACACCTCTTATCTATAGGTACCGTAGGCACTAAATACTCGTAGCTCTCTATAGGTAAGTAGGTTAGCGTAGCCTTCTCTCTAGCTATATTTATCTTGGCTAAGTTAGCGTGGATATAGTGTCCTTGATTAAGCTTAAAAGTGCCTTAGGACCTATCTCTTGTAATCCTTATTCTAAGGATCTCCGTAGGTTTACTAAGATCTTTAATCTTAAACACTTTTCCAAGCTTAGCCTTAAACCACTAAACATCTAATAGCTTCGGAGCTACAATAGGTATGTCATCTATATAGGTAAGGACTATAAGGTCTCTATCCGTATAGATAAGTAGGCATAGATCTACCTAGGACTAGGTAAATCTAATCTTCTTGTTGAACAGGTACGGGTGGATGGCAGCGGAGTGGAGTAAGAGATCAATCTTCAACTGACTAATAGCACGAGCATGCAGCAATATATCAGGAACCAATATGTTGATTGTGTTGGATGTCTATCTAAGCTAAAGGGGAGAGAAGGTATCTCCCTACAAGCTGAGTCATCGTGGATGCCTCAGGCTGCCAGATCACTTCCTGATTGTTGACTCCCTTTGAGATGCTACATCTTAACACTCCCACTCATCTCGTATGGGAGGTTACAGTCTGCTCACTTCCTGTCAATAGTACTTGGACCTTTTTATGACAGGTTCAGCTGGCTTACAAACCTCTGGAAGTGTGGACCAGTCTTTGGTTTTGTAAACCCGTCTGCAACCATCTCAGAGGTTGGGGTGTACTCAACAGCAATAAGCCTCCTCCACCAAAGTTTCCTAACAGCGTTATAGGCAATGTCAATGTGCTTCGACTTGTCATGAACATGTGCATCTTTCACTAGGGTGAGGGCAGCTTGATTGTCACCTCTTAATTGGACTGGTCTCAAATTTGATACAGTCTCCTGGTTTCCAGTGATTCTTGGTTGATGGGAACAGTCTCCCACTAACTCTGGACAATCCATTTCCCTTAGCAGTGAAGCTAGGAATTGGGACTGCTTCGCACATGCATTCATAGCCATGTATTCAGCCTCCATTGTGGATGTTGCTACAGACTTTTGCTTCTTGCTCATCCAAGAAACTGGTGCCCCACAGAGGAAGAAGACATACCCAAGGATTGAGACTCTGTCTGCTTTGTCCATTGCATAATCAGAATCACAGTATCCAATAAGGTGTCCTTTTCCAGACTTTGAGAACTGAAGTCCTAGATCAGGGTATGATCTTAGGTACCTAGTGATCTTCTTCAAAGCCTTCATGTGGTAGGTGGATGGGTCACTCACAAATGAGCTCATCCTTCCTAGGGCAAAAGCAATGTCTGGCCTTGTGATTGTTGCTGGCCACATCCAAGTACCATTAATACTCTGGTACTCTGCCTTGTCACACCTCTCATCTATGTGGCTTGAAGGTTTGAGGGCCTCATAGCTGTCCATGGGTGAGTGTGTAGGTGCTGCCTTCTCATGGTTCATTCCCATCTTGGCTAGGCTGTCCCTAACAAAGTGTCCTTGGTCAAGTTTCAGGATTCCTCTCTTCCTGTCCCTTGTGACTCTCATGCCAAGGATCTTTTCAGGTTCACCTAGATCTTTGATCTTGAAGATCTTGCCAAGTTCTCTTTTGAACCAGAGAACATCTGTCAACTTTGGTGCAGCAATTGGAATGTCATCCACATGTATAAGGATTATGATCTCCCTCTTCTTATGGATAAGTAGGCATGGATCCACTTCTGACTGTGTGAATCCAATCTCTCTGAGCTTTGACACACAGAGTTGATTCCAATCTCTAGCTGCTTGCTTAAGTCCATACAAGCTTTTGAGGATTTTGAACACCATGTTTGGTGGAAGCTCAACTCCTGGTGGTGGTAACATGAAGATGTCTTCATGGAGGGTGCTTTCTGTGAATGCATTGTTCACATCCACTTGGTGAAGATGAAGATCCTTCTTACACACAATAGCCATAAACACCCTAAGGGTGCCCTGTCTTACTGTAGGTGCAAATGTCTCCATAAAGTCAACACCAAACTTCTGTGAGAAGCCCCTTGCAACTAGTCTAGCCTTGAACTTTTCAATAGCTCCACTAATGCTTCTCTTAATATCAAAGACCCATCTTGATGTAACCAGATTTGCTCCTTTTGGTGGAACAGAATTTTCCCAGGTGTTGTTACTCTGTAGAGCATCTAGTTCCTTTTGGATTGCTTCCTTCCAAAGATGTCCCCATTTCTTGTCATTCACAGCATCCTTGTAGGATTTTGGAATTGGGACCTCTTGCTTGTATGCAATGGCTTCTACAGTTGCTGCAAAGGCCATTTCCTCAACTTCTTCCAGGAATTCGCTATCCCATGGTATTGAACTGTCCACTGATTGCATGGCTGCAAAGAAAGCTTGGTGAAAAGCAGCAAGGTTCTCTGAGAGGTCCATTGCTTCTCCCACTTCAGTGGTTAGTTCGGGCTTAGGGACCATGGATCTTGGGGCTTTCTGTTTCATGTCATAGCCCTCAACATCATAGTCAGCCTTTCTCTTTCCAAGGGATGATTTAGGGACCGTCACTTGTGACCTAGTAACGTCTATTTCCTGGGGATCTAGGGAGCTTCTCTCAATTGGCTGATCGATTTTCTGAAATTCCCCTACGTTCTCCGGAGGCTGGGGAAGTTGCACAAACAGCTTTCTCGGCTGAGCGACTTTAGGGCTCTCAATTGGCTGATCTATTTCGGGGGGGCTCTGATGGACGCCTGAATGGTAGGTAGATTGTCCTAAGGATACGTTCTTCCTCGGCCTTCCTAAGGGCTTCCTAGCTGGTGCACTGCTTGGTAGATTCAATGTTGGAACATTGAGACCCATATCACCTCCAGGCTGGTCCTCAAAGAAGTCTGCATGTGTGTGTTGTTTAACAGCTCTCATGTCTGGTTCCCAAAAGAGCCAGGCTTTAGCTGTGTTTTCAACATACCCAATAAACACTGCTTCTTTACCCCTATTCATTAGCTTGTCACTTCTTGCCCATTGAGGTTGGGATCTTGTGTCCATATAGACAACAGCTTTGCATCCCCAAACTTTCAAATGGTTGATGGTCGGTTTGATACCATCAAAAGCCTCATCTGGTGAAACCTTGAACCTATCGTAATCTGGGCCATTTGGCAGTTTGTTCCTCATATAAGTTTGGGCCTCTAGTGCTTCAGGCCAAAATTCAACCGGCATTTTAGCCTCTTCAAGCATTGCCCTTATAGAGTCCTCTGAGGTTTGTATTGACCTCTCAACTGGTCCATTCTGTAGAGAGTTGTATGCCTCAGTCGGCTCGAGCCCAATCCCCAAATCCTTCTCCCACTGCTTCACTAATGCAATAAGTTCTTTTGCATTGTCAAGTCTTACTGCTTTCAGCTGCGCTGATGATTTCCTCTCTGGTTTGATCTTCCAGTTCTGGAGAGCAACTGGAGCATCTTCTCTTTTCCTAAGAGGAAAGGTCCACTTCTTCCTAGAGAAGTTGTCAACAATCTCAAGCCAGTATTTGAATCCTAGTCTTGAGATTGGTAGTGGGCCACATATGTCAATAGATACAAGGGCAAGTCTTTCAGGTCTTCTCTCTGTAACTTTGCCTTTGTACTTCTTCATCTTTGCTATTGAGCATACTCTGCACTGGTGAAAGCCATCCTTAGGGATAGGAATGGGTTCTTTCAAGTCTGTTACCTTGTGAAGATTCTGGAGCAAATTCTTCCCAAAGTGCGCAAATCTTCTATGCCAAAGCTCCCACTGCTTCAGGTCGGTCTCTGATTGAGCAGTCACAAAGGCATTCTCCATTGGTGGTGCACATGATGAGTAATGTGCCCGTTCTTGTAGGAGAGGAGAAATCTCATCAATGAATGGAACCCCCCCAAGGAGCTTTGTCTGGACAACAGTCTCACCAGAGGGGGAAACAAGAGAAAATGATGGAGGTTGCACACCAAACTGCTTGCTAAACTGGTTCCATGAAACCAGGTTCACTCCTAGCTTGGGTACAAGCAGGACATCTTCCAAAACAACTTTTCTGCCAGCTCTCCCACTCATCTCTGCATTCCCAATATGAGTGGCCAATAAAAACCCACCTCCCACTTTGATCCATTTCTTCCTTGTCAAGGGAGTCATAGATCTAAAGAGGCAGCTTTGGTCAGTCATATGGGATGAAGCACAGGAGTCAAGTAACCACTCTGACGAGGGGAACTTGCCTTGGACTTCTGCAGTTGAGTGAGCCACTTCATCATACTCATCATCATCAGACATTGTCTCTGGGGATGAGCTGCATGGTGACTCTTGGGCGGAGAAACCTTTTCCAGTCTTCTTTGCTTTAGAGGTATAAGACTGGGCCTGGTTCTTCTGGAGTGACAGCATGTCAGAGCTGAGTTTCTTCACCATTTTCTTAAGTTCTTCCATAGAGGACTTCTCTCTTGGTGTCCTCCTTGAAGTGGGTGGTGGAGTTCTCTTCTTCTTGACATGTGTTGTATTCTGGGAAGATGGTGGTTGGGAATGAGATCTAAGGACCTTTCTTGCCTCAGGCAAACTAGGGCAGTCCTTGATCAGATGATCCTTCTCACAGAGAAGGCAGGAGAGTGGTCTTGCTAGACCTGAGGGCTTGACCCAGGTGGCTGCCATGCCATACTCAGCCTTAGAGGGATCCAACCTGGCTTCTTGAGCTTCAAGGATCTTTAAGGTCCTTTCATGATCCATCTTTGGCTGAGCCATGATAGTATCCCTGGCTACATGGTAGTCAGGTGGCAGTGAGCTTAAGAGCTGGGTCATCCTCACATCAGCTTTCCTGTAATGCTGACCCTCTGGGTCAACATCAGCAATCCTTTTTCCAAGAGAAACCAGGTGTGTCCATGCAGATCTGATGGTGAACTCTTCACTCATCTCAAAGGTCACAAATTGCTTTGTGAGCTCATGTGCATGGGTTGGTAGCACCTGGCTATACTTGTTCCAGAGATACACCCACTTCTCAGCAGCTCTTCCAGATTCACATAAGCCCTCAAGCTCAAATTCATCTTCTTCTGTGATCCTACTAAGGATACTGAAGTTGCATACTGCATTGTGTCTTGTCCATGTTGGCGTATTGAGGATCTCTTTGGTTGTAGCCTCTTCTTGGAGTTTCAGAGTCTTGCCCTTGATGTTGTCAAAAGACACTTCCATTAGGTCATCAATTGCAAAGAATGCTGATTGGCTCTCCATCTTGTATCTCTGAAGGTTGAACCATCTCTTCTAATTGTCCCTCCCAAGAATTGGGATTTTGCCTCCCTTCTCCTCTGTCTTCTCTTGGTATGAATCCATAATAAATTGGATGTAATGAAACAAGGTGTGTATGTTCCAAGGTGGTGGCTGAGATCCTGCTGAGGCTTCTGGTGTAGAATGGGAAAGTTCGTAGGTGTGGATACCAAGGCCTGCTTGGTAAAGTAAAGAAGGAGCGGTGTGAGGTCTCGGGGCTAGGACACAGGTCTGTCTCTCCTAGCAGAGCTTCAAATGACTTACTTGAAGTCCTTCTTGATAGTATCTCGATGCAGTTCTGCCTACAGAGTATCTTCAAGGTATTGGCTTTGAGTAAGCCGCACAGAGTCCTTGTCTGGGTTACCTATCACTTAGTATCGAACTAAGCTCCTTGATAGGATAGACGGGGTAGACTTCTGATTCCTAGATGTTTTCTGCTACGATAGCAAGGGATACAAGTAACCTGTACTGATATAGGTTGCTCTTATTCCTGCACAAACCCGGGCTCATAACCTGTTGAACAGGTACGGGTGGATGGCAGCGGAGTGGAGTAAGAGATCAATCTTCAACTGACTAATAGCACGAGCATGCAGCAATATATCAGGAACCAATATGTTGATTGTGTTGGATGTCTATCTAAGCTAAAGGGGAGAGAAGGTATCTCCCTACAAGCTGAGTCATCGTGGATGCCTTAGGCTGCCAGATCACTTCCTGATTGTTGACTCCCTTTGAGATGCTACATCTTAACACTTCTCTAGCTTTGTAACACAGAGCTTGTTCTAGTCTCTAGCTGCTTACTTAAGCCTATAAAGGCTTTGTAGGACCTTAAACACTATATTTAGAGGTGCTTTAACTCCTAGGGGTGGGATTATATAGATGTCTTTAAGAAGGCTACTTTAGGTAAAAGCATTATTTATATCTACTAGGTGCATCTCGAGATCTCTCTCACACACTACTACTATGAATACTCGGAGAGTATTATGTCTAATAGTAGGTATAAAGGTCTCTTCGAAGTCAACCCTATATTTCTATAAAAACCCTCTTGTAACTAGTCTTGCCTTGAACTTCTTAATAGCTCTACTAATCATTCTTTTTATATCAAAGACCTACCTAGAAGTAATTAGATTCGTACCCTTTGGCGGTACAACTGCTTCCTAGGTGTTGTTGCTTACTAAGGTAATAAGTTCGTTCTCAATTGCCTCTCTCTATATATATCCCTATTTGGGGTCTCCTACGGCTACCTTATAGGACTTTAGGATTAGCACTTCCTGCTAATAGGCTATAGCCTGCCTAATAGCAGCAAATGTATGTTCTTCTACGTCGTTTAGAATCTCCTCTACCTAGCTTATTATAGGGTCTAGATAGAACATCTAGGCGATAAGAGCCTTATAGTGTTTAGCCTTATACTCTTTAGAGTTATCATCTCCGTCCCCCCTTGACCTCTTGTTGCCTATAACCTAAGGTGGCGCTAGGTGTTTGGATAGGTCGAATTGAACGACATCTTCTTTTTCTTTTATTAGAGTACCCTAATCTCTAAACTTCTGGTATTCCCTAATGTCCTTTAGAGGAGGGGGAAGTTATACAAATAGCGGTTACTATAGTGTTGATGACTTAGGTAGGTTCTGTATAGATCTACCGTTATCCGCCTTCGATAGTATTGAAACCGCCTTAATATTTTCTCCTAGCCTTCGTAACGGTATCTCTAATAATCTCCTATCGGAAAATTTCGCCCTAAAGGGCTTCCTCCTAATAGGATTGCGCTATAGCGCTCGACTCGGCTAGTTAGTAAAGGTAATACCAAGATCTATATCTCCCTCTTCTTATTCTTAAACTAGTCGACGTGACTATACGCTTTTATAGCTTTTATATCGGGATCCTAGAATAGCTATTGTTTTATAGTGTTTTCTAAGTAGCCTATAAACACGGCTTCTTTTTCTCGGTTTATTAACTTGTCTCTCCTTAAGCCTTCAGGTTAGGCTCTTAGGTCTATATAGACTATAGCTTTACATCCCTAGACGCGGAAATAGTCGACTAACAGTACTTAGCTAGTAAAGGCTTCTTCTAGTAAAAGAGCAATACTATTAATAATCAGACTATTAGGCAGTCTGTTTCTGATTATAGTCTGTGCTTACAAAGCTTCTAGCTAGAACTTAACTAGTATACTAGAGTCTTTAAGTATAGCCCGGACTATGTTCTTAGAGGCTTGAATTGACCTTTCTACAGGTCTATTTAAAAGAGAGTTATAGGCATTAGTTGTGTCTATCTAAGTGCTAAACTCCTTCTCCTACTCTTTTAGTAAGACGAGAATTTCCTTTATACTATCACTACGGATCGTAGACAGAAAGAACCTTGACTACTGTTCTGCCTAGACCTTCTAATCCCGCAGGGCTATAGGAGCGTCGCTCCTAGCCTTCAAAGGGATTACCCACTTCTTCCTAGAGAAGTTGTCTATAATCTTAAGCTAATATTTGTATCCTAGCCTAGAGACTACGCCCTAAAAAGGCCTATAGATGTCAATTGAGATAAGGGCCAGCCTCTCCCCTTTCCTCTCTATAGTAGGTCCTTTGAACTTCCTTATGTTTATAAGGGAGCAGACCTTATAATTCTGGTGTTTAGAAGGAATAGGAATAGGATCTTTCTTGTTAGTGACTCTATATAGGTTTCTTAGCAGTCCCTTGCTAAGGTGTGTATATCTTCTATACTATAGCTCCTACTGATCTTCGGACTTAGTATTAGCTATAGCGGTACCGTTACGTTCTTAAGAGAGTATACTAGTATGCTATAGCTTAAGAATTTCCGAGATCGAGTAGATAAACGGTACTCCTCCTCGAAGTTTGGTCTAGACAACGGGTTTACTAGACAAGGATTTTAGGGTGAAACTGGGTAGTTAGATAGCAAACTATTAGCTAAACTGATTCTACGAAACAAGACTAACTCTAAGGCTAGGAACAATTAGGACATTTTCTGAAACAATTTGCTTTCTAGAAGGACTACCTATTACTACACTTCCTATATATATAGCTTGTAAATAGCTACCCCTAACCTTGATCCACTTCCTCTTTTGAAGAGGCTTTAGTGTCCTAAATCGTGAATCTTAGTCAGTTATATATAATGATGTATAAGAGTCAAGCAACCACTCGGACGAGGGATACTTGCCTTTGGCTTCTACAGTGGAATGGGCAACCTTATCAACATCATCATCTTCTAATGGTATCTCAGAGTCTGATACGTCTTCCTAGGTCGTATAGACCCTTATAGGCTTACTAGAGGAGGCCTTTAGCTTGCGGCTCTCCTTCATCTGCTTTGCAAGGTCCGTCATCACCTTGAGGACATCACGAAGGTTTAGTGATGATGACCTCCTACGAGGTGGTGACGGTTGTCTCTTAGCAGGGTAGGTAACCCTAGCTAGTTTGTCCTTGTTCCTAACAGCCTGCTGAGCTGTAGAAAGGTGTGGGCACTTGCTCATAAAATGGTCACTATTGTAGAGATGGCACGTAAGCTTGCCCTAGAAACCCTTCTTAGCGAACATGGCTATCCCTTAATAAATCATTGATTCTTGCTTCTCCCTAAGAATTGCAAGAATGTCTTGTAGTAAGAGATTCACCTAGGCATCAATTGCATCGCGAATTAGGCCAAATGAGTATAGTAGAGCTACTAAGAGTTACTAGATCTTTCTGTCCTTAGTCTTAATGTCTTAGAACTAAGGCGAGATTAAAACAGCCCTCCTTACAATTAAGCTAAGCTCCTACTAGGCGTTATCTATAGACTAGTCCTCTGTTATCACGAAATTGGTGTATTACTAATGCAAACTTCTTCTAGTAGCGAGAAGTCTTCTCTTATATTTAGCTTTAGCCCATTCCTATAACTCCTTTGTATACCGGATCTCGTATATTATCTCTTAGTCATCTGCCGACAGACAGATATACATCTTATATAGGGCCGTTACATTGTGCTGTTTATACGATGCCTTCCTTATCGCTTAATCTAAAGGAAGGGATGACTCCGATAATATAGAGGGTGTCGCTATAGATAGGGGTGTAGCGGGAATGTCTGTAATAATGTCTTCGAGGACCTAGTCAACCTGCTTTAATACTAGGTGTATTCTTATCAGCTTGAACTATATTTCGTGGTTCTCTCTTGTTAGAAGAGGTGCTACTCTCTTTCTTATAAACCTAGTCTCGTTCTCTATTTTTTGTAAGTTAGGGGACAGGTTGGCTACCCTTAGGTAAAAGGATGTATTCGGTCGTACGCGATCGGATCGAAGTGGGATAAACCGAACGCGAGGTTAATAGTAGAGAGGATGGCTATCCGCCGGGAAGAGGAGGAAAGTCGGTCGGTAAGGATCGTATTAGTACTAAGACACTATAGCGTAACTCTCTTAGTAGAGGGGGTTTCTAAGACACTACGGCTCTCTTAGAATGAACAGTTAGTCAATACGAATGCGATGTCCGGAGAGCGACTCTTCTTAGTAAGCTCGCCTACTTGTCTAAGGTATTAGTATAGGCTCCCTAACTCGGAGTCTAATAGTACCTTACTAGGCTCTTTTATGTCTTATATACACCTATAGCACGGCTATAGCTTCCTATACAAGGCGGGTGCGGCCTCTAGTCTGCCTTCCTTTTGTTCTAAAGAGGAATAACTCTAATACGACTTTGTCGAGGGTGAAACACCGAGTTACTAACTCGGGCTTATAACCTATTAAATAGGTACGAGTTACGTAGTAGTAGAAGACGGCGGATTATATAAAAGACGAAGAAGGACCTAATAGGATAGCGTATATCTACATATAGTATCGCTAGTGTTAGTGTAGGTAGATACTAGGTGTCCGGATGTTTGCTAGCCTATAGGCTAGCAAACCCTAGTCACGTGATCTAGTCGCATAATACACTTACACCTATATACTTGTCCTACGGCCTATATGTTCTCAACAATTAAGAAGGATAGAGCTTAGAGTAATAGTCTATCTACTACTTAATTCTTAAAGTTGTTTACTTATACTATCTATAGCTAGACTAAAGCTAAGTTTAATAATAATATAGCAAAGCTCGATTAAGTATATCTAATGTTTAAGGACTATCTTGATTAGAACTAGTAGCGCTTTAAGATATAGATAGTATACTACTAGACTAATAAAGTAAAGTACTATAGTAAGAAGACAACCTCTTAAGTTAAAGCCTATTATAGACGTATTAAGGAGTAGTTAAATTATAGTAGCCATTATAATATTTTTACTCTATTTGAAGCTATACTAATATAGTAGAAGTAAGGTTATACTTGTAGGACTCGCGATCTTACTAATAACTTGAAGTATATTAAGAAGCTACTTATTAGTTACTTCTAGTAAAGCATAGATTGTTGTATTAGTAACTACTGTCTACTTAAGGTAAGGAAGCTATAGGTACGAGCTAAACATCTACTATATAGTAATTATAGTATAGATAACGCTAGTAATGAGATTAAGTATCCTACTTATAGCTATAGCTATAAGTAGTATAGCTATAACGACTATATTATATTAAACTAGAGCTATCTATATCTTTATATAATTATAAAGTTACTCGAGATAGGTAGACAATAGTTAGTAGTACTACTATCTTACTACTTTAATAACTACTAGTTTATCGACTTTAATAAGTTAAGAGAGCTTAAGTAGTATAACCTTACTATATATATATAAGAGCCTACTATCTACTTTAGTAACTACAAGCCTATAACTAGTAACGCGACTCTATATATAACAAAGAGGGTACTAACTACCTATAAATTAGACGACCTTAATATAGCTACTATATTAAAGAGGTAGAAGATAGATAACGTACTTCACTACCGAGCGGGCTATACTACCGAGCGGGCTACTTTTGCTAAGAACTATACTACTTCCACTTTAATTGCGACGGTATCTTAACACGACGACATCCTACAGAATCGTTACTAGGAGGACAATTCCTCTTTAGATTCTTCGCTATCTAGCGAGTCTACTTGATAGGTACGTACGTTATGCTTCGACTCGCTATATCGCTTATAGCGTCGTAGCCTTAGTACTAGCCAAACACTATCTAGCGACTCTCTACTCACTTCCTACCTCCTAGTATCCTCTAGAGGTATCAATTGCGACGCCTTATCGAAGGTTAGAGACCCTCTAGACTAAATGTACTTGCGCTTTCGTGCTTTCCGCTATATAAGGGCCTCGTTAGACTTGCGTAGCTTACTAATCTCGCTTTGTATAAGAGCTATCTAAAACGCCATCTCTCTACTCCCTCTCTATTGCCCTATTAAACGACCTTCCTCTTTCTACTACGCCTTTCTGAACCCGTAACGACGCTCTAAGACGTAATGACACCTATTATAAACCCTGTCTTGTCGAAGTTGTAGGTGTCCTAGTTAAGGATACTATACTTCTCCTTTATATTACGTATAAGTAAGAACCACTCCTCGATAACGTCTAGATCTTCTATTAGGGCTCGCTAACGATTGTATCTACGTGTTATATAAACCTTTAGCTCACGATACCGCCTAATGAACCTGTCTGTCTAATTAAGACTAGCGGGCTTAAGACCCTTCTCTTATAGTAATAAATCGGCTATTACTCGTATACTAGCCTTTAATAGCGGGAAACCTCTAAGATCTAGCTCGAGTATATACTCAAGTATCACCCTCTCTTCTAGCTCTATAAGCTTCTTCGAATTAGGCTCGTAGTCACCCCGAGGAGGTCGTCTATTCAATCGATACCCTAGTATAGTTCGAGACGCGTCGTATACCTTTATAGCAAGTCGATTCGTAATTGTCGCGTCTCGTTTCGTGGCCTAGACAGCTAAGGTCAGTTTGGCCTCGTTTGAAGACAATATACGGTATAATAGTAGTTGTATAGCTATATCTGTAGAAGTAGTACAGTTCTTGGCAAAAGTGGTCCGCTCGGTAGTATAGCCCGCTCGGTAGTAAAGCACGTTATACTAATATCTACTAACTTTATCTAAGAGTCTAGTATATTACTTACTTAATTATAGAAGATAGTATTTAAGTACTACAAGTATAGTACTAGTAAGCATTATATATAGTAGTACTCTTACTAGAAAGCTAACTATATATATAGTCCTACTTGTTATTTATCTAGTTATAAGTATTATAATCTTTACTAGGAGTCCTTATAACTAGTACCTCTAAAAGAGCCTATAGAGATCGATATCCTTTAGTATAAGCTTAATAATATAAAGGCTCGTAAAAGGTAGCAATAGTAAGGTAAGGAAGAGCATATAAGATAGTAGGTAGAATACTATTAATACTAGGTAATATTAGCTAAGTAGTAATAATAATATACTTAGCTAGAATAATACTAATTACTATAGTAGTAGATAGTATATTTATCGATACAACTAGTGAGATCGCTATGCTATAATGTAGTATAGTACTAATACCTATAGTAGGTATAGTAGTAGTAGTAAGGTTAGTATAAAGAGTAGGAGTAGTAGTAGCAGTAGTAGTAGTAGTAATATTAACTTCACCTATAACGATAGCAAGATTAATATAAGCTAGCCTATATAGCACTACGTGGATACAGGGCAGTAGGGCGTAACCCTCTAGGCCCTAAGTAAATAGCTAACTAACATCTAGGACTGTCTATACTACTGTTTTCTTAGCCTCATTCGATAATAGTAACAATGGCCATGTGGAGCCTCTAGATATTGATGCCAAGGGTACGGTACGGGCGCAATTATAGTGAGCTACGTAAGTTATTGGTCATCGGCTATAGGTGGTGCTCGGTCGGCGAAGTGGTGCTCGGGGAAGTGTCAAGGTTTGCCTGCCGGAAGACTTGCTCCGAAACTTTGCCGGGAGAATTTCAAAATGCAAAACGCACGCGCTCTCGCTGCCGCTCGCAGCCGCCCGCAGCCGCCCGGGGCGCAGTTTGACCCGCTCTTCGAGCAAGGTAAAAAGGACAGGGCCTGAGAAGTGGTTCAACCATCGCGTGAGAGCGGCACGCAGTGAGCGCTCACTCTGGATCACGCGATGCGCCGGCTGCGCGCTCGAGCAGAAGAGGGAATCACGGCATCCTAGTTGTCGAGGACAGTGCCCAGCAATGAGTCATCATGCGAGCTCGGTCGTGGTACGATGATATGAATGTAAGACTTGACCGTAGTAGGGGAATCTGCCCTGCAACGTTCATTTCCCTCTAACAAGTCCAGGTCGGTCGCTAAGTGGAAACGGAAGAGGGGGGCCTGGGTGGAACTCCTAAGATTGGGTAGATTACGGGGCGGTAAACTCTACAGTGGCAGGATCACTATAGAGACTTGACGGTTGTAGCGCGATTTACTCTATAATAATCGTTTCCTTACAAGTACGTACTAGCTATAGCCTACTATAGAGTTTTTACAACCCCTATATTTATACTTTACTCTATTAGGCTATATATCCACTACTTAGCGTAGCTTACTACCTAGTATAGCCTCTATTATTGTCTATTACTACTTAATAGCGCTCTTGTATAGACTAGTAGATATATAAGATATTACTACTTAATAGCTAGGCCTATTCGTACTTAACTATATCTATTACCTTATCTCATATTATAGGAAAATAAAGCCCTACTCTATACTTAATAAGGCTCTATAGGTTCTTAATCAGATTAAGATCTAGCGAGTTAGTAGGCTACTATATAAGATATAGGTCCTTCTACTTAAATAGCTATATTATTACCTTAGCCTTATAGATTAAGGCATTATTCTATATAATAATATAGTCCTATAGTATCACTATACTATATCTCTAATACTATATAGCCTTATCGATAAGAGGGATAATATAGCCTCTATAGATATTACTATCTACTAAGCTCTAGTTAAATATATAGAGCTCTCTATAGCTATCTACTAAGATATAGCTCTATATTATATAGGCTAAGAATTTTCGAAGGCGTATAGTAAGATAGTTATTCTAATAGACCTTATCCTCCCTTCGAGTAATATAGACCTATCTAAATAGGCTATACCTAAAAGAGGCTTTATCTATCTATAGAACTCGAGCCTATTACCTATTACTCTAAGTTATCTAATATACGCTTATATCTATTAAAGCTATACCTCCTTCTACTTCTTAGTTAAGAACAGCTTATATATATTCTATATTATATAAAGTCCTTCTTTATAAATGTAGCTTTTACTATCTAGTAATTATACTTAATCTCTTTAAGAGTAGTAATTTAATTATATTATATACGACGACTAATAGTATTAGTAGTAGCTCTATTAATAAGACGCCTCCTTTTGAAGATATTAATTATAGGTCGTATATTAAAAGGTAATTAAGTATATAGGTTAATATTAATATAGGTATCTAGGTTACTACTAATATAGTAGCAAGCTTATATTATACCTTATATATATTATATATATCTATATATACTTTAATGTTATAGGCCTCTCTTCTTTATTGTTTAAGACCCTATTACAACTTCCTTTTTAAGCCTTAAGATAACTATAGATATAGAGCCTTTATTTATCTAGAGAGTATTTATAATATACTATAATAGCCAGTAAGTATGTTTATATAGTACCTATATCTAACCCTTCTTAAACTTAGTAAAGTCGCGTCTACAAGCTATATAGAGAGGTAGATAATATATTTAATAAGATAGGGTAGTAGTAAAATCTCGAGAATAAATATAGTAATAGCCTAATAGAGTAAAGTATAAATATAGAGGTTATAAAAACTCTATAGTAGGCTATATCTAGTACGTACTTATAAGGAAACAATTATTATAGAGCAGATCGCCCTATAATAGTTAAGCATTTAGAGAAACTACTATAATTATAATCAATATACTCGACCTTAATATAGATAGTTATAACTTTATAAAAGTACTATAAAAGAGGGCGTATATATTTAAACTAACATAGTATATTTATATCGCTACTAGTAATACTAAAACCAACACTAACAAAAACCTTATAACCCTCGATAGTCTACTAGATATCGAATAGTATAAGGATATAGGGTCTAGAAGTCTAAACTTGAGGTGTATAAAACACTACGTTTCTTCTACGCTTGACACCTTACAGGTGCTATCGTGAGGTATAGTAGCACCCTGTACCTCGGACTACTTAGTTGATAAGAATCTCGATGCCCTAACCTTGGTAGTAATTTCCTAACACCCTGTAATCCGTGCATCAACCCTGTGCTTCATCCTGGCGCCTCACAAATGGTCTCGAACCCCTAAGAATACTCTCGACCGCGAGATGGATACCTATCGTAGGGTATAAAGGAACGTTGAATCTTCAGCATTGGAGTAGGTACACGATCTATATAGGAACCACTTTCGCCCGACAACAACTATCGGACTTCAACTCGACGATTCACGTCTCGCCTTCAAAGCATCGATACAAACGCTCAGCCTCTTTCACCACCTTGTTCCAAGCCTGGCAAGTACTTCAAGACGATCATCTTTTGGAACCGACATCGATTAACACTTCGAAGAATCTTCGGCGACAACTTGCTGTGACAGCCTCGCGAAAATCCACTTGCGAAACCCAAGGAATTTGACAAACTTGAAGAACACTTTACCGACAAATCTTCGAGGATGCATCTCACATTTGTTCTCGCGGTTGTTGTCCCAGCCGCATTGGGCCATTATTTGACGATCTACAGTAACATCGGTTGTCGAAAAGGTAGTCAGATAACCACACAGGACTTTGGTCACGAGCGACCCGGCTGGACTTCCGGTTGCAAGTCCATCAGTCCAAGTGGTCGGTCAATCGACATGCACTTCGACAACCGAGGTACGGACTGCACGGCAAAAATCTATGACGACAATGCATGCCAGCACGAACTGATTGGAATGTCTGGGTGGGTTGACCCACACACCTACGGCTGCCTTGCTCATGATGATTGGGGCAAGGGGTATGTCAATTCATTCAGAGTTGATTGTTAAGAATTCACCAAGCTCTGAATGTACAATGCGTGCCGGAGGATACCTATATGTTAGATAGTGGTTTTTCTTCTTTCTATAGTCGAGTCTACATGGCTGTCACGGTCTCTTCCCAGAAGGCACAGAACGCAGGGGCTAAGAAGCCTTCTACGCCGAGGGAGGCCCGAAGTGAATGTCAAGACTAACACATAAATGCCGAGAAGCTAGCAGGGAACACAGCCCTAACAGTTGACCACAGCCCTAACAGTTGACCACAGCCCTAACGGTTGACTACAGCCCTAACGGCACGGTGCCCCCGAGTGTATACAGCCCTAGCACGGTGCCCTCGCTACGAGTATATCTCCTACAGTACCCCGAGTTATAGTTAGGCCCTCTGTCTTTCGTTCTGTACAGCTACTATACTATACCCTTTGTACTTGCACTTCGTATCTGCATCTCAGTTCCGCTCTTAGTTCCAAGCCAGGCCCTCGCCCTAACAATGGCCCTTAGGGCCTTATTAGACTATAATTGAACATATCTATCTATATACTTATATACTAATAGTAGTACTAACGATATTAATTGTAAAACCTATAGTAATATTACTATAGTAAGTAGTAGCCTTTACCTACATAAGTAATAGCCGAGTAGGGTAATTCACGATTAGTTTAGAAAGGATATAGCCTTAGCTACGCTATCTAATAAGAAGTAGCTCGATATACTCTACTAGCTTATATAGTATCTAACTTCTAACTTTAGAGATAATCAAATAATAATAATAATAATAATAATAATAATAATAATAATAATAATAATAATAATAATAATAATAATAATAATAATAATAATAATAATAATAATAATAATAATAATAATAATAATAATAATAATAATAATAATAATAATAATAATAATAATAATAATAATAATAATAATAATAATAATAATAATAATAATAATAATAATAATAATAATAATAATAATAATAATAATAATAATAATATTAATAATAATAATAATAATAATAATAATAATAATAATAATAATAATAATAATAATAATAATAATAATAATAATAATAATAATAATAATATTAATAATAATAATTTATTATGCCTATCTAGCTCCCAAATAGGTCTACGAGGCTAGGGGCTATCTAGGAAGTGAGAGGGAGAAACTGTCGTATAGAGAAAAACCCTCTTTAGGTGTTAGTAAGTTCGCTCTATCTAAGGGTTCAAGCAAGTGTTATTTACAACTATACTAGACCGATAAAAGACCATCTAAAGCTGAAGAGCAAAGAGTAGCTATAGCTAGTCCGCGAATGTATAACCCTAACTGTTCCTTCCTAGAAGGTTCTACAACGTTATCCTAATTCCTTAATGCCCAATACTTAAATGTTCTCCTTGATACCTAACGCTCGAATGTTCTATACGATATAGGAGTATCTCTATTAGTGTTGGTTTTGATGTACAAGGCTTTTAATGTATAAGGCACAGCCTTGTTATAAGGCATAGCCTTACTATAGGGCTCAGCCTATAACATTACCCCCCTTCTTCTTTTGGTATAGGTGTAGAGGGCTATCGAATTTCTAAGCATCTCTATACCGTTCTTGAAACTTACGAAGTATAATTGTACCTTCGAGGTTTGTAAGGTAATTCCAAGTAGGCTTAGCGAATCTAGTCTACTTAACTAGGGCCTCGCGTTGATACCCTCTACCTATCCTCCTAAATCGGTAGCAAAGGATTTCGTCAACATCCTAAAGGCCTTCTCCTTCTTCTAATCTTACTGCTACAGGTTGCTCGTCGTCCCTATTTTAGGAGGGAAGCGCGTCGTTATAGGCCGGTCGTAGTAGTGAGACGTAGAACCTATTAAAGATCCCTTTTGGTACGTCTAGTTCGTAGAAGTACAGGTTATTCGCGAAGGTCTTTCTGACTATATACTTGCCGTGTATCTAGTCTAGCTTCTTACAAGGTCGTAGTGTAGCTATATTCTTTAGGTTAAGCCACACTTTGTCCCCTTCTTTAAAGGTTAGGGACGGGTCTCTTGACCTATTAGCGTACTGTTCTTATGCCTATTATACTACTACTAACGCGGCTTGTACGTATTCTTGTGCTTCCTATAGCTTTTAGACGATTTGTTCTCTAGCTTGTCTTAGAGTTGTCCTTATAGTTGTCTCCCTAGGTTCTATAGTTGTAATTGGTAAGGCGTCGTAGCCGTGACTCAAAAAGAATGGGCTTATACCTGTCGTAGAGGCCGGTTTATTGTCTAGAGCAATCTGTACTAGTAGAAGCTAACGTATCTAATCGGATTGGTTATACGCTATAAACGCTCGTAGGTAAGCCTCGACTTCTTAGTTTCTCCGTTCTATAGAACTATCGGTTTTAGGATGGTATACTATAGACAACTGTCATTCTATTTTTAAGAGCTCGTATAGTCGTGCCTATAGGCCGTTAACGAATTAGATACCCCTATCTAATACGATACTATTAGGAATCTAGTGGAATGGCAAATACCTTTCGATAAGTAATAGAGCGATTCCTTCGGCATCGAACTGCCTAGGTAGTACTAGGAGGAGTATAGTACCCTTACTAAGCCGGTCGGTAATAACAAGAAGTATAGCTGAATCAGTCTATAAGTAAGGCAGTAAATCTATAATAAAATCTATAGAAATGTCCTTCTAAATTTACGAGGGTATTAGTAATAGCTATAGTAGACCTTTCTTCTTATCTCTCTGAATAGTAGTCCTCCTGTAGGTGTCACAATTTCGAATAAAAGTACGAACGTCTCGGTTCATACCGGGCTATAAGAATTTCCTAGCTATAAGGGCGATTATATTATCGCGTCCTAGGTGCCCTCCTAGGTAAGAATCGTGTATTGTTTAAATAACCCTCGTTATTAAGGGTTCGTAATTTGGTAGCTAGTACCGTTCTCGAAAGCGTAAATAGTTATTAAAGATATTGTAGTCTCCGACTGTTAGGCGTAACTCTAGCTCCTTAGGGAATTGTTTTTCTTGTTGTTCTACTATCCGCCACGCTACACAATAGGACTCCCTAGACAGGGACTGCAGAGCTTCTAACTATAGCTATTATAGCGTAGTATCATCTTGAAAGGGGGAAGGTAATTCTAGTGTTGTAGTATTAATAGAGAGGGGGGATAGTAGGGTTTGTTGTCGTTCTAGAAGCCTTAGGTCGTCGGTATCCTTAGGTAGATCCCGTTCCTATCGAGATAGCGTATTAGGAATTATAGCGTCTTTTCTAGGTCTATGTTATAGGTAAAACCGGAAGGGCGCTAAAAACTCTGCCTACCTAATTTGTCGCTCGTTAAGAAGTCGCTTCTTTAGGAATAGCTCGATATTCTTATAATCTATAAGGATAGTAAATGGTTCTTTTAAGCCGCGTAATTTGCTACTCTATTCTTTAATACACTTTATAATTGCGAGAAGCTCCTTGTCGTATATATCGTAATTATACTCGGCCGGCGAGTACTTAGCTAAAAAGAAGGCTACAGGTCTCTACTAACATATAGCTATATCGTATTGAGTAAGGGCCCCTCCTACCGCCTATCTAGAAGAGTCGGGTTCGACTCTAGTTAGGCGTTCTAGGTCGTATGTCGTAAGGATAGATTCTTTTATAAATTCCCGCTTAAGAGCGTTAAAGGCTCTATCGCAATCCTCTGTCCAAAGAAAGGCCGTCTGCTTCTTCGTAAGTCGTAATAAAGGCAAAATCGTGTCTATGTAGTTAGAAATAAACATCTAGTAGTAATTTGCAAATCCTAGAAAAGGACGTATACCCCTAGCGCTTATAGGTCTATCCTACTCCTAAATAGCACGGATTTTGTCTAGGTCCATTCGAATTCTAGTACTAATGTCGATAATAAATCCAAGGTATTTCGTTCTCTTCGTCTTAAATTCGCACTTCGTAATATTGAGCGTTAGGTCGTTTTGTAATAGTCTATCTAGGACTCGCAACACCTTAGCTCTATAGTCTTGTAATGACCTAGAAGAAAAGACGAGTATATTGTCGACGTAAGCAGAGCAAAAATCGTCTAGGTAATCCTGTAATACCTAGTTAATAAAGCATTGAAATGTCGTAGGGGATCCAGTTAGTCCAAAAGGGTAAACTTTCTATTCGAATAGGCTGTAGCGGGTACGAAAGGCTGTCTTCCACTCTTCTCCCTTAGCCATTCTGATTTTATGAAAGGCAGTAGATACGTCGAGTTTAGTAAGCCATTTCGCTTTGCTTAAAGCTGCTAGCGTTTCCCTAATAAGAGGTAGAGGGTACTAGTCTTTCTAGGTAATCGCATTAAGTCCCCTCTAGTCTATATCAAAGCGTAGCCCTCCTCTAGGTTTTCTAACGAATAGGATAGGAGTAGCCGCTAGAGACTTGCTTTCCTATATAAAGTCTTTCCCTAATAGGTCTGTAAGGTCCTTTTAGAGTACTAGGAGTTCGTCGTAACTTATACTATAGAGAGGTCCCTAAAGAGCCTCTTTGTCTTTCCTATTAGAGTCTTTCTCGAGAGGTATTTTATAGTCAAACCTAGGCCTATACTTTGGTAGTCTCTTAGCTTCGTCTTGACTAAAGGCTTATACGTACTTCCTATAGTGTTCTAGTAGTCGACTCGTAATTTTGTCTAGGGACAACTTAGGTTTCGGTCGTAGGGCTCTCTTAATGTCTTCTAATTTCGTAGAAAAGACCTAGATAGTCTTATCCCTCTTTACCCGCGTAGCTAGCGCTACGTAAGCGCTCGCTATAACCTTCTTTAAACGATAGCTACATAGCTTTAGGTTCTTGCCTGTAGCCTCGTTGCTTAGGATAGTAGATCTATTAGGAAGGTTAAGCTATAACAATTTCTCGTCGACTTTTATACCTTCGTATCTTAGCTATAGCTGTCCTAGAATTAGGTCCTCGTTTTAGTATAGTATAACATACGCGAACGCCCTAGGTAACTTGTAGGCACCCAAGTCTAAGAAAAAGTAGGTAACGTGCCTAATTAGGCTTTGCTTTCCTACTACTCCCTTTATTTATTAAGAAGGTACGTCTAAGAGGAGAAGACCTAGCTTCTTAGCTAGTCTCTCGTTAATTAATGCGTAAGCTATAGAGCTATTGTCGACAAGAGTAGTAATAGGCGTGTAATTAATACACGCGGTAGCGTAGAATAAGGGACATTCTATTCTTGTTCGAAGTTGATTCCATTCTCGTTGTTAAACAGGTACGAGTTACGTAGTAGTAGAAGACGGCGGATCACACGAAAGACGAAGAAGGACCCAATGGGATAGCGTGTATCTACATACAGTATCGCCGGTGTTAGTATAGGTATAGGTAGATGCTAGGTGTCCGGATGTTTGCTAGCCCATGGGCTGGCAAACCCTGGTCACGTGATCTAGTCACATGACACACCCACACCCACATGCTTGTCCTGCGGCCTGTATATTCTCAACACTCGTTATATATAGCTCGGCTTTTGCCCTTGTATACGACTTCGCTTAAGGGCTATTCTTTTCCCTCTTCTAGATCCTCGAGTTCTTCTAGTAGTGCTAATGTAGTATTAGTAGTAGCTACCGTCGCTTAGTTGTTTGTAATAGGGCGTATAGCCGGTAAGAACTTATAATCTATTACGGCGTGTCCTTAGTGCCTACACTAGAAACAGAGCTTCTTTTCTCTCTACTAGGCGATAGTCTCGGGGGTTACCTACTTAGCTCGTCGTCCGTTATTCTCTTTCTCTCTATAGGTAGTCGTAGTACGGTTAGATTAAATAGGCAAAGTAGGCTCCTAGTCTATAGTATTGCTAACTTTCGAGGGTTAGTTTAGCCGTCTTCGTTCTTAGCTTTTTCCTAGCTTAAAGGAATCGATCCTAGAGCCTATTGTTTAAAGGAGAGAGGTATACGAGCCGTACTCTATAGGAATAGGGAATATACTTATAAGCTTCTCTTGAACTCCCCTACTAATAGCATTCTCTAGGAGAGAGATCTTAATACTATCGTTAAAGGATAGGGCTCTAGCATTAGCTAGTTCTGTCTCGAATCTCGGTAGGAATCTAGTAAAGGGTTCGTCCTCTCGTTGTCTAATTAAGTATAGGCTAGTTAAAGCCTTCTTCTATCGGTTTAGGTCGCTATACGTAGTAGCTAGGTATTGTAGTAGCTATATACTAGACCCGTCTTGTTCTTCCTCTTTTAAGCAGATAAATGCTAGACACATATTCTTAGTATTACTACGTAGCCTCGTAAAGATATAGCGTAATTGGTCTATTTTAGAACCAATAGCTTCTCTGTCTATCTTAAGCTTATTGTAAGCTTCAATTTCCTATCTATCGTATCTCCCTCGATTACTATCGAATTCGGATAGTTAAGAGAGTTTCTCTTTTTTCTTTTCTAGGGTACCCCTTTCTAGGATACCCTATAACCCTTATAGGGTTTGTTAGTTTAGGGCATTACCCTATACTATTTACTATACAAAAGCCAATAAGGCTTCTTCTATTATAGGACGAGGAGGTGTATACTCTATGTCGTACATTTCTATCGTCGTTTAAAGTATAGGGCACTATCTTTCGTCGTCGTTGTTTAAAGTATAGGGTACTGTCTATATAAGCGAGCTTTAGATAATATAAGGGTTCAAGCAAGTGTTATTCATAACTATGCTAGACTAATGAAAGACTATCTAAAGCTGAAGAGTAAAGAGTAGCTATAGCTAGTCCGCGAATATATATAACCCTAACTGTTCCTTCCTAGAAGGTTCTATAACGTTATCTTAATTCCTTGATGCCCGATACTTAAATGTTCTCCTTAATGCCTAATGCTCGAATGTTCTACACGATATAGGGGTATCTCTATTAGTGTTGGTTTTGATGTATAAGGCTTTTAATATATAAGGCACAGCCTTGTTATAAGGCATAGCCTTGCTATAGGGCTTAGCCTGTAACAAAGGGTACTAATTCAACGTACTAGGAGTGTACGAGCCTCTATAGTACAGGGGTCTACATTCCTTTAATACTATAAAAGATCGTTAATGAGCTCTCTGCGACGCCTGTGTCTACGTCGAGTGTTGATTTAGAGCTCGTAGACATTCCACTTAGCGTGGCTACGTGTGTTTCTACTAGCTAATTACTAAGTACGCTTAATCTTCGCGAAAGTGGCAGATGATAATGACTGGTGGACACAGCCTCGGTTAACAGCCCTTTAGAAGCTCTAGGTTCACATGGTTCTAGTAGCTAAAGCACGACATTGACCTTTCAAAGCGATAGCAGGCCCAATTCTTACGTCCGTGCAGAACTCCTAGTAGTGAATTAATCGGCCAAACCCTATACAAGCGTGTAGACAGGGCAGGTCATTTCTGTAGCCTTCGATGCATATAGGACTGTAAGGGGTTGGCTTCGTCTCGACTTAAGCCTCGCCCGCTAATATTGGGCAGGTGACTTTTTAGCGGTTTGGTACGTGACTGTCGCATTATATCTCGCTAGTTGATGTAGCTCCCTTTAAAGATGCTATACCATTTCAGGGTCGGTACATAGTAGAATACATAGGCGTAGGACAGTTTTTAGCAACAGTGGCTCACTCGGTTGCGATGTACATTACCGTCCATGTACCTACAGCTTCTACATAGTGTTTGACTTTGTGTGTCTTTACATAATCTCATTCTGCCCAAGGATATGTGCCATTCCGAGAAAACAGACAGATCTACTAGCTAGCTGGTGCCTCCTACGAATGACACAGAGGTTGATCTGTCTGCGAAATCTATCGAGGTGCTCCGTCCGAAGTTCACGAAGATGCTGACATGTTATGAGCACATGTAGCACGGTTCATCCTTCCTCCTAGCATGGGCACACCGGGTCCGGCAGTCGAGAAACATTGCGGCCAAGAGGGAAGTTGTCAAGTCCGGATTCCTCAGTTCGCACTTGTACTCACAGAGCGCTCGATCAAACACAGATAGCAGCGAGATCGAAAACACACATATCGCGTGGTCTCATGTGACACTGCAGATTAGTGCACATTAGAGAAGTGATCACATGAGCGTGGACGGATGCAGTAGTAGCGCCGCCAGCACTGCGAGAGACACTCCATCCTGTGGCCAAGCTAACTCCGAATGTCCGTTCAGCTCTACGGCATGTCCGGCAGACAATGGATGGATCATGTCTCACGATGCCCGTTTATTAGGCGATGTAGAAGGAATGCTTTGTTGTAGCGAAAATGCCACCTCCATAAGAGCTTCGCCGTTCTCATCTTATCGTATACGAGGCATATTGTGATCCCTTTGCACCGCAATACTTTAAGTCACTCGACATATAACACTAGTGACCAGGCTATGGCACCTCCTGCTTCCCTGGAGCACCCTTCACAGCCGCTGAACTGCATGTGGTTCATGCCCGGGAAATATTGTCCTTGCATCATCTGTGGTTACAATCAAGGCTCTCACTGGTCTCAGCTGCCTCGCTACCCTTCGATGTTACAAGAGCTCGCACCTAGTATGACAATAACCCCATTAGGGACCTCTATGGATGTTTGGCCAAACGTTACGCTGGATTCACTGTCTTTAGCGGCACGAAAGCCCAAGCCAACGCCGCTTACCAAGGAGAAGCGCGACGCCGTATGCACCTTTGTGAACAGCCATCCAGAGATGACTAGGAAACAAGTGGGATGCAAGTCGATTGTATTTTAGCAAGTTGTCTCGAACACAGGTTTACTAATCCTTCAATAGTTCACTTTGGCATCCATGGAACGCAAGTCTCCAGTAAGTCAGCTAGCTAGGTTTGTGCTAACATATTCATAGTACGGTGTCGAAGGTTGTAAGGCACAATAAAAGGCGCCATCCGGTCGACAATGGGCTGCGGTCGCTGCCGAGATCTGGAACACATCGTGCTGGACCCTCAACGTCGACCAGAGAAAACACCAATACGAGACCTTCACGAAACGTGAGCCGGAACAATCCACAGAGGAGTACGCCGGATTTGTCAATGAATGCTACACAAATAACTACGCAAACCCCTGCAGGACAGTATCGCTACAGCGAGAGTATGGTTTTTGGAGATGATGATTTGACGTTACTAAACGCCACCATCCACGGCACAACAGACTATAGTATCACAGCTATGGATATGTTACCGAAAAGCTGGGCTTCGTATGCTTCCAGCGACCTCGAAATTCATCCTCAAGAGCTACAGTCGGCATCTGGAGACGATCTGACGGTCTAATCTCTCACAGTATCCAGAGATATGCCAAAAGAGGCTGAAGTTCCAGGAGCCGTGGATATTGGCAGAGACCGGTCCGCATTCAGCGATGCGTCTCATTATTTGGAAGTACTTATCGCACCCTTAACGCCATCGTCGCTACATTCTCGATCAAACGTACGGCATACCTACAAGCATATCCTACCTGCACTCATGACGAGGCAGTATTGATTTCAGCAAGATGCCCTAATGGACGCCTAGATAGACCCGCTCGAACCACCTGGTCTGGAGAGAATACCCTTTGCTGCTGAAGTTCCCATCTTCGTGTCCTTCTGGAATACATCGAAATGACGCACGCTCAAACTTATATCAGACTATTCGGCCTCATCGACAGAAGAGAGATCACTTATGACCTACTGTGGGCACTCTTCAAACCCAATGAAGAGATCTGCACGTTATGCCAGGGCAGCGGAACACCCATGTACTTCAGATATAGTTACGGCGAGGCGAAGACGCGGGTGAACAACTTAGAGTACTTTCGCGTGGAAGGACGCTGTTTCAATCATGACGGAGCAATGCTTGGAGAAAGTGTAGCATTCGTCGACATCGAAAGGTTCCGGGGGCCGAAGCGACTTGGACACCTGCCGCCTTACCCTCTACGTTTGTATCAGGACGCGAAAGCGCTGCGAAGTGACTTGCGCGACCGCGGACGCATGTTTGTAGCTTTGGTAGAAGGCTACTATTACGAACAGGATCAAGGACAAGCATTCCAAAAGGAGGACAAAGGATACGTCATCAAAACTTCGGTGGATGGGCGTATCGTGGTATCCCTCCGTCCTCCATCCACGGCTATACATAATTACTTCTGCGAGTGATCCCGGCGCAGTGACCGGATCCACCACTGTCGATTGATTTCCGCATGGCCCTTAGGGCCCTATCGGGTTATGATTGAATGTATCTATCTATTATTATTCATTTTTACTTCGATACAGCTGTTCTGCGGGTCCATGCGGGTTGCTCTCAAGCCCACGATATCTCCGACAACGTGCATGCGGTAGGGCGATTTTGGGACCCTATACGAGAGCACTGGATCGGGTGACAGGCTCGATCAAGGCACAATACTTATAATCTCTGACTTCAAGCTGAACGATTCGTTCTCACTATGCAGCCTTTCAAGACCTTGGCTATTATATGATCGCCTCACCACTTCTTCTAGTGCCTTCACGGCCGCAAATTCAATATCCTTGTACCTGTGCCCGAGGTCTAAGTAACCGTCGTAACGTAGCAGCACGACGTTACCTCTACAAAAGGACCGGCCGGGGGAAGTTGCGCATCCGATAATCTGCCTGCACGTTTCATTCACGGGAAGTATAGGTGATAATGTATAGTATAAGCAGTATTGCCCACGAATGGCAGGATTGTCGTTCTTGATGAAACTATGGTAAGCATATGGTCGGCGTGAATCTTGAGGCAAGGCTTGTCGCCAGTCCGCAGCTAGAGCTACTCCCAGCGCCTTCTCCGTAATTGATTTCATTTCTAATTACTCATGCATTCCTCTGTAACGCTGTCGAATAGGTGAAGCTCCCATCTTCAGGCTTCTTCCATACAGGGAGGCAGGTTAGTCATGTTAGCCGCATGCGATACACAAAAGGCTGTGCAACGTCTGCCATCTCGGAGGCAGGAACAATCGGCCTTACAGTCCTTACAGGCGCATCCTAAATCTTGTAAGGTCTTCACAAGCTCTCCAAACCGCTGGCCGTCGCTTTCCTTCGGGAGATAATGACCGCGATTGCCAAGCACCACTTCTTCCAATGCAGATACCACCGGGGCCAGCTGATATGCCAACGCCTCATTCGTAGCACCTTGGTTGACTCCGATCCAGCACAGCGTCTCCAAGAGATGCAAAAGGTCATTGCCATCCCAGAAAGAGCCCCCAGTCATCAGACATGGGCCCGAGTCGCCCATGGTAAGAACAGCATGGACTGTTCCGGGTCCCATGACCAGAACATCGCCAGGACCAAGCAGGACCGCCCGTGCCTTGTCACCTAGATCCCAATCGCTCCCCCCTTCCGCAAAGTCGGCCCAGTCTTTAGCAGACATAGCGGAACGAGGCACAAACATCCAGAGCTTGTAGCCAAAGAGGTTTCGCACCTAGGTGGAGCCACCACTATCCACGTATGCACCGGAAAATGCCCCAGGCCAGGCAAGTAGATTGAATCTTCGCGAGCTGGATACATCGAAGGGCGTCATAGCAATCTGCTTTGCAAGGACACCCGGCGCGTTCGTATGCTTAAGAGCCCGGGCCTTACACCTCTCAACAACGAAGTCTAGGAGACGGAACCTGTCCATCCTCAAGAAACTTGGCACACTAGCGCCAGTAAGGTCTGGCAAATTAAGCAGATTGACTGGCTTCTGTCGCATGCTGTCCCACCTTTACACATCGTAAAGTGCGGCGATTACCGACACTTGAACCGACCGTAGTTACAATTCGCCGTAGTAGCGAACGTCCACGTCTAAGCTATTAAACACCGAAGAGAGAATGCCGGCATATCTCGAAGCAGACCACTCGTTAGCATCGTCGAAATGCTCTCGATAGAGGGTTGGTTTTGCAAAAGATAGCATCGTGGTCACCTCCTCCGCAAACTTCTTAGTAGATAGTTCGTACAGGTCACCTTGGCGGCTAGATCTGTCCGTGTCTCGACTAGCAAACTGAATACGTGTTATCCATTTTCGCAATATGCTATCGGGTGCTATAGCTTCTAGCTTCTGTGCGTAATGAGCCTATTATAGCAGCTCTTTACTCGCTTCCTCTCCCGTATAAGCTAGGAGCGTGCAGATTCTATAAGATCCGTTACAGAGCTTACACACCGGCCCCTCGACTAGTCGGGGCGTACCGTCCCCCTACGTGCTAGAGAACAGGGTCGACTCGAAGGCGCGTCCGTCTACGACAGATTCTAGAAATGCGTCTAGTGACGATGCTGCTAAATGCGGCACTTCTGACGTCCTAGGGGTTGGCATTCCGCTATTTGAAACAGAAACTTCATCCTCGATGAACTGCGAGTTGCGAGCACCGGCACCCTACTGATAACGACTAATGGCCTAGTCGCTTTCCTACGTTAAAAAGGCACTTTTATATAGGTGTACCGCTTGGAGCGAAAGTATGCCCTTTTTCTATGCTACTACACTATGTATTGGCTATCTACGCTCGATCAGTCGACGTAGCTACTCGTTATCTACATCGTGTCCTTTTTCTCGGTAGGGCATAAGATCGTCGATATGCTGCTAAGTTTCTGTATAGCGCTTAGCTGCCCGTAATGTATTGTCCGATATAGCATATATAACACTCCTCGGCGTCTTCCTTGTCTTACGAGGGGTCGTTTTTACCGACTAGTAGTAGAGACCCGAACCTTGTCTCGAACAGGCTACTACGTATTTGCTAGTCGTAGTAGCAGCTTACGAGGGCGTACTAAGCGGCGAAAGGCTAGAGGAACCGGTCGAGCTCTTTAGCTCTAATACCTCTTTAGTATAATCTATCTTTTGCCTCTTATAGCTTTAAAGGTCGTCGCCGGATAGACCTTGCTCTTCGTGTAGCTCTCTACTTACGGTCTCGAAGTCGTAAATCATTAGATACGCTGTCGTAGCTACCTTTAAGCCTATTAACGTCCGACTTCTAACCTGTATACGATTATAGATAGCACGCTACAACGCGTCCAGCGCCTGTTTTAGGTTCGTAGTCTTGCTAACTTCAGTAAGATGTCCTAATAGACGCTTAGACAGACCCGCTAGATCTACCTAGTCTAGAGAGAATACTCCGTGCTACTAGGCCTTCTTATACCACTCTATTCCCTAGTTCCGGCCGATGATGTTAAGCTTTCCCCTTCGAGTAGCGTCAGTTAACGTTCTAAATTATATATATATCCTAACCGTCTACCGTCCTCTTAAGCTGTCTAAGAACGTATCTTCTATACGATAGTCGGGATCTAAGCAACTCTTCTATAACTCGTACGCCCTCGCGTAACGCTATATAAGAGCTATAGATAGTGCGTGATCCTTAGCTTAATTAGCTAGATACTCGAGAACGTCCTTTACCGTATCTACTTAGTTAATTCTAGGAGTTCGTAGACGAGCTAGTAGTGAGACATTGTTACCGGAAGGGTAAATCGTATTAAGGGTGTCTTCTATATCGCTAATCGGCAAATAGTCTAGCCGGGCTCTAACTTTGCCTTCTACTACTCGACGACTTACGCTTCGAGTACTCTTACGAATTATAGATGTGCCTAGTTTTATAAGGGCAATGTCCGTATATAGATAGATAGATATTTTATTAAGCTGTTGTAGTGCCCTTTGGCCTATATAGCTATACTATCTTGTTTTTGTATATATAGAGGGGAAGCCGTGTTAGTGAAAACCCCTCCTCCTTCCCGCCTGTCTTTTCCTCCTAGTTATCGTCTTAAATTTCCCTTATTAGGGGTACGCTAGTGTCATAGGCCTGCCCTAATGACTATCCTATCTACAACCCCCCTCGCTTCCGCCTCTTGTCTATCCACTCCTCCGTCTCGCTCGCGAGGCTAAACTACTAGAGGTATCCCTACTATAGTATCTACTAAGAGATTCGGCGAATGTTACCTTTATCCCTAATAATTGACTTGTAGTCTCTCCTTCCCGCTTAGTGCCTCCAATTTCCCCTACCTCTCGCCTACTACGGGCATTATAGTAGTATATATTCTAGGTTTTACGATAGGTAGCCACACTAGTAGGCTAGGCTATAGATGTCTAGTGCGCGTCTCCTGAATAGGTAGGCCCTTAATCTAATGTGTTCGGACCTAATTTGGATCGCTATACTTGCTTCGGCCCTTGTTAGGTCCCTATATAGCTAGTAATTGTGTCTCTAGAAGGCTCGGAGCGCTATCGGGCCTGTTGTCTTAGGGGACTTCCTTTTCTAGTCCTGCTCCTATAGGTAGTTCGCTATCTATTCCGCTAGGCTTTAGGTCTTAGCCTTGCTCCCGCCGGCCTAGCGAGTCCTACGCTCCTCCTCCTTTCGTACTAGCCATTCGGTGCTTATCTATACGGCCGTAAAGGTAGTAAGGTCATCCTCTTTTTGGCTTGTCCTATGTCCTGCCCCTCTCCGGTAGCGGCTTTCTATCTTATTCTTTGCCTCCTAGATCGTAGTTTATGCTAGGTAACCTGTCGTCTTTACCGCGTATTGAATTCTTATTCCCCGGATGTACTGGCCGATTAGTAGTATTCCTATCTCTATTTCTACCGTACTTGTTAACGTTGTCTTATATACGCCTAGTACCCTACGTAGGTTACCTACCTATATCCTATTTAGGGGTTGCTCTATCCGTTTCGGGATCGGCTTGCCTACGCCTCCTATTCCCTAAATCTATGCCCCGTATAATATAGCTAGTCTAACAATCGCCTTATACATTACTCTTGCCTTATTGAATGTTGCTCCCTATATAGATGCCGTAAGCCTCTTTATCGAGGCTTTATTGACTTGCGCTCGACTCTAGGCTTTCTTAATCTATATATTCTAGCTTAGCTTCGGGTCGAGCCAGATCCCTAGTACTCGTAGCTCCGCTAATAGCTTAGTCTCGTAGCCTTAGATTCTTACCGCCGCCTTTATATTATAGTGTGTTCTCGCTTTACTAAAGTATATAAGTTGGTACTTTTTAGGGGCGAACCGGGCACTATGCTTCTTTGCCTACTCCTCGCATTTCTTGTGCCTATCTTTAAGGAGGCGACAGTTCTCTTCTGTCGAGTCTGACTAGGCTAGGATGTTTATATTGTCTATAAACCCCGATACTAAGGTTTACGGAGAGGTGAGTAGGGGGATTAGATCCAACATAAATATCAGAAACAGGATAGGGGAGAGAGTAGATCCCTAAGGTATTCTAGTCTCTGCCTTTACCGGGTCGGACGTGTACCTTCCTAGGACTAGGTATATCGTCCGTTCCTAGAGAAAGGAGTAGACGAACGTCGTTACCTACTAGGGGATGCCTTTCTGCTATAGGATATGTATTAGCCTTTAGTGTAAGACGTTATTGAAGGCCCCTACGATGTCAAGGGATAGTAAGGACGCCGCTCGGTTCCTACCGTATAAGGAAGGAATCGTATTTAGTAAGCTAGCTACGAGATAAGGTAACAAGTCTTAACCGCGCTTTCCTACTTATCTAGCACTACTATGTAGCCTCGTTTCGAGAGGTTAGCCCGGAGCAAAAGCTTCCCTCTACGCCCTCCCTCCCTATTTACTCCTTAAGCCAATATCCACCTCTATAGGCCTAAGCCCTTTAGTGCTCTCTATTGACCGACATGCGTATCCGTCCTCTCGGGCTATATAGATAGTGTCAGCCGTCGCTACTAGTGTATACTACGCCCTAGGTTTTGACGCCCTTCGCGTTACCGTAGCCTATCTCTAGAAAGCGGCCGTCTATACCTCGTAGGTTTGCTCGGGGCATACACCACGCCGGGTAGCGTACTCCTTACGTCTCTACCTACTAACTAATATAAAGTTCCTTATTACCCTACCCTCGATCCTCCCTAATTATAGAACTAATCTACTTGTATTATACGTCTTTTCCCCGTCCTAATAGCCGTCTTTTCCTTACTTAGGCTATCGTCTTTTCCTCGTCGTAATCTACTATGTCAGACTAGGTACGTTATGTAGCGGGACAGGTAGTACCTTAGGCAAAACCCTCGTTCCTATACCGGGTGTTTAATAGGCCCTTATAGGCTTCGTCGTATGTCTACCTACCTACCGTATTGCCCGCTAGCAAACACTAGATTGTTTCGTAGTCCGCTCGACGCCGTCGTATAGTCCGCTTAGTTGTTGTTCTATAGTCCGCTCGTCTAATGTTCGTCGCTTAGCCCGCTCGGTTTACGGTCTCCGGAGGTGAAAATTCTATACTTATACTAGAGGTATTCTATCGAGCGTATAGGCCACGGTTCCGCGCCCTTCTTACACGTAGAAAGAAGAGGGACTCGCTCCCGACACGAGTACACGCTCGTCGGATAGTTTTTATACCCGTTTTACTAGTAGTCCTCTATTTGCCGCGGCTTTACCTACGTTACGCGCCCGTCGCGCCTACGACGCTCTAGCGTAAGAATACTTAGCTCTCTCGTAGCTAGACGAGAGGTTCGTAGCCGACACTACGTATAGGTGATTCTCGTCGTCGACTAATGTCCGTATATAATCGTACTATTGTTCGAGGGTCGGGTATACTATTTATATTACGGAACGTTAGAATATAACTCGTCGCTTTATAAGGTAACATCGTAACTACCGACTTTATATAATAGGATCGAGACTTTAAGTATCTCCTTATCTACAAAGGGCTATAAAGAGAAAACTTGTGTAGGTCGTTATGTCCTTCGCGGTCGGGGTTTGTCTAATACTAGGTTATAATAGCGGCCCGGCCCGTCTACCCGTTAGCCTACGTACGCTCTAAGCTTCCCGTTAACCTTCGAAGAGAAACAATACGAAACTAGCGGGATACCTAATTCTTAGACTTTAGTCGGTCGATTGTATATATACGCATTTTAAAGGACCTACGTAGTTTCTTAACCGTATAAGGGGGGGAGGGGGGGCTCGAAGCCCGTATCTAACCCCCTTCCTACAAACCTAAAACGTTAGGTTATAAGAGCTTTACGGATGTATAAAAGGACGACCCGTTACCGAGGCGTAAGGGAATAGATCGTAAGCAGATAGACAACAATCTATAGCTAACCGTCTAGTAAGTAGCTTAAAAAGAGACGTTTTTAGGAAACGTCGGTAGACGATCTAGAGGAAGGTAGACATACTTGCTCGGGAGACTAGAGTATAGATATCTGTTGTAGTACTTTATCACGGGTAATACTTTGTATATATATCGTACGAGAATGCTATATAGCTACCAACACGAGAGCAAATTATAAGTATTCTTTACTACGTATAGCTATTTACTTAATATTCACGAACGTAGGCTATAAGTTTTCCTCCTCTAAATATTAATAAGCTCCGAGTGCGCCTCGATAAGCTATAATAGATACCTCTAATATAGAGTAGGGCGTCAAACATTAGATTAAAGTGAAGTATAAACTAAAGGTTATATAAACATAGGCTACGACTCTTAGGACACTATGATTTATACTTAGATATCCTATAACGAGTAATAGCCTCTTAGAACTCTACGTTCATCTAATAACTTAGCTGCTTTACATTATCACTAAGTTAGTCCGTATTGTCTACTACTATAGATTTGACTAAAGTTGACACTATAGATAATAGTATAATATATAGCTATGAAATAATCTCGTGTAGCCTTTCTAGAGAACCGACTATATGCTTAGATAACTTAAGACACGACGCTAGCTAATAAATCTAACTAATTAGAATAGTCCTCGGTTCCGCCTTATAGAAGTCTTAGTTCTCTCCGAGTAACGTTATTCCTTATATTGCCTTCCTATACTAGAGCGTTATAAAGCGACCCTAGTATAGTATATAGCCTTATCGTCTAGCTGATAATCTAGCTCGAATAACCGTACTTTGAATCTATTTATCGCGAGGATTGTACTTCGTACATTATAACGGAGCTAGGAGGATCTAGAGACTGTCTTATTAGTCCGTAGTTATCGCTATACTTTAGACGATACTTACCGACAATAGTATATTCTATAGCTATATGCCTCAAACCCGATTATAGGTACGCCGCTACGTCTAGAATGTTATAAATAACTCTTACTCGTTTTCCGAACTTATCTACTTCCGGTCTACGATAGGTTTTTATATATTCGCCTAGCTTATAGATAGATATGTCGAGGAGCTACTATCGTAGTTAGCTTATGTCGCGCTTCTTAGACGTTGACTTACGCTAATCGGTAGCTTAGAATCGTTAAGCACACTTTAGACCTACTCTTATAGCTGCTCGTTAAACTATATCGTTAGCTAAATCAGCTTGATACTCCTAGTTCTTACTATCGAGCGTTTATAAGAATCTATTAGGCTTTTTAGTAGAGGCAAGTACGTAAAGACGCCGTCTCCTGAAGTAAAGAGTAGCACTATACCGTACTCCTTAAGGCGTAGTAGTAGCCTAAACGGGCTATTAAGCTATATAGTACTGTCCTATAGAAGGCTAGAATAGCGTATAATACTGCTCGTCTAGCCGCTACGAGCTCGTATTATAAGGTAAATAAAGTTAGGCTTAGACGGCCCCTACAAGACTATAGGAAATAGGTGCCGCTATATTATTAAGAGGAAACGAAAAGTGAGAATCGATAGATTAACTTATTGTCTAGGGTACTAGTTCTATTTCCGCGGAAGCTAGATACCTAGAATTAAGTAGTCACCGTACTTACGAACATCTTTAACCTTAGCAAAATGTTGGCCCTACCTAAAGAGGTTTATATTTATAAATATCTGTCTACTATACCTTACGAGTAATGTCGTAAGAGAGATATAGCCCGTAGCGACGTAAAGCCTCCGAGCTAAAACGGTATTAGAAGGAAGATGTAGCTATAGAGCGGTTATAGCTATTGTTAAGAACATACAGGCCGTAGGACAAGTATATAGGTATAGGTGTGTCATGTGACTAGATCACGTGACTAGGGTTTGCTAGCCTATAGGCTAGCAAACATCTGGACACCTAGTATCTACCTATACTAACACCGGCGATACTATATATAGATACACGCTATCCTATTAGATCCTTCTTCGTCTTTCGCATAATCCGCCGTCTTCTACTACTACGTAACTCGTACCTATTTAATAGGTTATAAGCCCGAGTTAGTAACTCGGTGTTTCATCCTCGACAAAGTCGTATTAAAGTTATTTCTCTTTAGAACAAAAGGAAGGCAGACTAGAGGCCGCACCCGCATTGTATAGGAAGCTATAGCCGTACTATAGATATTGTTGAGAACATACAGGCCGCAGGACAAGCATGTAGGTGTGGGTGTGTCATGTGATTAGATCACGTGACTAGGGTTTGCCAGCCTATAGGCTGGCCAACATCCGGACACCTAGCATCTACCTACACCAACACCGGCGATACTGTATGTAGATACACGCTATCCCATTGGGTCCTTCTTCGTCTTTTGTGTGATCCGCCGTCTTCCACTGCTGCGCAACTCGTACCTGTTTAACAGGTTATGAGCCCGGGTTAGCAACTCGGTGTTTCACCCTCGACAAAGTCGTATTGGAGTTATTCCTCTTCAGAACAAAAGGAAGGCAGACTAGAGGCCGCACCCGCATTGCACAGGAAGCTACAGCCGCGCTGTAGGTGCATATAAGACGTGAAAGAGCCTAGTGAGGCACTGTCAGACTCCGAGTCAGGGAGCCTGTGCCAATACCTCAGACAAGTGGGCGAGCTTACTGAGAAGAGTCGCTCTCCGGACATCGCGTTCGCATCGACTAACTGTTCCATCTGAGAGAGCCGCAGTGTCTCAGAAACCCCCTCTGCTGAGAGAGTTACGCTACAGTGTCTCAGCACCAACACGATCCTTACCGACCGACTTTCCTCCTCTTCCCGGCGGATAGCCATCCTCTCCGCTATCAACCTCGCGTTCGGTTTATCCCATTTCGATCCGATCGCGTACGACCGAATACATCCTTTTACCTGAGGGCAGCCAACCTGTCCCTCAACTTACAAAAAATGGAGAACGAGACTGGGTTCATAAGAAAGAGAGCAGCACCTCTTCTGACAAGAGAGAACCACGAAACATGGTTCAAGCTGATGAGAATACACCTGGTATCAAAGCAGGTTGACTGGGTCCTCGAAGACATCATCACGGACATTCCCGCTGCAACCCCATCTATAGCGACACCCTCTGCATCATCGGAGTCATCCCTTCCTTTGGATCAAGCGATAAGGAAGGCATCGTACAGACGGCACAATGCAACGGCCCTGTATGAGATGTACATCTGTCTGTCGACAGATGACCAAGAGATGACATACGGGATCCGGCATGCGAAGGAGTTGTGGGAATGGGCTGAAGCTAAATATAAGAGAAGACTTCTCGCTACTGGAAGAAGTTTGCTTCAGCAATACACCAATTTCGTGATGACAAAAGACCAGTCTATAGATGACGCCTGGCAGGAGCTTAGCTCAATTGCAAGGAGGGCTGTTTCAATCTCGCCTCAGTTCCAAGACATCAAGACTGAGGACAGAAAGATCCAGCAACTCTTAGCAGCTCTGCCAGACTCATTTGGCTCAATTCGCGATGCAATTGATGCCCAGGTGAATCTCTCACCACAAGACATTCTTGCAATTCTTAGGGAGAAGCAAGAATCAATGATTCATCAAGGGACAGCCATGTTCGCTAAGAAGGGTTTCCAGGGCAAGCTCACGTGCCATCTCTGCGGTGGTGACCATTTTATGAGCAAGTGCCCACACCTTTCTGCAGCTCAGCAGGCTGTTAGGAACAAGGACAAACTAGCTAGGGTTACCTACCCTGCTAAGAGACAACCGTCACCACCTCGTAGGAGGTCATCATCACCAAACCTTCGTGATGTCCTCAAGGTGATGACGGACCTTGCAAAGCAGATGAAGGAGAGCCGCAAGCCAAAGGCCTCCTCTAGTAAGCCTGCAAGGGCCCATGCGACCCAGGAAGACGCATCAGACCCTGAGATACCATCAGAAGATGATGATGTTGATGAGGTTGCCCATTCCACTGTGGAAGCCAAAGGCAAGTACCCCTCGTCCGAGTGGTTGCTTGACTCTTGTGCATCATCACATATGACTGACCAAGATTCACTATTCAGGACACTGAAGCCTCTTCAAAAGAGGAAGTGGATCAAGGTTGGGGGTGGCTATCTACAAGCTACACATATGGGAAGTGCAGTAATGGGTGGTCCTTCTGGAAAGCAAATTGTCTTAGAAAATGTCCTGTTTGTTCCTGGCCTTGGAGTTAGTCTTGTTTCGTGGAATCAGTTCAGCCAACAGTTTGCTGTCCAACCACCCAGTTTCACCCTAAAATCCTTGTCTGGTAAACCCGTTGTCCAGACCAAACTTCGAGGAGGAGTACCTTTTATCCACTCGATCTCGGAAATTCTTGAGCCACAGCATGCTGGCATACTCTCTCAAGAACGTGACGGTACCGCTATGGCTAACACTGAGTCCGAAGATCAGTGGGAGCTATGGCATAGAAGATGTGCACACCTTGGCAAGGGACTGCTAAGAAACCTGCATAGAGTCACTGACAAGAAAGATCCCATTCCTGTTCCTTCTGAACACCAGAATTGCAAGGTCTGCTCCCTTGCAAACATGAGGAAGTTCAAAGGACCTGCCACAGAGAGGAAAGGAGAGAGGCTGGCCCTCATCTCCATTGACATCTGTGGGCCTTTTCAGGGCGCAGTCTCTAGGCTAGGATACAAATATTGGCTTGAGATTGTAGACAACTTCTCTAGGAAGAAGTGGGTAATCCCTTTGAAGGCCAGGAGCGACGCTCCTGCAGCCCTACGGGATTGGAAGGTCCAGGCAGAACGGCAGTCAAGGTGCTTTCTGTCTGCGATCCGCAGTGATGGTGCAAAGGAAATTCTCGCCTTGCTAAAAGAGTGGGAGAAGGAGTTTGGCACTCAGATGGACACAACTGATGCCTACAACTCTCTTCAAAATGGACCTGTGGAAAGGTCAATTCAAGCCTCTGAGAACACAGTCCGGGCTATGCTTGAAGACTCTGGCATGCCAGTTGAGTTCTGGCCAGAAGCTTTGCAAGCACAGACTGTGATCAGAAACAGACTGCCTAATGGTCCGATCATTGATGGTATTGCTCTTTCACCAGAAGAAGCCTTTACTGGCCAAGTACCGTCAGTCGACCATTTCCGCGTCTGGGGATGCAAAGCTGTGGTCTATGTAGACCCAAGAGCCCAACCTCAAGGCTTGAGGAGAGACAAGTTGATGAACCGAGGAAAAGAAGCCGTGTTTGTGGGCTACTCAGAAAACACCACAAAACAATGGCTGTTCTGGGATCCCGACATGAAAGCAATAAAAGCGCATAGTCACGTCGACTGGTTTGAGAATGAGAAGGGGGGAGATATGGATCTTGGTATCACCTTCACTAACCAGCCGAGTCGAGCGCCACAGCGCAATCCTGTTGGGAGGAAGCCCTTTGGGGCGAAATTTTCCGATAGGGGATTATCAGAGACACCGTTACGAAGGCTAGGAGAAAATATTGAGGCGGTTTCAACACTGTCGAAGGCCGATAACGGTGGATCTGTACAGAACCTACCCAAGTCATCAACACCACAGCAACCGCTGTTTGTGCAACTTCCCCCTCCCCCAAAGGACATTGGGGAATACCAGAAGTTTGGAGATCAGGGTACTCCAATGAAAGAAAAAGAAGATGTCGTTCAGTTCGACCCATCCGAACACCTAGCGCCACCTCAGGTTGCAGGCAACAAGAGGTCAAGGGGGGACGGAGATGATAACTCTGAAGAGCATGAGGCTAAACACCATAAGGCTCTTATCGCCCAGATGTTCCATCTAGACCCTACAATGAGCTGGGTAGAGGAGATTCTGAACGACGTGGAAGAACATGCATTTGCTGCTGTTGGGCAGGCCATAGCCTATCAGCAGGAAGTGCCAATCCCAAAGTCCTATAAGGCAGCCGTAGGAGACCCCGAATGGGGACATATGTGGAGAGAGGCAATCGAGAACGAACTTATTGCCTTAGCAAGCAACAACACCTGGGAAGCAGTTGTACCGCCAAAGGGTGCGAATCTAATTACTTCTAGGTGGGTCTTTGATGTGAAAAGAATGATTAGTGGAGCCATTGAGAAGTTCAAGGCAAGACTAGTTGCAAGAGGGTTTTCACAGAAATATGGGGTTGACTTCGAAGAGACCTTTGCACCTACTGTTAGACATGATACTCTCCGAGTATTCATGGCAGTAGTATGTGAGAGAGATCTCGAGATGCACCTAGTGGATGTGAATAATGCTTTTACCCAAAGCAGCCTTCTTGAAGACATCTATATGATCCCACCCCCAGGAGTTGAAGCACCTCCAAACATGGTGTTCAAGGTCCTACGAAGCCTTTATGGGCTTAAGCAAGCAGCTAGAGACCGGAACAAGCTCTGTGTTGCGAAGCTAGAGAAGATTGGATTTACCCAGTCCCAGGTAGATCCATGCCTACTTATCCATACGGATAGAGACCTTATGGTCCTTACCCATGTGGATGACATACCCATTGCAGCTCCGAAGCTGTCAGATGTTCAGTGGTTTAAGGCTGAGCTTGGAAAAGTGTTTAAGATTAAAGATCTTGGTGAACCTACGAAGATCCTTGGAATGAGGATTACAAGAGACAGGTCCCAAGGCACTTTGAAGCTTGATCAAGGACACTATGTCCACGCTAACTTAGCCAAGATGAACATGGCTAGAGAGAAGGCTACGCCAACCCACTCACCTATGGAGAGCTACGAGCATTTAGTGCCTACGGCACCTATGGATGAGAGGTGCAACAAACAGGATTACCAGAGCCACAATGGTACCTGGATGTGGCCAATGACAATGACAAGGCCAGACTTAGCATTCCCCCTTGGAAGAATTAGCTCATTTGTTGCTGATCCCTCGCAGCAGCATATGAAGGCTTTGAAGAAGCTCTCCCGATACCTGCGGTCGTACCCAGACCTAGGTCTTATGTATAGAAAGGGAGGGGGCAATCTCCAGGGATACTCGGACTCTGACTACGCTATGGACAAAGTGGATAGAGTCTCAATTCTGGGATACGTGTGGTTCCTTTGTGGATCACCTGTGTCCTGGATGAGTAGGAAGCAGAAGTCTGTTGCAACATCAACAATGGAAGCTGAGTTCATGGCTATGAACGCAGCCGCAAAGCAGTCACAATTTCTTGCTGCTGTCCTCAGGGAAATGGGGTGCCCAGAACTGGTGGGAAAGAGCTCTTTCCAGCCGAGTGTAAGGGCAAGCAAGGGCACTGTTGACGAGCTAAGGCCAGTCAAGCTCATGGGTGACAACCAAGCCGCTTTGACACTTGTCAAAGATGCCCATGTGCATGAAAGGTCAAAGCATATTGATGTTGCATATAACTATGTCAGACATCTCTGGTGGCAGAAGAAGATTGCAGTGGACTACTGCCATACAAAGGACATGGCTGCTGATGGGTTAACAAAGCCCCTCAATGGCCAGCAGTTCCAAAACTTTGTAAGGCAGCTCCAGCTTGCGTAAAGGGATTGTAGGAGACCATGTGGCCTGAGTGGGAGTGTTGAGAACATACAGGCCGCAGGACAAGCATGTAGGTGTGGGTGTGTCATGTGATTAGATCACGTGACTAGGGTTTGCCAGCCTATAGGCTGGCCAACATCCGGACACCTAGCATCTACCTACACCAACACCGGCGATACTGTATGTAGATACACGCTATCCCATTGGGTCCTTCTTCGTCTTTGGTGTGATCCGCCGTCTTCCACTGCTGCGCAACTCGTACCTGTTTAACAATATCTAAGGTTTACGTAGAAAGGTAAGACACCGGTAGTCTCTAATACGTAGTTATTAATAGCAAACTAAGCTAGGCATAGCTATTTAGTCTAGTCGCTCTATACCTTATTAACGTAGGCGCGTAAGTACTGTTCTATATTCTGATTAGTACGCTTAGACTAACCGTCTGTCTCGGGGTGATATAATAAACTTAGCTTACGTTAAATCCGTAGTATCTTATATAGCTACTTCTAGAAAGTTGCGATGAACTGTTTCCCTCTATTAGAGGTGATCGTGTCCGGGAGCCTACGTCGACTAAATACGTGCTTTAAGAATAGGCGCGCTATATTCTTCGCCGTTATAGCTCTAATAGGAATAAGTTCTACTTCTTTCGTTAGGCGGTCCGTAACGGTCATAATGTTATTATAAGTCATGCCGTCGAGTTCGCTATCTAGTAAGTCTACTATAAAGTCGACTAATATATAGCGCTAAGGTCGTTCTAGTATAGAAAGTAGATATAATAATCTAGGTGGCTAGGTATATAGAGATTTTGTCGTACGGTATACTCGGCAATTTACGGTATATCTACGTACTAATCTTACTAAGCTAGGCTAGTAAAATTCACGTACTACGAGCTTATATATACGGGCTCTACTAGGATAGCCTACTACTAGTACGTCGTGGCTCATCTTTACTATTCGAGTCCGTAGCTTCTAGTCATCCGGTACCTATAAGCTCTAGTCGCCGTACTAATTACGGACGTAGAGTATATCTCCTTCTACCTCGTAGTATACTAGGTGTACCTTCGCCTTTTAAAGAAGTAGCGGGATTACGTCACCTTTCTATAGCATCTTAATTGCTACCTTAAGCTCCTAGTCTACGGCGTACGCTATTACTATTCGATACTCGAGTTTAGCCTCGTAATTAGCCTCTATTGTAGGCTTCGATACGGTAGTAGCTTCTACCGGTATAGCGGCTTCGGCTAGTATAAATTCTGTTGCTTCTAGGTTTAGCGGAGTTTCCGTCTCTTTAGTAACATCTTCTACGGTTACGCATATAGAGTCGATCTTAAGGAATCGCTTAGGCGGTAGTAACGTCTAGTGCTAATGCTAATTACGCGGATCGTCTACCCCCTACGGAAGGTCCTAGCTACGTCTCGTTAGATTGTCTAGCTTTATGCCTTAAATACCGGGCCTATAGACGATACGGAAGTTGAACTAAGAGAGGAACTTAGCCTACCTCGCCTAACGTCAATTAAGCTACTTCGTCGTTATAAAGTACTCTAGGTTCTTATGATCTATAAACACTTTGACCGGTTCGATAGTGTTATTATCTACTTCGTAGGTCAATTTAGGCCTCTACTCTTTAAACGCCTTAATAATAGCTAATAGCTCCTTATCCTAGATCTTATAGTTATACTCTTATAGACTTAACTTCTTAGAGTAAAACGCTACTAGGTACAGGACGCCTTCTTCGTTATATTAGGAGAGGACGCCGGTATTAACGAAATCCGAGGAGTCCGTCTTAACGACTGTCTACCTCCCCGGTACGTAATGTACTAATATGCCCGCTTTACTAAATGCTGCCTTTAATACGTCAAACGCCTTCTAGCACCCTAGTGTCTAATCGATTCTTCTGTTCTTATAGTTACTAGGGCTATCGGACTTAGTCAAGTTGGTTAGCGGCGATATAAGTCGCGAGAACGCTTCGATAAACCGTCTATAGAAGTTAGCGAAGCCTAGGAACGCTTATATATCCTTTAGGTTAGTTAGAGCCTCCTAGCTTTAGATACATTCTAGCTTATCGGGGTCTATTTCAATGCCTTCTAGCGTAATGATTAGGCCTAGGTATTTGACTCTCTACTAATAGAATTCGCATTTATTAATATCTACGGTCAACCCGGTATCGCGTAAATTTATCAAAACCTTCGTTACGTACTCGATATGCTCTTCGAGTATGTCGCTAAAAATTAGTATATTATCTAGGTATGCCGATACAAAGTCGTCAAGGTGTTCCTATAATATACTATTAATATATAACTGAAACGATGCCGGGCCGTTATGTTATTACAGGTAGCCCGCGAGCCCTTACTATAGCTACGTCGGCCCGGCTAAACCGCGGACTTTCTATATCGGGTTAGCGCGGCTTAGCTTTACTTTATAACTTTGCCGCGCCTCGCGCTCCTCTTTTGTAGCTTAGTAGAACAACAACTATCTCTCTCGGACCCTATAGTACGCGCGCCCTTATACTTCTATAAAGTTACTAATAGCGTCTACTTACGCTACATTGCCTTATGTCGTTACAATTTTGTATAGTAACGTATAGCTATATTATAGATATATTTAGGTCGCGAATAACTAAGGATCTAATTTTTCAGGCTCTTCTTTTAGGTGCTAGTTGAAACAAAACACCTATAACGGTACAAAGACGTATATAATCGTAAAGTAGGAGCCAATCGATATGTTACACTAAATACGATTTATTAAAAGACTAGTATACGAGAATATCGCGGTGCTATATACTATATTCTAGAACGGCTTAATCTTATCTCTAGTATATAAAGACATAGACATCTCACTATAAGATACGCTAAGTATTAATATAAACATTTGGATTGTCGAATAGTAGGAGGAACGCTCTTAAGCTAGTTCTATTCTAAAATAGGTGAAAGAAATGACGTTTACGTCGCAAATGTGTCTAACTACCTACAGATTGTTTTAGTACTAAAGTACCTATATAAGTAGGAGAAGATTATCTATAGAGCTATTTAACCGTCTAACGTCCTACTTAATCTTCAAGGCCAAGTCAAACTAGGTCGGTAATATAAGTAACGAGTACGATTATTACTAAAAGTCCGTAGTAAATGTCGGGTACGGCATTCTTTAATAGCGAACCGATTTCACGCTCGACTATAAAGGATTAGCGAAGACCTTCTATAATCTCCTATATCTAGGAAGTCGTTCGATAGAGATGTATCGAACAGCTTAGCGTCTCTACTCCGAGGGAACTCTTAGGAAGATTTTAAAGGTAGATATATACCGCGTACCGACGAGAACTTTCTAATAGTACTACAATATAGTATGAAATTACGAAGCGGGTAGGCGACCTAGATCTTATACCTCTAGTTATACGAACAAGGAACTTGCTAGATCGTTATAGGAAACAATCTACTCCTAGATAGGTCGAGACGAGTAACGACAAAACAGTGTCTTTAAGAAGAAAATTCACGTTATTAAAGCACCTAATACCGTTACTACTGTAAGGGCGCGCGTACCATAGGGTCCGAATGAGATAGTTGTTGTTCTACGAAGCTACGAAAGAGGAGCGCGAGGCGCGGCGAAGTTATAAAGTAAAGCCAAGCCGCGCTAACCCGATGCAGAAGGTCCGCGGTTCAGCCGGGCCGACGCAGCTACAGTGAGGGGTCGCGGGCTGCCCGTGACAGTACCCCCCCTCCCAAAACACGCCTCAGTCCTCTGAGCGTTATTCACCTTGTGAGGCCACTTGCCTGTCGAGCTCCATAATCGCGCGAACGCCGAATCATCCTCTAGTGCCCTGTCGTCATCCGATAACATCGCATTCGCTCTATCAAGACTATCCTCGACCGGCTTCCTTCGAGAAACATGTTGCCTAGTTAGCTGGCTTGCCCCAGATCTAAGTCTGTCTTCGGCTCGCACTCGCGTATGATCCTTATGACCAAAGTTGGGTATCATTGCAGGCTCTGTAGGCTCCACTCGAGTATCGAATATGTGCGGAGCAGATTCTATTAGAGGCAAGGCTCGAGGCGACTCATTCGTGACGGTGTCTTTCGGAATGACCCTGATCGAGTTGAGCCCGAGTATCTCAGTGGCTGGTAGGGACCAGTCAGATGGAGCTGCGAAGCCTACAGGCGTAGACAACTCCGGCCGGTTATGGTGAAAGTCTGCAACAGCGGCGGCTGCGTGTTCAAGCATGTCCTCTGCAGGTTGCCAGGTCTCACCATCCTCTTCGTTCTGATATCCAGCCCATTTCACCTTGTACCATGTATCTACTTTGCGCTTGTGCCCCTTCTTCACCTTGCCTGCCCGCTTACGGGTGTACATGTCAAGGATCTTTTCCACCTCGTACATGTGCGTAGGTGCTGCCACTACATCGGCTGCTGCATCAGCCTCGGTGGTGTCAGGTTCGATAGTTATCGGTGGTGGCGGCGCCAGATGCTGCCCTTCAAGTGGTGGGAAATCGGGGTGGTCGGCTCGTTGTAGTAGTGAGGTGTGGAAGCAGTTATCAAGTCCTACTAGAGCGTCTGATAGTTTCAGTCGATAAGAGAGTCTGGCCGGCATAACTTCCGTGATCTGGTAAGGGCCGGCATATCTCCTGTCCAGCTTCTTAGATGGTCGAGTCGTGCGGATGTTCTTGGTGCTAAGATACACCCAATCACCCACCTTGTAGTCTGGAGGAATGCTTCGGTGGCGGTTTGCTGCCTCTGCTTGGAGAGCTTGTGACATTCGCATATTCTCTTGAAGGTGTTTGTGAAGCTCGCAAATTCGACGCACAAAGGTTTCTGCTGATCGCGCGTCCAGTCGCTGGAGAGTGGTCAGTCCTCCCTCCTTTCCAGCGTTCAGGTCAACTCGCTCTATGAACTCAGGGTTGTATCCTAAGGTGGCGTAGAACGGCGACACACCAGTAGTCTCAGACAGGTGATTGTTGATCGCGAACTGAGCAAGGCACAGCCATTCTGCCCAGTCATCCTGTGCCTCGTTGGTGAACATGCGGAGATACTGTTCCATCGCCTGGTTAGTGCGTTCTGACTGTCCATCAGTTTCTGGGTGATACGAAGAACTCAGCTTGCGATTTGTGCGGAGCATCTTGCAGAGTTTCTTCCAGAAGGTAGCAACCCACTGCTTGCCACGGTCTGATGTAATGGTGTCAGGAAACCCGCGCCGACAGAACACATGTTTGAGGAAAAGCCTTGCCGTATTCTGTGCTGTCATTGCGCCAATAGGGATCAGCTCGACTTCCTTAGTGAGCCTGTCAGTGACGGTCATAATGTTGTTGTAGACCATGCCGTCAAGAGTGCTGTCTGGGAGTCCGACAACGAAGTCGACTGCAATGTGTTTCCAAGGCCGATCTGGAACAGGAAGTGGCTGTAGTAATCCTAGTGGCTGGGAGTGCAGAGATTTTGTTGTACGGCAGGTGCGGCAATTCGCGGTGTATCTGCGCACGGATCTCGCTAATCCAGGCCAGTAGAATTCACGTGCTACGAGTTCATAAGTGCGAGCTCGTCCTGGATGGCCTGCTGCTGGAGCGTCATGGTTTATCTTGATTATCCTGGTCTGTAAAGCTTGGTCATTTGGTACCCATAAGCTCCAGCCGTCGTATTGGTTTCGAACATATAGCAGGTCGCCATCCACTTTGCAGTGTGCTGGGTGAATCTTCGCTCTCTGTAGCAGTGTAGGAGTGCGGTCTTTCTGCAGGTCCTTAATCGCGGTCTTGAGCTCGTTATCGGTTACGTACGCCGTCGACATTCGATACTCGAGTTCGGCTTCCCGCTGACTTTCACGCGTCGCCGGTTGTTCAGTAGGCGCATCTCGTTCTGTAGGCATAAACTCTTCAGCTTCAGGGTTTAGCGGTACTGGTTCCTCTTCTTCCGGCGCATCTTCTACTGTTGCCTGTAGTGAGGCGATCTTAAGGAATCGCTTAGGAGGCAGCAATGTCTGATGCTGATGCTGGTTCCGAGGGTCGTCCACCCCCTGCGGAAGGTCCTGGCTGCGTCTCGTCAGGCTGTCTGGCTTTGTACCTTGAAGTCCTGGACGGTATATTATCTTGAAGTTGAACTGTGACAAGAACTCAGCCCAACGCGCTTGTCGCCGATTTAGCTGCTTTGTCGTCATGAAGTATTCCAGGTTCTTGTGGTCGGTGTAAATCTTGACTGGCTGTGAGTCCTCATCATCTGCCTCGCAGGCGAGCTCGGGTCTCCATTCCTCAAAAGCCTTGATGATGGCTAACAGTTCCTTATCATAGATTTCATAATTGCACTCCTGTGGACTCAACTTCTTCGAGTAGAAGGCCACAGGATGTAGCACACCATTCTCGTCATACTGCGAAAGCACGCCGGCGTTCACAAAATCTGAAGAATCTGTCTCTATTACTGTTTCCCTGCCTGGCACGTAATGTGCGAGCATGCCGGCTTTGCTGAACGCAGCTTTCAAATTGTCAAAGGCTCGTTGGCAATCTAGTGACCATTGAATCCTTCTGTTCTTGTGATTGCTTGGTCCGTCCGACTTGGTCAGGTTTGTGAGAGGAGCAGCTATGCGCGAAAATGCTTCGATGAATCGCCTGTAGAAGTTGGCAAATCCAAGGAAGGCCTGGACATCCTTCAGGTTCTCAGGAGCTTCCCATGTCTGAATACATTCGAGTTTCTCGGGGTCCATCTCGATGCCGTCAGGGGTTATGATTAGCCCAAGATACTTCACCTTCTGTTGGTGGAATTCGCTTTTGTCGATGTCCACTGTAAGTCCTGCATCGCGTAGCTTGGTGAGAACCTTCCGCACGTGTTCAATGTGCTCCTCCAAGGTGTCACTGAAGATAAGTACGTCATCCAGGTAGGCCGACACAAAGTCGTCTAGGTGTTCTTGCAAGACCTTGTTGATGTATGATTGGAACGATGCTGGTCCGTTGCACAAGCCGAATGGCAACACTAGACACTCGTAGATGCCGTATCGTGTCGCAAACGCTGTCAACCACTCGTGCCCTTCAGCTATCCGTAACTTGTTGAAGGCTGCTACAATGTCCAGCTTTGTGAAGTACTTCTTGCCGTGCATGCGGTTGAGCGTCTCTTGTATCAAGGGAATCGGATACCGGTTCTTGATAGTGATCGCATTCAATCCTCTGTAGTCGATACAAACACGCAGCCCACCTCCAGGCTTACGTACCACTAGCACTGGTGCAGGAGACTGGTTCGTCTTTTGCCCTGCTTTCCGCACCTTCCCTTCAGATGTTTGCTCGTCTAGCCATTTTTTAACTGCCTCGTTCTCCTTCTCAGCTAGGCCGTAGGGCTTGCGGTATGGTGGCTCTTGTGGACCATCAGGCTTAATGTGAATCTCATGATCTACGCCTAGTCGGTGAGGTGGGAGTCCTTCATGATCCTTAGCTGAGAAAGCGTCCGCAATATCGTGGTACATTGGCGGCAACTTCTCCTTCGGGTTGTGATTGAACTGCTTGTTCAAGAATTGGTCCAGATCATCAGCAGCCATTGCACTCAGCTTAAGCTCTCCGCCGTCGCTCTCACGCCTAGTGGGCATGATGTAGAAGCACTCAGCCCCAGGCCGGTGCGCGTACATCCCCCACGCGCGTTGAGAAACGCCCTGGCAGTCCACTTCTTCATCGTCTATGTCTTCCAGGTCATATGATGAGGCATTCAGCTCTGCTCCTCCTGCTGTGAAGCTCGCTACATCTCCAGTGAAGGGCTCTGGTCCGTACCGTACTGGTGCCTGCTTCTTCTTCTCGCGGTGGTTCAGGGATTGCACTGTTGTCGGTGTCTTATTCTGTAGACAGTGACCAAAGCAGTAATCCGACCTGAATGCCACCTCGCCTGTCTCCCAGAAGATGTTTGGGTTGTGCGCTGTAAGCCACGGCAGGCCAAAGACGATGTCGTATTCGAGGTCGGTGACGTAGCATAACATTTGCTCGTGATGATCGCCTATGACTACGTCTACAGGGGCCGCGTGTGTAATCTGCCGCGCAGTGGCCGTTCCATCTCCCAGTGTTAGTCGTCGGCTTTGCGTCAAAGGGATCAGGGGTATTGTGTATTTGCGTGTGAATTTCCAGTCAAGAAAGAGAGAGGTGGAAGCAGAATCTACAAGGCCTCGAGCCTTTCTCTGTTGTATCATTACGGATAACACTATGTGAGGGTACACAGCTGGCTGTTGCTTATCCAGTGCGCATGCCGATATCTTAAGCTCCTCACTATAGTCTGTTACCGTCTCTTGCGTTCCGTGTCTCTCAATCTCATGCTCTTTCTGTCCTAGGAAGTTCGGGTGACCGCTGTCTACCACGCTTAGGCAGCGGTCGTGCCATTTCCCTGCCGCGGATCGGCGGCTAGGGAACTGAGGTTCGCGTTCGGATTCGGCGTGGTATTGCGTGGACGCGGTGGGCGATAGTCGCCATCGTACCCATACATTGGGCATTCAGGGTTGGTCGACACGTGAGAACCTGTACGGCAGCGGTAGCACTTACCCTGCTTCTTAAGGTCTTCGCGCTGCTCACGGTTGAGCGTAGGCAGGTTCTGTAGATGTGTCGGCAGATCCTCCTTCTTCTTGGTACCAGCGTACTGTAGTGGGCGCTGTACCAAGGCACCTGCTACACCGGCAGCGGCACTAGCAACTGCGTTGCCGTTGTTCTGGTTGTTCTGGCCGCCATTGCTGTTCGAGTTGCCATTGCCCCGGGGGCGCTCCTTCTGCGGGTATAGTCGATCTGTCTCGTAGAAACTCTCGTCCAGTGCGGTGCACTCCTCGATAACGTCTTGCATGCTGTCTAGGCGGCGGTCGACTTCGCGGTCGCCGAAGGTCTTGATGAAGTACTTGCGGTTCAGTCGGTTACGGAACAGCATGAGCTCGGTCTCATCGGTCCATGACATCCAGGCGCGCAACTTCGAGTAGCGGGCATGGAAGGCTACAAAGGTTTCGCCTTGTTCTTGCTTGCAGGTAGCAATGTCAACCATAGCCTTGGTTCCCTCATTGCGTGTGCCATATTGGCGTGTCATCCAGTCTAATAACTCTTCTCCAGTCTTGAACTCGTTGAAGGACTGCTGTCCAGGCACAGGGATCCTCGGCTTGATGCTTCGCTGAGGATCACCTTGTGTCCACCCATACACGAAGCGCAGACCATCTGCCTCAGTGCGGAAGGTTGCTACAGTCAGCTTTAGGAGAACACTGCTGTACCAGCTGTCGAAATTGGGGTCGTCATCGTTCTTGAAGTGCTTAGGGTCGGGCACACCCTTGCCGATCTCCATGCCGCGAGTGAGGGTGCGGTCAATGGTGAAGAGACGTTCTGGAAGGTCAACCAGTGGTGTCTGGGTGCGGGTGTTGCGCATTCTCGAGTCACGACTGTTGTTGGGTCCTGGTCGCGGACGGTCGTTGTCACGTCCTCGGCCATTGTCGCCACGGTCATCGTCGTCTCCATCGTTATCGTTATCACCACCACCGCCACCGCCCCCTCCACCAGCAGCTTCGCGATACCTACGCAATAGCTGCTCGAGTGAGGTCTCGCGTGGGCGGGAACGAGAGGGTCGGCGGCCTGAGCGGCCCCTACCTCCGTTCTGTGTGGTGTCTCCTGCCTCAAGCCGAGCCTTCAGGTCATCGACTTCTTGTTGTAGGGCCTGGTTCTTCGCCTCAGCATCTTGTGCCTTCTTCTTCTCCTTCTCGCAGATCTCGCTGAACTGCTTGCACAGGTTGTTGGCTTCCTTGTATTTCTTCCCCAGCTCTTGCAACTTAGCTGGGTCGCAATCCTTCTTGCTCTTGAGATCTGCTGCCATTTTCTGTGTGACAAGCTCTTCACTTCGCAGCATCTTGTAGATGCGGTCGTATTCGGTGTACAGCGTGGTGTACTGGGTGTTCTGGAGGTCGTTGGCTCGCTCCATTACATCGAGTTGTCTGCCCTTAGTAATTGCCGTGTTGACTGCTTGTAGCACGAAGTCGTGGGTGGTCTTCGGGTGTTGGGATGCAAGGGTCGTGAGGTTGTCTGGGGTGACATTCTGGTATTCGGATGCGAGAATGTGTTCTGCCTCGTCGAGTGATAGATACACCTCGTCTGGGTCGCCGCCTGGGTTCTCTTCGAGCTTGAACTCGAACAGTTCTGTAAAGTCAATCTCACCACCTTCTTCCCGCTCGAAGGCCTTCTGGTAAGCTTTATCAATCTCTTGTTGTAGCGCGACACCGGTGTCTACTGTGACCCGCCGGTTGTCGTCCTGTGTCTGACTCTGAGGAAAAGAGGAGAGGTCGGGGAAAAGAGATGTGCGCTGCTTGCTTTTGCCCTTAGGCTTAGGTGGCGGTCGCATGCCGCCGTTCGCTGTTTGTGAAGTCATGTTGTCTGGGTTCGGGGGAGGCGTGACGGTGCCTGTATCCTGACTGTCTACGAGCGCGCGACCACCTGCTGATGGTGTCGCCGCGTTGCGTTCTCTAGGCATCTGCGCGCTGTGCGCCTTACCGTGTTCTGTGTTCTGATGCGGCTCTGCGCGTTCTCGAGTTCTGCGGTTCTGTCTGTTCCTGTTGTTACGCGTCCCTTACCTAGATCCGCGATCTGGGTAGTAAGGTAGAACAAACTGTAAGGGCGCGCGTACCATAGGGTCCGAATGAGATAGTTGTTGTTCTACGAAGCTACGAAAGAGGAGCGCGAGGCGCGGCGAAGTTATAAAGTAAAGCCAAGCCGCGCTAACCCGATGCAGAAGGTCCGCGGTTCAGCCGGGCCGACGCAGCTACAGTGAGGGGTCGCGGGCTGCCCGTGACAACTACTAACCAAGTACTATCGTAAAGAAGGTTCAAACAGGGTATAAAAGGTCTTAAGTAATACGTCTAAGGCCTACTAAGGAACTTTAGATTTGAAAAAGACTATATACAATCTGATCTTATATAAAGTGCGGTCTAGTTAATAGCACGAGTATAAACATATCTACCCGAGTTCCTTATATTTCGTTTTAAACATCTTCTAGCCGGGTTATAACGTAGGTCGTATTCTCCTTATCAAGTTAGTCAATACTAATTCTGTCGCCGCCTAGTCGACGTAGCCGTCAGCCGTTACGCTCGTATTTCTATTCTTACTTACCCGGCTACTAAAGAACATTTAACTAGTAGTAGCGTAAAAGTAATAGCAAACGTGATCCTTAGTCCTCTAGCTCTATAACCGCTATAGTAGAAGAGTCGACACTCTTATTACGGTTGAAACGATTTTGCGTTACTCGAGTAGCTAACTACTATATTAAGTGAAGTAGCGATGCTAGTAAAGTAGCGATACTAGTAAAGTAGCGATACTAGTAAAGTAGCGATGCCAGTACAGTGGCGATGCCTATAGAGTGGCGATACTAGTGAGGTACCGATACTAGCGAAGTAGCGATACTAGCGAGGTGGCGATGCTAGTAAAGTAGCGATACCAGTGAAATAGCGATGCCAGTGAAGTAGCGATGCCAGTGAAGTAGCGATGCCAGTGAAGTAGCGATGCCAGTGAAGTAGCGATGCCAGTAAAGTGGCGATATAGGCGAGGTGGTGATATATGTAGACAGACATAATAACGTCCTCCCTCTGTCGAGGGACGCACTGCGTCGCGGGACGGATGAGCCACAGTGGCTGCTCGGGTTTGGCGAAACACCCGAGTGTGGCTGGGTTTGCAGCTGGCGTTACTTTTGAGTACTAAGTCAAGGTTACTTCACGTTCCCCGCACTCTTGCTTCAACATATACCTTGATCCACTCTGCTCCAATATTTCGTTTGGACTCCATGATGGCTAGGAACATCGAGGACTTGACGATTAAGTTTGATCGGGGCAATCTGGATGAACTTGAGACATCTCTTCGGGACCTGGAGACCGTCGGCTTTGGCAAAGCTGCCAGGAACGCAAAGCATTGCGATATACTTCGCAGCTCATCAAGTCTTGACAAGACTCTCCGTCAATCTAGCGGTTCTCTAGAGTGCTTTGTAATCCGATCTCCACGTAGATATCTCGTATGCATCTCTGTAAATGCTCCCTACTGTGCTGATATGCGTTATTTTCCTCTCGGAGCTGACTGTCTAGAGCGGGTTCGTCTTGTAACAGTGGATAAATTAGCTGATCTAACTTCTCGGCATGGTTATGGTGAAGCTCAGCACATTCCCAGCTTAGGTCGGCAAGATCTGTCTCGAAAGCCAGAGATCGGTCGCAAACGTCTTCGGCTAGAGAACACATCGCATCCTCCAGGATCTCTTCAATGTCCTCACGATAGTGTCCCCACTTCACGCCTTTCTTGATGCTGTTCTCAAGTAAACCCCAGAAGATACACGGTACTGGAGCATAGTATCCAAATCGACATGCAGCTGCGGCGAAGGCAATGGATCGCTCAACTATCCCCGTCACCGCCCATCTTCCTTTCAACGCCATCGAGAACTCGGAAAGATTGGAGGGTGGGGACTGTAACGGGCCAAGTAGAGCTTGCAATGTGAATCCTCTGCTCTCCAAGACATCCAGGTCCACGCGAGTCAGAACACACGCTTCGGGGATTCTCCAAGGCCAGAGGTATTCGGATTGATAGTGAACAGCCTCAGTATGGTGCATCCCAGCATTGCTCGCTAGAACTGGGCCGTGCAATGGCGAGCCTTCTGTCGAGCCTTCTGGCGAGATGAAAATTATTTCGATACCAGTCTCTCCGGCATTGAGTTTCTGAAATGCTAAGTGAAGGACTCTCAGGAGGCTTGTAGTTGTGGAAATCAGCCTAGTAGGCTGCGTGTTAGGAAGATCAATGTGGGCTAAGAACTCGGCTGCCAGATCCGTGTTTGGATCTGTATTGCCCACAGGTTCTGAAGAAAGTTGACCACATAGCAGGCGTCCTGCACTTTGATTCGAGCAGCAGCGGAAGAGAAGGTCGGGAAAAGTCCGTTCGCCTGTCGATACGGTATATGGGCTGGACATATTTGCCTAGCAGTAAGAAGTTGATGGCGAAGAATTTGAGGCGAGCTTATTCAAGACCCGTGGAGTCATGCGATGTCGTCATCCGCTGGGAGCTGCACACTGACCAATCGCCCGACATCTAGGGGCACCCTCATCGGATCACCTCAAGCGCCAAGGCTGAGTCTTGCTTCCGGCGCAATTAGTCGAATCTTAGTTAATCCCTAAGCAAATACCGTTAGGCGAGGTCACAATTTTAAGTACTCTGGGGAGTAACGACACAGGCCTACGGCCCGCTCGCACGTCGCTCCTTGCTAAAGAAACATAGGGTAGGTACTTTTCGAGGCGCAATCTATAGTGCTAGGGATCGCGCAGACAGCTATCGAATTGTCACGTCGTTGGACAAGTAGTTCGCGAGAGAAGGCAGAATCGAATAAGATCCAGACTTGGCGCTTGAGGTGATCCGATGAGGGTGCCCCTAGAGGTCGGGGACCAATCGCTACATCAACGGACTCAGCCACACGTCTGTGGCTCGACTTGCATCATCGCTAGACATGCAAGCCACGGTGGCTTGATGTCCCGGAACACAGTGCGTCCTGTTGTACAGGGAGAGACGTTACCATCTCGCATCCTTTTCAACAATAACAACATCTGCTCGTCTTAGAATCACTCCAAAATTGGCGTGCAGCCTCTTTGGACACGAATTGATGTCCTCGTCGGTTAAGAAGTCAGTAAGGCGTCGCAAAGGCGAGTGAACCGCGACCAAAGGTCCGAGTAATATTGACGCCGACAACGAATCGATTTATAGACTCACGAAGGACGCAATTTGTCTTAAGAAACTCATAAATGTTAAGAACTAATAGCAGCATATTAGTAAGGCCCAGTAGCAACGACAAATAAACCAAAACTGAATCCTTAAGGAAAGACCTCGTTTTATACGTCCCGCGACATAGGGAAACACGTTAGACTTCTTTTTCTGATTCGACGACAAATACCACGTGGATCGGTTATCGTCCTGGCCATTATAAACCCCTGCGGCGTGCTCAGACCACGTGCCCGTTACAAAGTTCCCCTAGTAACTAACTCGTGTTGCAAGCAATGAGTCTTTTTGAAAGCTAGTAGGATAGTAGATTGCTTCAAGTGCCTTCGCTCTGAATGTCTCGAAGTCTGCCAAAAAGCGAGACCGTCATAATCCTCAATACCGAAGCGAGTAGCCTGGTCCACGACTTCCCCGTGATAGTGCTTATAGGGTGGGAACACGACTACATCCAGAGGCTATAGCACGGCCGTGGTATGTGCAGGAAGCCCGAATGGAATAATAAGATTGTCGTCGTGGTATTCGATGAAGTCCTTCGTGCAGTGAGAGCCGTGTTTGTCCATGATTAGTAACTTTCGAGAGCCTGTTCTACTACGCCTTGAGAACACGTTGAAGTGCTCAACCTAGCATAGGGCTAGCTGATCGTTGGTGTAGCCTGATTCTAATACACCTACGATAGTATCATCGTGCAGATATTTGTACTAGGAGCCCATATGACGCTTGCCAGTCAACACTAGTATTGGAGGGATCTTCTTACTACCTACTGAGATAGCCTCTATTATTGGAAGGCTCTCTCTGTTAGTACTGTTTGGCAACCGGCACTCACGAGTCGGACACTCAGTAAGGACGCATTTGGCCTTAGCTATCCCCACTCTGAAGCCAGACTGATCCATGCTCCGTATATTAGAGGGTTGTATGCCGTGCTCTTCGCAGATAGCGTGTTACTTCCCACAGCAGGCCGTCAAATCACCCAGCTCTTCTGTTACTGCTCTTGAAAGTTCCTGAGGCTTTTGCCTACGCTTAAAACATGTAGGATGTCTGTCTATCTATCTCTCCGCTCAGTGCGAGCCGACTGTAGGTGGTGGTGTATTCGGGTCGTGGCTCGATTTGAGAATTGAATTTGCAGCGAGTGTAACCATCCACAGCCGTGGAGACATGCCGCACGCGTCCAATCGACGCAGATACTGTATCAGCACCTCCTCTTGCTTATCGTTCAACTTCCGCTTGGTTGATGCTCGTTCTGATTTGGATACGCGTCCGTTAATGCGCGCGTAGAGGCGTGGATAAGGGACGTCGAATAGCCGGCAAACCTGGGTGAGAGGTGCACCGTGAGGTAGCCCATGGTGATATTCGATGGCTTCAGCAATCCTGTCCTCAATATCAAAGTAATCGGACGTCATGGGGATGATACAATAGCCAAAAGAACAATAGACACAACGCGTGAAGAGGTTTGTGTTGAACACGTGATTTGCGCTAAGCCGGCCAACGGGCCAAGGGCGTGACTATTAGATCATTGTAAGCAACACGAGTACTCGGGACAGGATCTAGTAGCGTTGAGTGCCTGCCAGGCTACTGGACATCAAAAGTAAGAGAACCGCTATTGACCAAGAACTGCCTCGAGCACGACAAGGGCCTCTTGACGAGTACTTTGTGTGACCGAAGTTGTAGAGCGATATACTGCGAGTCTATGAGTAGTCGATATGTCCTACTGGGGATTTGCAAACACCCCTACTGCTCTGCAAAGTGAGTCGTGGGCTTGATTCCGTCACATTTTCAGTGTCCAGTAGCCTGCAGCGTGCTCGTTCGCTCTGACCTTGCGCAGCTACCGATTCTGATTGGCTGATCACAAGCGCCGGTCCTTCGACGCTGTAACTTACTCTTCCTCTTCATCTGCTTTACTTCGTCGTCCAGTGGCTCAACCATGAGCACCTCACGAGTTACGAAGAGACGTTCAAAAAGACCGGGTCTCATTGAGCACAGGAGCAATAATACCAGCGGAAAGGTTGAGAAGTCTCCAGCAGTTTCCAAGATGACGCCACACAAAGACGAAGCCGATCGCCTAAGGGCCTTTTATATCTCTCGAGAGAATCAGGTCTGCATACCACTACCTGATGAGCGACAAGACATCATGGACGAGCTGGACTCTGGATCGCACGAACTAGTACTCGAGCATAACGGTGTCAGAACCTCCAAGTGTCGTGCACTTAAGTGTCTGGTGAAAGAGTCGGCCTGTCAAAGCCACGAAAGAATTTGCTCCCCATACCGCCTTAATCTACAGGCAAGACATATGGACGAGGCACACTGGTCTCAGTTGGACAAGCCGAACCGCCGCTTCTTCCACGTCTCGTGTTTTGAAGCTATCGGCTTGGATATGTTAATGTACGTGACGTTGCCACCAGAGATGGTGCTTCGTCATACTAGATCTGAGTGCTCACAGATCTTGCGCCACAATTTCCACCCAGCAATAATTGATTGGGTCACCTGCAAAGGTGAAGCATTCGAGGCAGGGCTATATAGCTGTTACGAACGTGCGCTCGCTACCTATCAGAAGGAATTTGACCGTTCGCTGATCTTGCATTCTCTCTTCTGCACGGAGGAGAGCTGCAAATGCGACTTGACGCCGGCCAGACCACGGAGCATCGATTACATGCCTGGAAAGCCTACGAAACGTCGCCTCACGGACGTCCTGCTTCAAGTGCTTGGGTTCGAAAACTCCACGTCCTTGTCAAAGCGGACGCACATCTTTTTACTTGAGGTGGTTGGTGATGGTTCGAACGTAACATTCAAAGCTTAAGACCGGCTCTACTCATCGACAACTGCTCTCATTGACGAACAATCGACAGCTACGCCCATCGACAGCTCTTCTTAAGGACAAGTCACTTCATCACAGCAGGCAGATGATGAACACGTACTGTAGCCTTAGGAAGGAAGCGAGTCTCCGAGATCGGGAATGCCCGGCACTCTACCCCATCAATATCAAACTCTAGTAGCGACGGCAGATGAACGCTGTCATCGATCTCGTCCTCGTCGTGTTGGCTCCAAACCTGGCCCGGATTTTCTCGCTATGATCGTCTGTGGTTGTTGATTTATCGATGGCTGTATGACTGCGAGTCCTACTTGTGAATAGAATGTATGTTAGGCCTCATTATCCATAGCGTCCAGTATCTGCGTCTACGGGCTAAGGTCACTTTGTACGGCCGTTTCGGGGCCCGCAGCGGCACCGGAATGGATGTGTATCGTTGATTCATTGTCCATTTCTGAAGTAAATTGGTACGCTTGGGCGATTCTTCAAAGGTCGCCGGTCCCTGGATACGGTGTTATCGCTATTTGTACACACCACAAGCAAACACGTTTCTTTATTCTTACCACGACTTGCCATGCGCAGATGGTGTGCAAGGAGAACTCGAGTGTCAACACGACACACATAAGTTAGCCTTCCATGGAGCAATCATTCACCTGTACAAGAACATTAGCACTAAGATTTGAGGCCACTGATATGACGTGTCATTGTCGATATGATAGGGTACGAACCCTACCACCTTCTTAAATGGGCTGTCACAGCGGTGTAATACAAGAACCTATACTGTACAAATGGAGTTCTAAAGCCAGTCGACCTTTTCCTTAGCGCACATGCCTGGGATGACATATCGGATGGCAGAGCTGCAGAAAATCTTCGACGTTTCTAACCGCTGTCCCACCTTCTTTTTGCCGTCCACATGGCACCGTACGCAAGGTGTAGACTATGCCCGAAGTTCAGTGCAAGCCAGAGGGGATCTTTCGCTTGCAGAAGTGGGGAGGTACTAGTAAACGCTTGGACGTCGTCATCAACCCTTCTGCAACCTGATGCCATGCACAGCATGTGCGTGGTTCTTGAGGTGCTGTATGCCTTGCAACTTCACGGATCCTGAGCGGCAGTGGGGGTGTGGGCATCGCACCTCGCTCAAATGCGCCAGGGGTGCGAGGTGGTTCCTCGTGTGATCCCACAGCTTCTGTTCCCGGCAGAAGCGTCGTGTTTGATCCTTGAATGAGAGTCTTTCATCTCCGATGCAGAATAGACACTGAAGCTTGTGGCACTCAATGGGAGTCTCCTCAACCTCGAATTCCTTAAGACTGGCCTTGATTCCGTCTTTTCCTGGTGACGTCGAGCGAGACTTCGTAGGCTTCGCTTCCACCAACGTGCAGAGGCGAGCCAAAGCGTTGACAGCGGCCGCTCGCTGGCTGACTGGCTGTTCCCGAATATCCTCTGTACTTTTTGTCAAGCTTGCCAGGTATGCTCGCTCGGGAATATGGTGGTGCTCTTCCTCGATATCTAGAACCGGCCGTTGGACATCGTCATGAAGCTGCGCTTCTATCACTGCGAGGCTTTTAGCCTCAAAGTAAGCCTGTCGATGATCTGCTTGCAATCGATGTTGGAGTCGCTGTTTCAGAGCCCGGTGAGTCTTCCGAGCCTGATCGTAAGTCCGGTACAACGGGTCGTCTTTAGGAGCGCTCTCGATGAACTCGTATTCATCCTTGACGGCAGAGGCAGCAGTCTGGAAGGCCATGCTTGCTTCAACCACCTCTGGGAGACTGTCAATTGATTCAAGATCCTTTGCTGACAGCGGGCGATTGGATCTTGGGTCTGCCAACATCCCCATGCTATTTGCCTGGCGTATGATCTCGTCCTCACCCTTACGTCCCTTGACTGCAGCGATCACGTCAATGTGGATGTGTTGGTCCAGGTAGTGTGCTCGGTATGTACGGCTGTCCAAGTGGCCAGAAATCTGATTACGTGCTTCCTCAGAGCCTATGCCGTCGACCGCATTCAATACCATACGACGTAGACAGTACCAGGTCAAGGATTGTTTGTAGCCACAGATGTTTTTCCCGAGGCTTGAGAGTCTTTTCAAAGTCGCGCCATTGCTTAGCTCCAGCGCCTTCCAGTCGGGTGTCTGTCGCATGACCGGAACGTCGAGGATTTCGCGGCGCCACGGGAATGGTAACATGTCGTCACAATCTGGTATTCCGATCTTAAAAAAATCTGACGCAGAGTTGATGCCTGCAGCGAATGCGTTGTCATCGAGCGCAAGAGCGACCAGGTGCGATACAGGGCAAGTCAAGACGTCATCTTGATCGGGCCACTGAAAGATTTTGCTACATCATCGGTCAGTTTATCCTGTGATTATAATGCGACGATAGAACCGACCGTTGTGCCCTTCGCGTCTCCCCTTTAAAGTGACGAAATCTTGGCTGGACCAGGTATCGGATCCCACTCTTGGTACGTATGGCGGACAACTGCAGATCTCGATAGCGTAGCTTAGAGACGGCGTCGTCCATGCTTGAGTCTTCGCCGTCATCCTCGCCGCTGTCATTTTCCGCATTGCAGTTGGACGACCGATGCTCTTTATCACTGGCCAGTCGTATTGCACGAGTGCGCGTCGTGGAGCTGGGGCGGAGCCCGCTACTGGCATGTATAATCATCAAAAAGGCCTGCTGAACTCGTTGTCGCTCGTTCTCATATCGGGCGGTGTCTTTTGCATAATGGAAATGAACCATCTTGACAAAGTCTTCTCCGGACGGGACTGGTTTAGATCGCGGTGCGGTCTTCCCTTTGCCTTGGAGATAATGATCAATGAACTCGAGTTGAGCTTCAGTACGACTCTGAAGCAGCTAGTCGAACGCAATGACTTACATTGTTCACGTCGATCACTTGTTCTCTACCAAGGTCATTTCCGGTCAAGTCCTTGTACCGCATTTTGAGCACTCGAAAGTACTGCTTAAGGGTGACAGTTTGCTGAGGTTCCCTCTTCGCATTGTCTACTAGCCATTGAAAGAAGGTCTTAAATTCGGGTGTGTCTGCGTCGCGAAGAGCGTCATCGCTGTCGTCATGCCCTTGCTCGACACAGTAACTGCTGATTATGAGCGTTGCTAGGACGACAACCCGTGAATCGGATCCGCGTACCTCTGCCACCATATGCTAATGTTCTTGAGGGCCGACACCGTCGACTCTGCGTTAGGCCTCTCGTGACGACCATGTTACTACATGCGACTCTTGAAGGCGGTATAGTCCCTTTTCGATCGGGAGGCACGTAGTGACGGCATGGCGGGGCGCTCCAGGATCGGCGAGGCTGTTGGAGCGAGGATGGATGGTGTTCTATGGGATGTGGAAGGCCTCTAATATATGCTTCGGGCCTGCGCAGTTGGCTACTGGGTGTTCGGGCCGCCAGGCTGAAGATCAACTCCGCCTGGGGGTGCCAAATATAGTGTATCTGGGACGCGCCAGGTGGCACCGAGGCGACGCGCCGCACGGGCTTATGCTTGAAGCGCCGGGCAAGTTTAGACGGGTTTGTGCATTTTGTGCAGGGTCATCTGCGTCCGCTTTGGGCGACATCTGCTGCCGTTTCGGGACGCACCCGCACCGTCAGTCAGACTTTCTGTGTTGTGTTCGCTATGTCCCGCAAATGCCGAGAGAGCCGTTTTGGTCGTGAGATCCAGACTGAGTAAAGATCATCAAGCCTTCGCAGTTGACAATAATAAGTTGGTCTCTGCCTCTTGAACATGCGGCAGCACTCCAACATTCCGACTTAGATGCTCTCGACGACAGATCTCAGCATACTCAGTCGGTTCGACAAATCTAGAGCTGTCTCGCGACTTTCATGGTCCACGAGGATTCGAACACTAATGAATGCGGCGCGGTTGGCTTTCATGGAGTCGACGAGTCGCCTGTGGCCCTGTGCCTGTTGATCCGGCATTTTATGCATCAGGAATTTGATCTGCAGATCGCATCTCGAGATCGAAGGTCCAACAAGGCTACGAGAGTTCTCCAAACATTGTAACAGCAGCATTCATGTTCAATGGCCGTGAGATGCTTCACCGCAGGTCGCATCTGTCGAGCATGCCTTTCACCGACATATGAAACAACAGTCTGCAAAAGAGCTCTATCAATGGCACTCTTGCAGAGCGTCCGCACTGTGGAGAAGCTCCATTGCCGCGCTACTCCCGGCAACTTCACGCATCCTCTTCATTCCCATTTGGGTAGTCGACAGGTGAATGTTGTCCAATAGTCGCCGCGGAGACCAATTAGCTTGGCCCTTCATAGGACGACTCCGCACGAACAACTGTTCAGGTTCACAGCCGAAGTTGGATCGCGTGGTCGTTGTACTCCAGTGGGCTATGATCGACAGCAATATGCCGCCAGCATTGGGGAATAGCTGTTGGCCCGAAGGATATATGCAGAAGGTAGGTCTGCTCCAAGCTCGCTCCGTTGGTCGTTTTCCATCGCAGCTTTCCTTCGAAACCACCAGTACGCCACGCCACTGGAAAAACGCCCCCAGGATGTCCAGAATGAACCACGACGACAAAGCGAACGACTTCGCCGGCCATGAAGTCAATGGCAATGGTCGCGCAGGCATGCCTACCCTCGAGCAGGTCCGCACCCAGGGCAGCTTCATGATCACGCCTGAAATGTTCGAGCGGATGTACCTTGCACCACAGAACCAGGTCACTGGCAGCCTCCGCACCACAGTCGGTAATCCAACGCCAATTGGTCTGGGAGGCTTCCTGATCGGATACTGCCCAATCATCTTCTCGATCCTTGGCTTCAGAGGATTCACCGGCAATGGAGCTGCCACTGTTGGAACGTATTTCTTCTCTGGCGGTATGCTCGCAATTCTTGCCTGCATCATGGAGTGGATCATCGGTAACACATTCCCGGCTGTCTTCTTCGGTGTCTTTGGCGGCTACTTCTTGAGCTTCGGTGCCACTCTTGTGCCATCGTTCAACGCGTATGGAGCATACGCGACGGACCCCTCGAATCTGGAGACAGGCAAAGCAGCTCCAGGCTTCTTGTCTGGTATCGGTAGGTGACGAGCTTGTCCTAACTCAAGGAGCTATTCATCTGACCCCTCACAGCCTTCTGGAACCTGATGATGGCCATCTTCACCTTCTACTGCACCATCTGCGCTCTCCGCGTCAACATCCTCTTCACGGCGGCCTTCTTCTTCCTTGCCATAACCTTCATCCTCATTTCGGCCAGCTATTGGTTGGTCGCTGAGAGTGGATTGACGAGCATGGCCAGAAATCTGCAACTGGTGAGTTATCCTTATGGGCAGGTCTCATACTTCATACTTTGTGCTAATGAGTGTCAACAGGCTGGTGGATCGACCGGGTTTGTCGTGATGATCATTGGGTGGTATCTGCTCCTGGCTCTTATGCTTACCACGGTCGACTTCCCACTCAACCTTCCCGTGGGCGACCTTAGCCAATTCATCCCAAGCGCTACTGAGATGCGCAAGAGGAAGCAAAGGAAGGATATTGAGAAGAATGAGTGAGCAGCATAGGCGATTGTGCTGAATGCGATATACGGTCACGTTGTGTTATGTGGGCCAATATCAGCCATAGCGAACCTACCAGAATGTACTCGATGATCTTGAGCAATAGATTGTGGAGCATGACGAGTTGTGATTGTTGTGTAACAAGTCAAGTGATTCGTAAATGTGAGAAGAGCGATTGCAATGGTGCGGAATTGTCTCCGGCAGTGATCGACTTCACCCTACCTCTTCATCGACATTACTTCTACCTCGGCCTTGTCCTTCACTCATGCTTGTACAATGCAGACGACGATGCGTGACCACAGCGCTATCCCGCGCGAACTCGTCGCGATGGCTCAGGTCGTCCTGGACCGCTCCAGTTCCCCATCAGCATGATCCCACAGCACGCATACGATGTCCCCCCCTACAGCTGGACCAGATTCGATGCATCGCGAATGTCAAGCAGGCCGGTGGTCGTACTCGGACCTATAGTCAACAGTCATTAGAATTGCTAGCAAATCAGCTGCAAAGTCTTTGCCAGTCGAACAGCACGGGAGCGGATGAGTTGTCGACTCTGCTCGAGAAAGCGAAAGAAGAGCTCCTCGGGGCGACTCTCACCGACCGCAGAGCAGAGTGCAAGAGTTTACAGCTGGGAGGTAAAACGCTGCTGTGGCTGCGGAAGAAGAAGGAAGAAACGGGCTCAAACACAGTGCTCGAGGCGCACTTCGCCGATACGCTTTGCTGGTTCTTGTTAGCTGAAGACAGCGAGGACTACGTTTGGGAATGGATACACGCCGAGATTACAATGCTCGATGGCAGGCGGTACGGTGCAAATATGGATTGGTCCCTTCGACTTCTTGCTGGGCTATCGAAGGCGCACTGGTTGTGCACGGAGAATGGCTCACCAGATCCGTCCATCTTGTGTTTCAAGAGAGCCATAGAAACGCTGCCCCGTGATCGTAGCGGCAGACTCGTACCTCTCCAGGGCTTATGGACGACCATTAACCGGATGATCTATTGTAAAGCCTGTCCGGTGCATAGCAGTGAGCTCTTCGATTATTTCGTTGATCAGACTCATTTAGCTCATGACAGGAAGGGACCTACTCGCCAGAAGGAGGCGCGGTTGGAGCTGTTTCGCCCGAGTGAACCAAAAGCTTGGGCCCTACTGCAATGGCTTGAAGAAGGTGGACTGCAATCGTCAAAAATCTTGTCAAGTAGGGCCCCGCGGAGGAATAGTCTCGGATCAGACTTGCTCAGAGCTTGCTACATCTTGAAGCACCAAGGACATACAGCTCAAGCGGAAAGGCTGCTGAGCATGACGAAGGCGAACTTCCCAGTAGTGTGCTCACCAAGAGTCTATGCGCAAATTATGCGGGACATGGAAAATGATAGGAGGCTGGATGGCATTCGTCAAGCCCACTAGCAACAGCGCAGACACCGGTCGGTGGCATAAGGGATAGGATTTTCGCGCATTACTTGATCTAGCGCAAGAAGCTATACGTAGCTGCAGCTTTGAGAATTGACGCTGCCGCGCCTTCTGAGCCCATTTCGGACCCTAGGACATCAGCATTGCTGGCGACTGGAAGCATATGGTTTACGATACCTATCGCTCGTCCATACGGAGCTTGCCTTCTGTGGACGTATCAGAGTCGCCGCACAAGGCTGAAGTCTCTTCAAGCCGATAGCGATGGCCGCACGCCAAATGGCGTGCTTCAAAGCAATTCTACGATGTGTACATGTAACAACAACGATTTATGAATGTGAAAGAGTGGTTGCTATGGTGCGGAATTGCAACGCTGCAGGCAGATCTGGAGATGAATGAAACGCCCTATATTTGAGCTGAGACGCCATGTGGAAGATCCAGGTCTGCCACAAGGAACCTTAGCGGCTACACACTTTGCGCTCCTACCAGGTTTGCCAAGGACCTAGAATGAGGGACACAGCTAGCAAAACCGGCCGGGACTGCAATTCAATCCTCGCTCTGAGTCAAGTTGTGCATTGACAGGATCTAAATCGAGTACATGGAGCACAAACGAGTATAGCATCGATGCGATGTCATGATCTGCCGCTTCTGCGTGCATAAAAAAGAGATCCGGCCGCCTGCCAAGTGATGGCGTTCTTGGCGCTGACTGCAACAAGTCAGTATGTTATTGGACTTTGGGCTGTACGGGCCTAGTCCATCCACGAATAGTCTGCAAGATTCTTCTGCGTCGCTGCTCTCGCATAGGGGCACCCAATACATCCTCGAGTCCTCGGGATATGGAACACTCGCCCTGGTAACTTGCTTCTGACTCTTTCTGGTGGCTGATCAAGGCGGCTTGGCGACAAATCACGGCGCAGCGCCACGCTGTGATGGACTTGTTGGGTCACCACGAGTTTGCACAAGGCCGAAGCCAATATCGTTGCGAGTACTTCGATATTTGCAAGCCATGGCTGAGGAGACCCCGACTCGCGACCGATCATGCTTCCGAGGCAAATTTTGCGCAGTGTGTTGCCACAGTCTATGGACATCATCCATCGCATACCCTCGTGGACGCGTGACCCTGTGCCCAGCGGCCAGGTCCATAGTAGCGTATCGGAGCCTTCTATCCGGATTCCTGGGATGCACACACTAGGCACGTAGATCGGTGGATCATCACGGCTCCAACTCGCGATTGCCTCGACCACTCACACTCGCTTTGTGGTCTCTGCACTGCTGCAGCCGTACCTGATATTTCTGCGAGCTGGCTGCATGAAGCGGCCTCATGGCATAGGTCCTTCAGCTTCCGCGAGCCTCCTTACGTTTCACACTTGGAGCTATCCTCTGCGGCTTGAATATTGCAAGCATTCGATCCACTCGTGATGAGTGCTCATGAATGCTTGCCTACGGAGACTTGTCGAAGAGATTCTGCCTCGGGGACGTTCTCCTGGCTGTGTGACAGAAGCCCGAAGGGCAAACGAGGCGAGCTGAAACCTCCGTTTCGTAAGGCCAGGCTACCTCGATTGAGTATTTTAGGCTTACGGAAGGCTTTTCCAGTCACCCTTTCGAGCATAGACCGCCCGTTGCGGCAACTTGACACAGCAGCGCAGACGCTAAGTCTACTTCCACGTGCGAACGCGAGTTGTAGATCAGCCTTCCGCAGGCGCTTTCCTCCCGTCTCACGCATAATCTCCACGTCTTTGCTATATAACACGGGACTCTAAGTTGTCGGTGTCGTCCCGACTCGCCTGTATGACAATGCCAAGCAGGACAATATAGCTTCGGATGGACCGAACAGTCCGTACTGTATGTACCTTGATCTGGACCCAAACTATCCTCGACGCAAGCCACGACATCTTGCAGGCAGCGGCTATGATCCGGGATCTTGCTACTGGACAAAGCTATACTGCTCAGCGCGATGTGCTCTCGCGAGGCGGGTACCTGACTCTTCTGGTACCGATGCCATGCAGCAGAGTTCCAACGGTCGTCTGTGCGAAGAATGCCATCCGCCAGGAGGCAACATCGAAGATGGCACTGGCAAAGGCGCTCAGGCAAAGTGGCATATAAAGCGGCAGCATCAGCCTGTACAGAAATCATCTCTCACTCCACAAGCACTCTCATCAACAACACAACTTCAACCACATTCGTTCAATACCTCAGTCGCTCATCACCATGAAGTTCTCCATGGTTGCCGCCGCCTCCATCCTGGCCATGGGTGCCATGGCTGCCCCATCTCCAGCTGAGGGCCTCGTTGCCAGGACTGGCTACAAGAACGACAAGTGCTACAACGAGAAGGATGCCTGGAAGCAGTGCGAGAAGTACGAGGACAAGCAGAAGAAGGAGTACGACCAGTGCGTCTACTGTAGGTTGAGTTTTGTACTTTGCTCTTATTAGTGGCGACTGCTAATCGCATCACAGACGAGAACAAGAAGAAGGATGACTACTACAAGTGCAAGAAGAACGACAAGTATGAGATCTGTTACAAGGGTGAGTTCCGCATACCTCCAACCATTTTCACCCTGTCACGACCCGATCTACACCGCCAAGAATGTTCTCGCAAGATCATTCTTTGGGTGGCGACTTTCTCCCCTTTCACACAACATTGCCCTCTTGCCGTCAATCAGAGCTTAGTACTAACACGCCTCATCAGACTACAACAAGAAGAAGTCCTACTACGACGAGTGCAAGAAGGACGAGAAGACCGTAAGTCACCCTCCCAAACCTCCTTCTTTGTATACCCACTAACACCCTCCCAGTACGAGGACGCCTACAACAGGTCCTACAAGGACGAGGGCCTCAAGAAGAAGTGGCAGAGGAAGAAGCAAGAGTGCGACGCCAAGTACAACGAGTGCGAGGGCTACAAGAAGACCTGCGACAGCTACCAGAAGGACTGCAGCAAGTATGAGAACGAGTGGCACGAGTACGAGCAGAAGTGCGACAAGTACGAGCACGAGTGGCACGAGTATGAGCAGAAGTGCCATGAGAAGGAGGCGGAGTACAACACTTGCAAGAACAAGCCTTCGTACCAGCCACCATCGTACGGCAAGTCAAACAAGGGCTACTAGATGGGGCGATGAGGTTGAGGGTGAGGGGAGATGGATGTGGACGGTTTCTATCGTTCGGTCGTATAGTACCTTAGTAATGCAAGAAAGACTCTGACTCTGTCGGATTTCAACTCAGCATTTTGCTCGTCATATACTATTCGTTGCACGGTCCACAACCTCCAACCCTAGGCCAGGTGAGCAGACGAAGACTTGCCCATGCAGCTCATGTCGGCTGAGCTCATTGGGATTGATGCTTCTTGCAAACCTGGATATGCTTATATACATGACATAGTAGTGAGGCCAAGGGCGTCAGGAGTGAGAGCTTGGCTAGCCGGTAGGGCTTCGCGAACTCCGTAGAAAATAACAAGGCGAGGTAGAACTGGATCCACATCACCCAGCATATGCTTTTCGCCCGGCTGGCTGGATGGTGCGACTTGATTTTCGACCAAGAGTCCGGTCCCCAGTGTGACTTCGCTATCGCTTTGAGTCTAGTCGATGAAGTCCAGCGCCTCAATCTGAACAGAAACCCGATCGCAGTAGACGTGGGGAGCTCTTTGCGCCATCTAAGGGTAGTGAGCTTAGAGATATCGACGGCCAAGATAGAACCGAGTGTCTGCTCACATCGTCTGCAACGCAAGTTTTGCTAAAGAATGCGTTCACTCTCGCCATCGGCCGCTCGCCGAGGCATGGTCACGGCGTGTGTACTCTCTCGCTAGATCTTACAGACTGACCAGCGATATCGAACCCGGGCTGACCGATATGAAAGTGCTGTCTTTGTTGCGATGTCAAGCTAAATTTGCAAGCGGTCTTTCCTGCTTCCTCCGGTGCAGAATCTCCTGCGCCAAAGCACTTAGATTGGAACGTCCCAGGATATCAGGCAAAGTTAGCGACACCTGTGTCTTTAGCGACACCTGTGTCTTTAGCGACACCTGTGTCTCTTCTCGAATCCATTCGCGGAAGTCCACGATTACGAGCGAGTCCAATCCATAATCCTCCAAAGGTCGCTCCGGCGTGATGTCTGTGAGTTCGATCATTAACATGTCAGATATCTTGTCTTGAAGACCTCCAAGCAGCAGCTTTAGATTTTGGCTGTCGTCTTTGGTCATTGTGAGTCTCTTACAAATGTGCTGATTGTACGTATCGCCGTTCGAATCTACATGCTGCTCCGAGGACTCCGCTGCCTCGGTGCATGTGCTGCGTGGAAAATAGCCATTGCGCGCTGAACTTTGTCCGCCTAGCAGCCGAGACTGTTCCGTGATATCGATATCTGTGCTGCCTGCTGGAAACGGACTATGAGATCGACTATCGGGGCGGGCGTCATTGAGATAGGCCTGAAAGTCAGATCTGGTTCGTGAGGTGATCATGACCTTCGTCTTGCCCTTGAATGTCTTCAGCGCCTCTAACAGCGTCCTGATCTCTGCTTCGGGGCGAAGCTTGTCGATACGGTCCACAATTATGAAACTCTCTGAAAAGTCCAGAAGTTCTTCCTTTAGCACTTTGACAATCTCCGACATGCTTGGCCTGGTGGATATCTTGTCCTTCGTGTGCTCGAGCTTGAGATCTTCCATGCGAGCGCTGACGTTGCCTCTAGACTGGATCGTTTCTCTGAGAAGGCACTCAAGTACATCTCGTGCTGTCTCCGGCGGAAATTGACCAAAGCCACAGAAGGCTGCCGCTGCAACCATGTGTCGGGCGTCTGGCTCACGAGAGAGTACCTCAAAGAGGCGTCGATACACGTAAGAGGCAAGCATACTCTTGCCAGTGCCATGCTGGCCATGTACCCACAAGAAGGGCGCGATGCCAAGCGACCAGCTGGAGTAAGCCTCGTCCCGGAAGAACCAGTCTAGACCGCCGTCAAGGTGGCTGTGGCTACGATAGTAGTATCCTCGTGGAACATCAGAATTGAATGTCGTGATCCACCTTATCGTGCTTTCGTATTTTTTAGTTTCGACGATATCCTTCAAGGTGAAAACTTCGGACACGATCATGAGCTGAACAAGGGGCTGCTTTGGCCAGTCAACAGTCTTGTTGCACGACGATTCGTGGTTGAACGACAACTGCCTGTTGATCTCATATGTGATCTGCCCATTTGTGTGATCAGTAACGGGAGAACGCCCACCTACCAGTAGAAGACGAAGGGTCACAGGCTTCTGGGAGTCTCGGGTCGCTCGGCAGTTCAGTGCTACGATCGCATGCTGACCCACAGTGTAGCACGGTAATTGAATGCGTAATCCCATGTTTGACATGTCGAAAGGTGTGTCGGCTATGCGGTCCGGATAGAGTGTGATGTGACCTGAGTTACGAAAGCCGTAGGGACTGGGCGACAGTAGTAACTGTTTGTGAGTAGGCATCAGCCACGGATCCCAAGCGAAGATTGATTGATCGACGGAGGACTTCATGAATTCCTGCTGGAAGCGTTGGAAAGCTCTGTTTCCTTCCCCGTACAACATGGGCATGTTGATATCCAGGAGACCGAGTAGTGAGTACGCTTCATCTTCCACTCGCTGTGTCTTGCGCCGAGAGGCCCATGAAAGTCTTTGCGCGACCGACACATTCTGTAGCTTGTCTCGGTCACCAAGCACGGCTGCATCCACACCACTGATATGGGACAGCGTTGCAAGGAGTGTCTCTTTGCTACCGATTCCGTTCCACTCGTGGTCATAAAACTTGATCAATACAGGCGCTATCATCTCTTGGAGCGTCCAGCCACGGGTGAACCAACGACACGGCTTCAAGGCGTTCCGTATTATAGTCTGCAGCTCGCCCTCGTAGCTGGCGGGACCCGTGTGTGTGTGACCAATGGGAGTACCAATATAGGTCTCCAAGCATGCACTGCACTCTCCGGACTGGCGACAGACCTGCCGAATCTCAGACGCAGATGCATCGGCGAGATGGACATAACATAAGTCAGCCTGATAGTACCACCTATACATCGAGTTGATGGCCTCAGAAAGTTCTGCCGAGCTTTCCTTGTTGATACAGCACGTGTCGATCCAGATATGCTCGATACCATCTTCCCGAGCACGAGCGCAGAAGCCATCCACTTTGGCGTATCCTGGCAGATCTTCCGCGTTTGGAGCCTGAATGTCTTGGAATGAGAGCTCTGCATCGTCCCATGTGTGCGATGCGATGGCGTAAGGGACCTGTGACTCGTCCACGAAGCTCTCAAGTTGTCGCGTATTGACATTGAGCAGCCACATATCCAAGCGCCAGCGCACTGCCAGCCGTCGCTACCACCACGGGGCAGTTGCGACGTCAGGGATTGCTACTGTTAAGCTGGCTTAGTGGCGACCCTGAGATGAATGCTTCTGATGGCATCGCGAGATGCAGACTGTGAGTGCGCGAGATGATGTTTTGACGCCATTGCTCACGTCAAGGTGGCTTCGTGCGGCGCAGCTTCGAGGTGGGCTTGATGTGGAGGCTGTGCCTTTGCAATCCTGCAGCAGTCATCATTTCGAGCAGACAAATGTAGACACAAGAATGCGATCACATGCTTGACGTTGAGAGATGGCAGGGTGGTGATACTGTAGAGATGCAAGGCCGATGAAGGTTTGGCAAGTGCGAGGCATGACGACCCTTGTCCATGCACAGGCCATCCAACTCTCTTTTAACCACGACCGAGGACTGTGCTGGTGAACTCCAACGCACATTAGCATCCTCGCTGGTATGTCAATATCAGCTAATGACTTCCACGTCGCTGCCAAAGGACTCTCTGACACACGGCTCAAACTGGAGGACCAATCTAGCTGGGAGCAAGTCCAGCTCTTGACATTAGTACGTAAAGATTCACCCACAGTCTGATATCCTTGCTGATAGCATGTCGTAGTATGGCTCGAGCTATCTACGGATCACCAAGCCGCTGCCGGCTGGCGAAGACCAGAACGCCCGGCGCGATAGCAGCGAGTCTGCAGCAGATCTGGCACTGCACGAGGTCGACGAGGAAGCACTCCCGGTTCAGCAACATCCAACATCTGCCAGTCCACGAGTCATCTACGACATCGTCCATTCGCCATCGTACCAAGTCCCAGTCCTGTACCTGACTTTCAAAGACTTCCCGAGCGGAGCACGACCTTCGCTCGACGAAGTCTATGACCTGCTCGTCCCAGCTGCTCACCAGAGCCAATTGGAGTCCGTTGGGGTAATGGGAGCCTTGAGCATGGCGGAGCACCCGGTCACAGGCACGCCTGCGTACTTTGTGCACCCGTGTCGGACGCAAGAGGCTATGTTAGCCTTGGTCACGGAGCGTACTGTCAAGCCACAGGACTACCTTTTACTCTGGTTGGGCGTGATCGGCGGAGGTGTTGGGCTGAATATGCCCATTGAGCTAGCACAGATGGTGGGCGCGTCCTCGGGTCGATAGCACAGTGGAGGGCTTGAACGTAGTCAGAATCAGATCATGTCATTGTGTAGTCAGTAATACCTACTGCTTAGGAGTGGCTTACTGTCCGTCGCGTGTCTTCAAGGCTTGCATGCTTGCATTTCTGCTTTCGCCCGTGCCATGGCTGGACAGTTGTCCGTTCTGGCTCTTATGATCATATCGTCCTCTTCGTCTTCGTCTTCGTCTTCTTCTTACTCATCATCACTCATCTCCATCTCCCCCCCACTATCTTCCTCCATCGGCGCATCTCCTCCCTCATCATCACTCTCATCTCTCGGCCTCTTTGTCCCAGCGCTCGTAGCAGGACTCGTCGCGCTCTCGGCACCACCAGCAGGTGGCTGCAATCCATTCGGTTTCTGCGGTAGTCCAGGAGGTGGAGGCAAGCCAGTAGACGCTCCAGGTGGTGCAGGAAACGAGCTCGGTGCCTCTTTCGCGGCTGCTGCTGCTGCGGCTGTGGCCTCGGATGGATCGACGAATGTGCCTGTGAGTTTCGCGAGGGTGTTACTTCGGTTTTTGGCGTAGGAGATTTTCTACATTCAACCTTTATCAGCTATTGTCCTTGTCTTTCATACTGCCTATCTGACTCACCATTTCCCGGCCAAAGAACTCAAATCCTTGGCAATGTCGCATCGCCTGTGTTGCGCTCTGCTGGTCGCGGAACAAAACGTGTGCTTGTCCTCTCATTTTGCTGGTCTTGAGCGCTGTGACATCCAACACCGGGCCATACGCTGTGAAGAGCATGTAGAGGTTGCGCTTGAGGTCGGACTTCTGGAGTTTCTCGTTGAGATTTTGGATGTAGAGGGACTGGCTCGGTGCGATGTTCGTGGCGACGGCATTGCCGGGTCGTTGCGTGAGTGCCATGTTGGAGTGTGTGGTGGCGTTGAACTGTTTTGTAACTGCTCTGTGACTTTTCTTGAAGTTCGCGATGCGGCTCTGGATGAAGCTTTCCGCCGCCAAGCGCGGACCAGCCATTGCGTACCACTTGCCAGGCTGCAACACTTGTTCCTACACTTCAGATCAACAACGACAGTAGAGAGACCTCCCCTCCTGTCGTGACAAACCAACAATGGCCGCTCCACAAGTTCACCACCTCTTCCACGCGCCCATCTCCGACCACTCCTTCTCCGCCGACCGCCAAACCCTCGCAGTCACAAAGGACAACAACGTCGAGCTCTACTCCGCCCAAGGTAACAAATTCCAGCTGCAAGATGAGCTCCGCGGCCACGACAAGCTGATCACTGGTGTCGACATTGCCCCTCAGTCTGGTCGCATCGTTACGTGCTCGCAGGATCGCAACGCTTACGTGTGGGAGCCATCACCGACTGGCGGATGGAAGCCAACACTTGTGCTGCTCCGCATCAACAGGGCCGCGACATGTGTACGATGGGCACCGAATGAGGCCAAGTTCGCTGTTGGAAGCGGTGCTCGCATTATTGCAGTATGCTACTTTGAGGAAGAGAACGATTGGTGGGTCTCGAAGCACTTGAAGAAGCCACTGCGATCTACAGTCACTTCTGTGGCGTGGCACCCGAACAGTGTTCTTCTTGCTGCTGGCAGTACAGATGGACACGCGAGAGTGCTTAGCTCGTTCGTCAAGGGCACGGATGAGAGACCAGAGGCCAGCGTCTGGGGAGAGAGGCTGCCTTTCAACACTGTCTGTGGAGAGTACTTGAACTCCACAGGGGGCTGGGTCCACAGTGTCGCTTTCTCGCCATCTGGAGATGCGCTGGCGTTCACAGCACATGATAGCTCGATCACCGTCGTATACCCGTCTGCACCGGAGCAACCACCACAGGCCGTCATCTCTATCTCCACCCAGCTTCTACCATTTGCGGACCTTCTTTGGATCAGCGAAAGCGAGATCGTCTGCGCCGGCTACGACTGCGAGGTCTACAAGTTCGGTGGCTCGGTCTCTGGCTGGCAATTGACTGGATCACTCGAAGCCGATGCAAAGGCCGGATCTGGCGTTGCCAAGGAGGAAAGTGCCTTGAACATGTTCCGCTCAATGGATCTGAAGGGTCGCAGCGGCGGTACTGTCGACGACACAAAGCTACGAACTGTCCATCAGAACAGCATCAACACTGTACGTCCATACCAAGGTGGCGGTACCGGCCAGGTCGGCCAGATCAGCACTAGCGGTGTCGATGGACGTGTTGTGGTTTGGAAGCTGTAAATCATGATCAACACGAAGTCACGTTCAAGAGACCCGACACCTTACGACATAGATCACTAGACCTACGAAGTAAAAGCATTCAATTGCTCCTTCACACCGCTACAACTCTCGGCACAACCCCCTCCCTCTGCCTCACCAAATTGACCAACGGCAAAAACATCTCCCTCCCCTCCTCCACCCACCCCTTCAAATCCTCCCACCCCGCCCACTTCCACCCTTCACACTTCTCCGGCTCCAGGACCTCCGCCTCACGCTGCTCATCCTTCCTAGCACAGCAAACAAACATCGTGATATAGTGCTTCCCCTCCGCTGTCATGATGTCGTTCGTTGCAGTCAGAAAGGTAGGCGTCGTGACTTCAAGCTTTGTCTCCTCGAGGACTTCGCGTATAGCGCAGTCTTCGATGCTTTCACCGAATTCGAGGTGGCCGCCGGGTAAGGCGAAGGTGCCGGCGCCGTGGCTGCCTTTGCGTTTGCCGATTAGGAAGGAGGGGTTACTGTCTGTGGATAAGGATGATTGCAGGATGAAGACACCTACGCCGACTCGCACTTGGGGTGGTGTGGTAGGCCTTGAGACTGGGATATGTTAATTAGTATTTCATCATTCTATACCCCGACAATCTTTCTATATCGATCTCGTGCTGTGCGCCTCTACTCTATCATAACTTCGACTACACCTCACTACGTCAGAATTAGAAGGACTTCACAAGGACATACCGTTCATCTTCTTCGCCGAATCACTCACCTGCGCCGCTGGGCCCCCATTATCGCTTCTCTGCGCCGTAACTTTTTCTTCCCTTGGCTCGGCCTTCAGCCTCTTGATCTCCTCTAACGCATTTCCCAGCTGAATCTTCAATCTATAACATACGGATCAGCAGGGAACATGCAGCTGGATGTTTGCCAGAAAAAGTAGTGATGTGACATGAACATGAACATGAACATGAACATACCCCTCAACAGCACTAACCCACCCATCCCTCTCAATATCCTTCACCTCAATCTTCTGCTCGAGTTCTTTTATCTTTGCTTCGAGGTCTGATTTGCCGGTGAGTTTGGAGACGATGTTGGTGGGGACTTCCATGTTTGTTGTGGTTGGGTGTGGCGATATCGGAGTTGGGGTTGAAGTGTTTTGAAGTCGGCGTCAGAAGTTTTTTTGGTGATGTGGTATTCCCTGGGGGGATGATTTTACTGTACTGCTGCAACTACCCGGTGACGTGAGGTGGGTGACAAAAGATAATTCTGACCGGTATCGAAGAAGAAGCTCGCTGAACAGGTTCCGAATCTGGAGCCTTTTAGCCGAGGACCGGCGAAGACATGAGCTGACGTTCACGCAGTGATAAAGTGGATCATGTTTGCTGGCTGGTGTCGATAGATATATGTTCTTCATTCAAGTCGTGCACAAGCAGAAAATGGATATCAACACGCTAAACGCCACCTGGGCTCATTACGGCCTTCACGCCCCTACTCTTTTGCATTCACTCTTCTCGCCCAGTCATCACCGACACGGGTAGAGTCGACCAGATCGACTTCCTTGCCTAAGCCAACGAAGCTGGAATGTTCGTACCACTTGCTTGGTTTCCTGCCGCCGCTTCGCTCGTCTTCAGTTTCGGTCTCAGTGTCTGCCAGGCCTCCGTGGCCTTCGTCACCGACGACTAGGACCGTGTGTCCGACCCAGCCCTTCAGTTGTGCGATGGTCTCGCCCTCGCGGCCAGACAAGGTGTCGCTGATGTAGACCAGTTGTGGCGCCAGATGCCTGAGCACGTGCACGTATCCGTCTTTCGTAGTGAAAGGCATGATCTGTGTCGGGTTGGAGACCAGAGATAGTGCCTGAGTCCAGAGCGCATCGAATTGCTTCTGGTTAAAATCAGGTTGTGCATCAATACGTGGCGAGATGCTCTGAAGCTCGGAGCCTGGTGTGTGTGCAGGAGTAATGATCTCAGAGTAGGATCCGCCGAGCGAGGAACCTGCGCGACCTGGCTTGTAGTCTGCAGATGGCAACTGCTTGAGACCAGGTGCGTAAATGAGGACGAAGAGATCACTGCGAGCAGGATCGTATTGCGTTGGCAGATGAGAGAGGATGGACTGTGATCATGTCAGCGAACGAGCGTCGACCAGATTTGAATGTACTTACCCCGTGCTCAGTGAACATGCCTTCATGTTCCTGCTCATCACCCACATCTGCACTGACAACCACCGCGACAGCACGCTTCGATCTGCCTTTACCCTTATCTTTGGCAGCATTCTTTGCACCCTTCTCGCTATCTGCCTCGACCGTGCTGATTCTGTGCCTCTCGTCCGCCTCCTCGCTCCATCGTTCGTGGTCACTGAAACCTTCCCTCTCTTGTCGCAGCCGTGACTGACTCCGCGATCCCCTCTCCGAGTACGGATCTGCGTTGCTGTCCACTTCCATTATGCTGCCCAGAGCTGTTCCTGCTGCGGCAATGCCACCCATGACTTGCTTCGAGGCTGAATCGAAGAACTGCTGAGGAGACGGAGTTCGCTTAATCGCACCAGTCATTCTTCCGATGAACGTTCTGTCATCCCGTATCTCGCGCGACTGTGTTTCCGTGGAAGCGTAGTAGCTGCTCGCCTCGCCGTGGTACGACGCCTGCCCTTCAGCTCCGACCGGCGGCGGCATGCCATGTGTGGACTGATCGTGAAGAGGCACAACTCCCGGAGGCACTCCACCGGGCTGCAAAGGTCCAGTGTATGGCTGTGCACCTTGTGTGGGATATGGACCACCCATGCCCGTGGACGGCCGAGGTGGCTTGTCGTGAGGATATTGATCATCGTCCTCGGTCTCCCGCTCTGACCAGATCCATGCTGCCAGACCACCGACTGCGATTGTGCCGATTGTAATCAGCGGCACCCAATATCCCAGGACGGAATGCTGGCGGTTGTGCCCGCCAGGCGGAGGAGGGGGAGCATAGAGAGGTCGTCTGCCGCGATTCGTGGTTGTAGTAGTCTTGCGGTACGTTCGGTCGTACGACATATTGCTAGACGGTCGCTACATTGGCGACTCCAGCTGTGTATCAGGCACAATGTCGGTGTTGTGCAGAGGACGTGGGCAGAATGATGGAAGGTGGTGATCTGTTGGTACCAAAACACAGCTGGTGGCAGGGTGACACAGCTGTGGCTGGAGAATCCCTGTCCATTGTGAACCTTATTTTGCGCTAGTTTTTGTGAATAAGGTATCGATGTGCCTCTTGAACCTTACGAACAACAAACATCGTCTTCACCTACCATATCACGCCCTCATAACGAACACATCGGACAGCCATCTTCACTTGGACCTGGATTTGGACCTGGATTGTACACTGCTGCTGAAACTGGCCCCGGGACACTTCACTCCTGCTGCTGGACCCGGATCTTCATCGTTATATATTCATACTAACATCGAAATAGCCACACTAGGCACGTGCTCGACGAAGTCGAGCCTTCAGTTAGGAAGTCGCTCGGTCGCGTCTGCAAGACGCCTCACCGCTTGGCGTTTCGCGCCCGTAAGCGCGAGCAAGCGCTGCTTCCGCAACAGCGCAAGTGGCTACGCCACTACGAAGGCTGGGTACGTGCTCGATACATTTCCGCGCTGTGAGATGACCGCTGATGTACGAGGCGCCGTAGAATTACTTCGCGACTATGCCACACGCGACTTCGCCCAACCCGGGCCTTCAGGTTTTCATTCTGTGCGGACCAGGAGAGTCGCTGAGCACCTTCACTTCGAACCCCAAGGACTTCTCGAAAGCCCTGATCCCCATTGCGAATCGACCGATGGTATGGTATCCAATCGATTGGTGCTGTCGTATGGGCATCACAGGTAAGTTCTTACTCCAGCGACTGCAATCGTTGAGACGCTATGCCATTCCCGGTCAGATAACGGCGTCGGCATGTCACTCCATGTGATCCGATCGAGCAAAGAGACTGAAGCTCACGCCCCAAGACCTGTCACTTATCCCTTCCCCAGCACCTCAAACTGACAGGCACAGACATCGTCCTCATCACACCTCCTGAGTCACAGCCAGCACTTCAATCCGCATTGGTCACACATCCAGCTCTGACAAGCCTGCCCATTCGCAAACTGGAGATCCTAGCACCACGAGATCTCACACAGACGACCGGCACAGGCGCTTTGCTGCGACTGCCGGAAGTACAAAGCGCCATCACTTCCGACTTCGTCATTCTGCCTTGCGATCTGATCTCGGAACTCGACGGCATCAAGCTGATTCAACGATGGATGGAACTCAGCCCGATCAACAACAGCCACCGTAGCACAACAAATCAATTGACGCACAAAGGTGGTCTTGGAGTATACTATCCCACGGCCGGCCTGGATGATATAAGCCACAAGAAGGACGAAACGGACTTCATTGCCACCACAAAACTGCAAACAAGCGGAACAGTGTCATTGTCGGGAAGATTACATCTGGAAAAGCTCGTCATCGCCATGCCAACTGACACTATGCGCGACAAGCTTGAGGAGCACGAGGAATTCTTCAAGGTTCGCACTGCACTTCAGCAAAAGGTTGGACAAGTGGACATCAAGACTAAGCACCGAGACGCACACGTCTACATCTTCCCGATATGGGTCAAGAAGTTCGTTGCCAAGAATGAGACGTTTGACTCTATCAGTGAAGACGTCATGGGATGGTGGGCGAAGGCACAATGGCAGGACGGCCTAGGCGACAAACTTTCCATGGAGGAAGCGCTGAATCCCAAAAAGACCACCAAAGACGACCTTGCAGACAGCTCACATCTCGAAGAGGACGACACAGCAGGATTGACGCCACTATCAACGACCAAGGTTTCGCTGCCACTACGTTGTGCTGTGCAGAAAACGGCAGCCTTTGCCAGCCGAGTCGCCAATGCTGCATCAACAGCAATTCAGCCCGCGCCACTGGTTATCCCGCCACTGATGGCATATGTACAGCCTTCTCGATACCAGCCCACTCCAGCTCGAGATTCGCCATTGATTCGCCGCGTAGACAACAGCCATGCATTGCTCAGCGTCTCACTCTACCTTGCAAAGCAGCCGACCACCCACACGCTCTCGCACGAGAACAAGGTCCACCCCACTGTTAGACTTGGACAACAATCGCGCGTTGCACAGGAAGACTGTCTCATTGCTGAGAACACCATCGTTGGCTTTCGGAGCATCATCAAAGAATCAGTCATCGGCATGAACTGTGAGATAGGCAATAATGTCCGCCTCACAAAGTGCTTGTTGATGGACGGCGTAACGATATGCGATGGCGCTCAGCTCACGGGCTGTATCATCGGCCGCCGTGCTCGTGTTGAGAGCTTACCGACCGCTACGGAGCTGCCAAGTGCCGAGAAGGGCAAGACACGCCCTGAGGACGATGATGATCGAACGCGCCTCACAGAGTGTGAGGTCGCTCCATACTTCAAGGTAGAGTCGGGTACTGAGGCGAAGGGCGAGAAGTTCTCGTCTTTCGATACCGCAGAACTGTACGATGACGATGAAGAATATCAGGAGGAGGACGAAGACTAGTAGAGAGATCAGTTCATCAATGACATGCACGAAGCATGTTTCTGTCTTGGCGCCCCACGCATTATCATCATACTAATATGATGGTGATAGTGATGGACGCGACAGTATGCATGAAGCTGACACTTCAAATGATAAACTTCGACGATGTGGGTACATTCGCCACAAAACTGCGCATCGCTTCATACATACAATGATACGCACCACAACTCATCTACAATTGCAACATAAGGGCTTCAAAACTCACCATGGCATCAGGTGCGTCCGTCCAACCGGTTCAATGATAGGCATGCACGGCAGCTAATGTTCCCAGTGACATATCTCACCATAACACAACCATCACCCAATCACTACAGGATAACAGAGCATCCCACTAGAGCGCAAGACATGACCTCAGTATCCGAAACAACTTCAAAGTCTTTCCTGCAACGCAAGTTTTCTGACATCACTCCGGCGACTACTACAGAATGCGGTCCAGGTACCATTGCGTTTACATGGAATGGCGGGCCGATCGAAACCACCGGCCTCGTGTACACAGAAAGTCTCCAAATATCCTTTGAGCTCATCTTCAACGAAGAGGAACTGGGCAGTAGAATCGTAGGGGCTTTTGAGGGAAACTTGGAGCAGGGTGTCAAGGTCGAACTCTTTGACGCCAGGGGAGCGAGAATGATGAGGCTGGAGGTGGAGATTAGGTAAGTCAAGACGAGAGATCTTACGCTAATACTACTGATGCTATCATCTGTCCCAGAGATGGGAAATACATCCACGCCGACGCAGAACGTGGTCGCTGGGCCAAGAAACGAGTCGTCTGTATCCTCCCCACGCGACCTCAATCCCGCACCCAAATCTAGCACTACACTCTACTCCAGCCCTCGGCGCCCTCAATCTCAGCCCCAACACACGCCCCCTTCATGTCAGCAAGATTCTCCAAGAATCTCGACCCCCTCTCAAACCCCAACTTCAAACCCTCCCGATCCTCCTCAATCGCCCTTGAAACCTCCCCATCCAGAATCTCCACATCACTGCATCTAATCACAACAGCCGCAATCATCGGCTGCGAGATCAACATGCGTCTCCAACTCGCCTCGGATCTCATGACCGCTGGGTGCGTGTAACACTGCGAGCTTGGTGATACGGTAATGGGGCCTTGCACGCGGGAGAGGAAGGGGTTGGCGGTGATCTCGTTAGCTGGAACGATTGTGGGTTTCGAGGAGATGGTAGCCCAGTGGTTGTCTAGATACTGGATCCGGATTCCAGGTACTGGGGCGAAGAAGAGGGCTTGTTGCAAAGAGGGCGTGGTGGAGATGGTGTGGTGCCACGTGCGGCTAACGAGATGGCAGCGGGTCAGGAGGTCTAGTACAGGGAGGTTGAGGAGGATCTTGGAAAGGAGCTTGGGGTTTGAGAAGACTTTGTGGGTGGCTTGGGGGTTGGTGTTAAGGTTGAGATTGAGGTTTTCTACTTGCTGGCAGACGATGTCGAGGGGTGTGGTTTCTGATGTGTCGGTTTCCATAGCTTCCCTGGTACTGGGAACTTGGATGTCTTGCGCAGTAGAATCGATGTCCATCGCAGTGTCCATTTCTGTGTTCTGTGGCGAGCCCATGTCGATATGAATTTTCTGCCAATAGCTAGAACGAATCAGAATGCGAAATGCCTCTTTGAGGGATGCCACAGTAATGTGTCGCCAAGCATTACGCTAAGTGAATTCATTGTACACTTTCACTTCGGCTGAACAATGCCTTTGTGGTCGCTGCGGGCTTGGCACTCACATGCTCATTGTTAGAAGGCGATATGGTGGAAGCACATTCACTATTGTATGTAAGCGATTGATGCATTGAACACAACGGATTTTATGTTGTGTGTCGCGCGCTGGTTTATGTCGACTATAAGTATCGCCTATCTAGAACCTTGGAGTCTTGTTCCCTCGTCCGATCTAACAGCACACCACCAACCGCCACAATGTCACTTCAAACGAAGACAACCTACCTCGAGCATCTCGTTGCAGCTCCCACTCTGTCTACACCAGACCCTTGCCCAATTTGCCACGACGACATCAAAGCACCCTTCAAGACCGAGTGCAACCACATCTTCTGCGTCGAGTGCCTTAAGACCTGGCTCGAGTCCGCGAATACCTGTCCTTCATGTCGCAACAAGCTCTTTGAGAAGGTTGAGTCGGACACCACAGGAGCGGCGGTCGATGCTGCCGCAGAATCGTCCTGGCAAAGAGTCTCTGCGATGATGGGAGATACCGATGCAGAGTTCATTCGGTATCCTGCGCGGAGTGGAATGCCCATTGGTACCCCAGGGCGGAGTTATGAGGCTGAAGCAAGGTTCGGGTGGCTCATCTGGGAATTAGAGGAAGAGCTCAGAGCAAGACAACAAGAGGAAGAGCATGAAGCGGACGAGGAGGAATCGTCGGAGGAGGATGACCTGGAGGAGGAGGAGGAGGATCCACTATGAGCAAGAGCCAGCAGTCTAGGAGGCTCGCTGGTAGGTAACATATGTAAGATTGTGTCGAGGACACAATACATCGAGGACTAGCTTCGATACCTTAGCACTCACATGCCCTGTCAAGAGGTGATGGGCCGCGAGCACATGAAATAGTGAGCACACGTGAATGATTGTAATTCCATCTTCGTCATTTGTTGTCCACTTCAAGCTGAGGTGAATGGATGTCGAGCGCTGACTTTGGTGTCAACTTCAAGCTATATAAAGTCTTTCTCCTTGTCTATCTTCCCATCGCACTACATCACCCCCAGCGGCAACGATGTCGCTATCAACAAAGGCCGCATACATCGAGCAGCTCATCGCAGACTCGACGCAATCCGCCCCCGAGCCATGTCCTATCTGCTACGCAGACATTAAGCTCCCCTTCAAAACAGCCTACAACCACATCTTCTGCGTCGATTGTCTTAAAAAATGGGCTGAGTCTGCGAACACATGCCCGTCCTGTCGTGGTGAGCTCTTCGGGAAAGTCGAGCCGACCACCACGGGGGAGATATTTGATGAAGAAGCAAGGCTTGAGGCTGTCCTACAAACTCTCCGGATAATGTCGGCGCAAATTTCGGCGCGCATGGACGCGCTTGGAATTCCTCCTACTCGCCGCTCAGGTTAACTGCTATGCTCGGACGCTTTGAGAAAGAAGGAGGCCATGAGGCAGAGGAGCAGGAAGCGAGGGAGCAAGATGACACGAGAGCTGTTGCCAGTTCTTAGAGTTACCAGTATGGGTACACTTTGGAGGCGACGAAGGCACTGATGTATCCTTGGAATGCAGCGTGATTGATGAGATATCGGTCAGGCTGGCTCGTATGTCACAGTCAGACTTCTGCAAAGGTGATAGAGTGTCTTGTTTCACAGCCATCCATCAACAACGAATATAGATGTTCTATCGCCGTATTCTGATTTCCTGTGGATCCATAAAGCGCACATAAGACTCGTAGAACTATTATTGGGTGCATGTGCTCAACGTTGACGCCTCGAAGGAAATCTGCAGCATTGTATGTGGACTACTCGAGGAGCTTCGCGCACTCATGTTCTCGCCGCTAAGCCGTCTATAGACCACAAAGCCGCAGACTTCACCATTAGTAGTGAGTGTCGGCACTAGTGAAGTTTGGAAGTATCCCAAAGCAATCTATCTTATGTTCCGTGCTTCTTTGATCCTAGTTTGCTTCGAGCATCGCTCCTCAGCGCAGCTCCGACCACCATGGCACTTCCGTCCAAAGATCAGTATCTGACGCAGCTCACTCCTGAGGAGATTTCCGTATGCCACGAGGAGTGCTCAATATGATATGAGGTACGGACCCAAGAACAAGCAGCACAGACCTAGCTCCGTTGACATCTTCTACCAGATCATCGAAACGCCAGTCAAGACCACTTGCAACCACATCTTCTGCCTCGAGTGCTTGAAGACTTGGCTCGACTCAGCAAATACATGCCCATATTGCTGTATGACGCTGTATGGGCCACCAGCAGAAAAGGCATCCGTAAACGCACTCGAGTTCGAGAGACTGCGCGTCGTCGACATCATTATCCGACGCCGTGAACTTGGCGACATCGCGTTCCAAGCAGACATGGCTTCCCTCATGGCTTCGGCGAATCGGTACACCATCCTCGCGCTCAGAGACTTCGTGCAGGATACCGTGAGGAATCTTGAGAGAGTTCTGCGAGAAGAAGGCCTAGGTGAGACCACAGTGGAGGATCCTTTTGGAAGTGGCAGTGTGGGCGAGTTCTTGTCGGACATGGATGAGCTCCTCTTGGAAATGGACGACGAGATAGCGAGCACAGACATGGGAGAGTAGAGTTGAGGGGGACGCGGACTGGTGCCTTCAGGTAGTGAGGAATAGTGGCAAGGGAATGAGGCACTGTGTAGGACTCCACTGTGGGTCTGTATGATCTCGTGGTGCCACTTCTGCAATGCCGTAGGCATCATATCAGAGCGAAGACTGCAGTCGACTAGAAAGCTCCGTTTGCACCCAACAAGCCGCTTGGCGTTGCGCTAGCGCGTTTGTTGCTGAATCGAGACTCCAGAAAGCCGCAGCACCAGAGAAGCCAGTCTTTCTCTGGCCATCAAACAAACATCTCGCTCATCGCGACCACTATACTGTCGCGATGGCACTACCTTCCAAGGATCAACTCCTTGCGCAGCTCGTCGCCGAGGAGTGCTCCATATGCTACGAGGCACGTCCATGAAGAGCGCCGCACATAGTTCAACGGTTGACGTTTTGCAGGACATCCACGCGCCGGTCAAGACGGCTTGCGACCACACATTCTGCCGCGAGTGCCTGACGCAACGGCTCGAGGACTCGGCCACATGCCCGGAGTGTCGCAACAAGTTGTTCGAGCCTGAGGCGCGAGAAGAGGAAGAGGAAGAAGATGACGATGATAGGCTCGATTATGTTGCTCTCGTAGCGCGACTGTATGCAAAGCAGGCATACTTCGACGTGGCCTTCGAGGCGGCATCTGCTGCTCGACTAGAGGCGCAGCGCGCAGAGCTTGCCGAACTCGACGCTCGGAATGCAGCTCTTCAAGTGGAAATCGACGAATTGTTCCAGGACGAGCTGGAAGGCGATTGGGATGATGCGTGCCTCGAGGCCACACATTACCAGCCCAGTGTTCATTCCCAGGAGGCAGAGCTCGAGGAAGATCAAGAGATAGCAGGACGTTGGAGCTGGTGGATTCCTAAGTTCGTGCGATACATGCTGAGCATGATGAGCCATAACGTGCAGTTTTAGCTTCGCATCGCCGCGGTCACCAAGCTCGGCGATTGTCGATTGTCACTGAGGCGATTTGGCCGAGCGTTTGCGCCGCTTGGTCCAGTTGATGATGCATCATGCGAGGCAGTCCCCATAGGTCGTCAATCGGAAAGACATGCAATCCTCACGATCTTCCAGGCAACAGAGGGTCCATCCATCCTGATGAGACACCCATAGTCACGTTCCACATCATCCTCACCCCGTCTGCGTTCCCGCATCCTTCCTCTTATTCCTCCCACCCTCATTCTCCAAAACCAACATCGTCCCCGCAAACGCAATCCCCATCGTCGCCGCCGCCATCATCGTCACGCCCGCCACATTCGGCCTAAACACTCCCCTCTCCAGCGCCCTCGTCACAGCAAAGTACCTCGTCGTCCCATGCGCGACACAAAGACTTCCACTCCCCACCAAAACCCCTGCTGCCAGCTTGGTCCTGCTGTGTTCAAGGTGCAGCAGGGTGGGGGAGATGGCGGCGAACGCTTCGACTTTTTCGAGGGCCACGCCGAGTGCGATGAAGCCGAGGCCTGTGCGGGCCCAGGCCAGGAAGGTGCGTTCGCTGGCGAGGAGGTCGCGGGCGAGGGAGCCGGTGTTTGGGAGGGAGGGGGAGTGGAAGAGGCGGCGGAGGAGGGACATTGTGGAGGGAGGGGAGGTGGTGTGAGTAGAGCGATGTTATGAGGTGATCATGGTGAGCTTTATTAGTACACCGTCTCCATCTGAGAAGGAGAGTATGCCATGTGCAGTGAGTGTAACATTGGTCGATGTTGATGTCGTTGGAGCTTGCCCTCTCGGCTCCACAAGCAACCTTGCACCGCCTCGGCTAAAGATGCCCATACACATATCATGGTAGACGAACATCTACCACCACAATCAACGCTTCGGCCTTACACGACACCTTTGTGTCTCATGCCAGCCTTTAGCGCATATATCGGCACCTGCTCCAAGTCCAGAGGTGCCTCTGTATCAACCCTCGCCACCATCCACCATTTCCCTATAACAGCACGCAAGCAGTTCTCCAGCATGGCCAACCGAGCTTCGACCAAGCGACCAGAGGACTTTGTGCAATTCCTGAATGCCTCTCCGACTCGTATGTCGCCCCAGTGAGACGTTATAATGCTGCAGTGGCTGATGTGGTGCAGCTTTCCATGCCGTGCGATCAGCTAAGCTCCGTCTTGAGAAGGCGGGCTTCAAGCCGATCAAGGTAGGCCAATACGGTAAGATGACCGTGATGGACTGTTGCTTATACTGGTATGTAGGAGCGAGACTCATGGAACAGCACCCTTCAACCCGGCGGCAAGTACTGCCTCACCCGAAATGCCAGCACAATCGTCGCCTTCGCCATTGGCAGCGCATGGAAGCCAGGCAACCCAGTATCCATGGTCGGCGCACACACAGACTCGCCTTGCCTACGGATCAAGCCTGTCTCGAAGCGCTCAGCAGATGGCTTCCTCCAGATCGGTGTCGAGACCTATGGAGGTGGAATGTGGCACACTTGGTTCGATCGTGATCTAGGCGCAGCAGGCAGAGTGATGGTCAAGGGCAAGGACGGCACAATCGAGCAGAAGCTGGTGCGGATCAGCAAGCCAGTCTGCAGGATCCCCAACTTGGCAGTACACTTCGGAGGGTATGAGCCGTTTGAGTTCAACAAGGAGAACCAGCTCTTCCCCATCACAGGCCTGGTCTCGGCGGAGCTGAACAGACAGGGCAAGACGGCGGAGCAGATCAAGAAGGACGAGGGCGAGAAGGAGAAGGAGGCTGGATTCGAGCCGTTGAAGACTGCCACACAGCGACACCATCCATATCTGATCGATTTGATCGCTCAAGAGGCCGGTGTACAGGTCGATGATGTGCTTGACTTCGAGATGGTGCTCTACGACACACAGCCTTCCTGCATCGGCGGCATCAACGACGAGTTCATCTTCTCTGCACGTCTTGACAACTTGGGCATGACCTATTGCGCCGTCGAAGGTCTCATCCAGTCCGTCGCCTCGCCCTCAGCGCTCAAGAACGACCCCACAATCCGCCTGATCGCCTGCTTCGACCACGAAGAGATTGGCTCGCAGTCCGCTCAAGGCGCAGACAGCAACATGCTCCCTTCCGTCATCCGCCGCCTATCATGCCTCCCCGCCAACCACGACGACAGCGAAAAGAGCTACGAGAAAGTTAGCGGAGACGTAGACAACACCACGGCATACGAACAAACTCTATCAACAAGCTTCCTCGTGAGTGCAGACATGGCACATTCCGTCAACCCCAACTATGGCGGCAAGTACGAACCAGAACACAAACCACACATGAATGAGGGCACCGTCATCAAGATCAACGCCAACGTGCGCTACGCCACGAACTCACCCGGTATCGTACTTCTCCAGGAAGCTGCGCGGAGAGCCAAGCCCACATCATGGCAGCTACCAGAAGCCAAGAGCAAAGACCGCGGTGTGCCACTGCAGCTCTTCGTGGTGCGCAACGATTCGAGGTGTGGAAGCACGATCGGGCCTATGCTCTCTGCTGCGCTTGGTGCGAGGACGATCGATGTTGGGAACCCACAGCTGGCCATGCATTCGATTCGTGAGACAAGTGGTGCGCATGATGTGGAGCATGGTGTTAATTTGTTCGATAGCTTCTTTGAGCATTATGGTGAGCTTGAGGGGAAGATTTTGGTTGATTGACTAGCTGAGGATGAGGAGAGGATGGCGAAGTCGTGAAGGGGACGGTGATGAGGAGGTGGTATAACACAGTTTGACGAGAAGTGTAACGGTATGAGGAATGTAGAATGATGAAAGACGATACCATGAAGCCGATCTCTTCACTCGGGTATAGGGGACTCGACGTACGGGCCTTCGATAGACAGGTCCTAAGCATGGCAAAAAGAACAACCCCCCTGAGTAGAATGGGTCCAAAGCTGAGAACAAACACGTCACGTCTAACACGGCGTGGACATGCTGCGTGCAGCAGATTTCTTTGATACCGGTGTTACACAGCGTGGAGGCGTTGAGCTCTGGCGCGATGTGATCTGGTCGCGTCATGTCACGGCTGTAGAGGTCAGTTCAAAAGGCAACTGCATCGGAGGTTGTTACGTAGATTGCAAGAGGAGGTTTCTAGGAGACGTAACGGTAGGAGAGACATATAATTAGATAAGTCAGATCGCAGAGGGGAAGTTGAAGGTGCCCTAGACGAATTACATCAAGCACAGAGTAAAGAGCAGAAGCTGTGGGACAGGTAGCGATTGACAGCGAAGGTATTAAGGGCGGGCTGGCATACAAGTGCTAACGCTAGCTGAGGCCAAGATGTCGAACTCTCGGTGCATCGGACTCTACAATGATATGCATGCATCGCCTTTGCCGGTTTGACGTCTCTCTTTCGCTGTTTTCCTGGCCGTAAGCTTTCGGTACTATCTACTTAGCCCAGAAGCCTAGGTGCTACACAGGTATCGTGCTAGATGCTGGGGCATTAAGACACGTGGCTGCTCGTTGGATGCTTGGTTGAAACTTGTTAAGGTGAACAGCTTTGTGGCAGTGTTGATCATTCACGTACGCACGTGCATGACGGGAGCGTGTGGCCCGAGCGAGCCCTGCATGCAATCGAGGTACGAACAACCCTCCTCGGACTACTGACTGCTTCCACATCTGTGCAAGTACACCGAATCAATTTCGTCAGTGACATGTCTCCACAAGACAAGCGATCGGTCTTCTACGCAAAGGACGAGATCATGACGGTGGTGAATATAAGCTCCAGTCGCCTCGAGAGCGGGAAATGGTAGGTGATCCCTGATGTTGAAATGCAAGTGTATGTATACTAACCTCGAGCAGCGCATCAAAAGACACAGCTGAAGAAGTCTTCAATATCTACGAGCTCGCGGAGATGATCCTCGAGCGACTCGATCTGGCATCTCTCCTCCAATGCCAACGCATCTGCCAGACAACTCGGGAGGTCTTCGTCGAGTCACAGCGCGTACGTCGAGGCCATTTCGTGCTCACTAAAGGATTCACGCCAGTGGGACCCTTCAAGGGCCTCCTGGATTTCGACCTCACTCCTGCCATCGCCGGTGCCGACAAAGGCTGTCGCTATGTCGACCTAGGCGGAACATGCACTCGTACTGCGCCGGGTACGGAGGTAGCTCACCGGTTCTACAGGGTCATACCGGCTCAGCCTTCGCACCGCGATAGGATGTATGCAGGCCTCAATGAAGACCGCAACCGATCTTCACGCTGCCAGACTATCAACACGACAAGTCTGGGTGGAGGCGCAAGCGCGCATGACATCACACCAGAGCTCTGGAAGGAGATACAGTGGATGGACGCAGGTCGTGCTGTGCAGCTCAGGGTCATCAGTAGCTGCAGTAAGGGACATGCCGTGGAAGAGTGGAAGATGTTCGATGCTGCGGTCACCCTTGGCGAGACTTTCGAGTGGATGAGTCGAGGCCGTGGGATGGCGATTGACAAGACGTGTCCAGGTGGCGAGAACCACCGTGGAGTGCATTGGACGTACTACGAGTAGCGTCCTGCATCCACATGCCTCTAGGATTATGGTTGTGGGCGAGAATGCTGGGATCCGCGCTACAGGCTACAGCATATGCATCGTCAGCGACGAGTGAAGACCCTGCATGTAAGTAGCACAGGCATTCTGTCAATCAGCAGGAGCAGTGCGATGAGCGTCTAGCTCCCGATGTATGGGCTGGAGCTAGTAAGCAGTATAGCGCTTAAGCGGCACTTATGCATATTGTGTCTTACACAAAGAATCGTAAAAGCATACGTCTTTTTTTGCTGTGATCATTGCCTGAGCAGCAAGCGAAAGAGGTCTACACAAAAAGTAGCCTGCTGCTGTACAAGACAGTGTCGTCACCAGATTTCTCAGCTCTTAGACCATGCTGAAGAAGCTAATGAAATATCTACACTTTCAAGCAGTCAGAATATATACAGAACAGCCGTAATCTAGGGCCTGAAAGCTGTTCTGTGAGTTGCAGGTTGCGGAATAGGGCAGATTGGCTCATTCACCTCACGCACATGCGTTGCCGAGATTGCCGCTCTCGGGCGGCCCGCAGTCCGCGATCAAGACCGAAATTCTTCTCGTTGTCTTTACTCTTCTATCGCGACTTGTAAATGACTACTACACGATCACCAGCAACATGACTACCAACAGCGAGGGCTTTGCCCAACAAGTCACGGCATCGGAGGAGAAGTATGTCTCTATAGGACAACTCTAGACTCGCTCAAGTACTAATACCTTATAGCACTATGTCTAGTCCAATCGCACAAGTCTTTGGCACATAAGAGCTTGTCGAGATGATCCTTTTCAATCTCCTCTTCGGTACCCTGCTCAGAGCCCAACGCGTCTCGAGGGTGTTCCGAGAGGTGACTATCGACTCTCGCCGCCTCCGCACCAACCAGTTCGTATTTGACGTACTCCGTCTCACGCCCTTTCAAGAAGCTCCTCGAATTTGACACAGCCTATAGTCCTGGCGCCACTATCGAGCCAGCCCGCTACCTCGATCAGGGCGCTTCCCTCACCGGACGCGGCTCAAGACTACATTTGAGGTACAACAAGGAGATCGGAGCACTGCCTTCTACACACTTCGGTGCCGGCCTTGCTATGCTCTACAAAGAGCGCGAGAAGAACTTTCGTTGCGTCACGATCAAGCCGCGCCTACGGTTTCTAACACCGAGTGGTGACTTTGCGACCAGCGACACGCTCGAGCTGTGGCGAGACGTGAGGTACTCGCGGTGTGTTCAGTCGGTGAAGATCACTCTACACAGCAAGTGCACGGAGGGCCATACCGTTGTCGAGGACACGGTCTTACCTGGTGACGCTACGCTGGGCCAGATCTTCGACTGGCTGTATGAGGGGCAGGCTGTCTTGGAGTGCGAAACGCCGACTATGGTGGCATTGGACCGGCATGAGATACAGTGCATGCGCCAAAGAACGGTGTTACGTTGGACAACTTATCTGCTGCTAATGATTACTTGAGAGAACGGCTGATGGACACATTTTGCTCTCGATCGGTAGGCGTGGTAACGTTAGCAGCCTTAGGGGGAGGCAACGGACAGCTCAAGGTTGGAATGGAGAGGGACTCAGATACTACGTACAGCTTCATTCCGCAACAACTTACTCGTGAAGCCGCAAGATTGATCCTCTGTAGATCTCTTGTAGCACGCTAGAAAGTGTTCCTCCGATCAACTGCAGGGTCAAACGAAGCATGAGACAGTGTATAAACGATGAAAATCGACCGAACGTGTACCGATTCCTTCTCCTACTCGAGTCTTGTTCCGTAACACCTTTGCTTGCATAAATTGAAGCTCAACACGTTTAGCTTCTCCACCGACAGTTATGATAGCACGAGCAGACCTCAGGGTATGGTAAGGCTATGTGTAGAAGGTTGTATGAAATGTTGAAGGCATCTGAGTTAGAGCGCAGCGAAGCACTCACTGACGCACGTGGGCTGCCGAGCCCTCCATCCCTGAGGTGGTCCGTTGCCGTCACCGGCCCTCACGGCAGCACTATTTCTGGTCCACGCAATCCTTCTACAACCGAGACTTCATTATTCTCAAGGCGCTTGCAACATCACGTTGCAACCACGGCTCCACCACTATTCCCTGACTAGCAACATGACTTCCCCCAGCGAAGCGTCTGCACTAGATGCCACCGCGGTGGAGGAGAGGTCATTCGCGATAGGCTGTCACGAGCGTTGCGCATGTGCTAACATCTTATAGCACCGTCTCGAGTGCTGTAGCTCGAGTCTTCGGTATTCACGAGCTCGCTGAGATGATCCTCGAAAAGCTACCCACAAAGGACGTACTCAAGACACAGCGAGCCTGTAGGGCTTTTCGAGACATGATCGTCGGCTCATCGCGCATCCGTGCTGGTTGCGTCGTCTTCGACAATCTCTGCCAGCCCGTTCACCCATTCGACAACCTTCTCAACTTCAAGACAGCTCCCGGCACCTCCATGATTACTCACTACAGTGACTATGACCGGTGCTGGGAGTCCAGAAGATACGGCCGTGACGGCTCCTTGTATCTCTACTACAAAGTCGACTCTAGCGAGCCCACCTTGGCCGTCGGTAGAGGGATGGCACGTCTGCAAAAGTATCGCGCGAAGACTTGCGGCATCGTGACTCTCAGACCTTCGAAGGATAGTCAAGACCTAGGCTATGCTGGTGGCGTGCTCCACAGCGGCTTCGAGGACTCGTGGCGGAGGATTCAGTGGTCTCGATATACTCCGGGTGTGCACCTCAGTGTGCACAGCACATGCGACAGAAACCACTCGGTGCAAGAGAAGAAGACCTTTCCCACGCTCGGAGAGATCTACGATTGGATGAGCTCTGGACGTGATTTTGCCAAGAAGAGGTCGTGTCCTGGTGATGGGTCGGGTGGGCTTCATAGCGTTGAGTACTAGACAAAAGACGGCTTCCTTGCGTTGTAGCCTTACACAGCACTGTCGAGCTAAGCAACGTGGTTGACAGGCCGAGGGACGGTCGAGCTTAGCAAGGTGGTTGACAAGCAGAGGGGCAGGCCGTATCAGTACGTTCAAAAGCAGATAAGGTTATGGCAATGACATGAACAAGAAAAAGGCCGGCGGGTTGAACACATGTGGCCTCGATGCCTCGGACATAGAAGAATTGAGGCAGATCTGGGTACAAGCGAAGTACCTATTGATCCCATCGCTTAGCATACTCTTCTCACACTGTCTCCATCCAAAATCGTTCGCGCAATCCCCGTTCTGATGCCACAGCTGACATTCATCAACCGCAAAGACCAAAACAGCAAAGGTGATTACCCTGCACATTCTCACACGTTCCTCCCCTCGTCAACTTCCCGTCCTGTGTTTCATCAGTACAACGCCCAAAGGTCGTGATAGCACTGTTTCTTACACATGTCGCCGAGCATTTAGCACCAATCTTCAATTTATACTTTCCAGACTTCTCCTTCACTTTGCAAGGATCTTTGTCGCAGCCAGGTAGTTTTTTGGCTGCTGCTATTACTTCGGATGCGGTAAGTAGCCAGATGAAGGTCAGTATGAAGAGCTTCATGTTGAGAATTGTCGAATGTTGGGCGGAGCGATCGGATGGAAGAGGATATGCTGATGATTTGTCCGCAAATATATAGATAGATAGATTTGTCATTCCCCTGTTCTAGGACCCTGTTCGGCCTATGCAGGTATATATCTATTATTATGTACAAAGGGAAACCCGAATAGGTGAAAACCCTTCCCGCCCCCGACTTCTCCTTGTCTAGATTAGCTTTCCCTCTGAACGTGCGTAGTCCATGTCACTACCCCGTTAGCCCCCGCTCCCGGCCGGTCTCGTCGCGCTGCGCCGTGTCCTCTCTTCCACGCTCCACACTGACCAAACCGCCCAAAACAACTGGTGGGATTATGTTCATTTCTGAAGGTGTTGTTCTATCTCTCTATTCACATCCACACCACCTTGTTCTTCGTTCTGCTGCGTCTATAGTCACAATGTGTATCTACTGCGTTCTTCTGACCCCTGCTGAATATGATATTCTCCAATCTCTCGGGTGATATGGCTGTCTTGAGCCTGCAGTGTCCAGAGCATTGCGCACCTGATGCCTTGTGGGTGCGAAGAGCGGTTTGAAGGTCTTGACAAGGTCTCTTTGCGAGCACTTGATGCCCTTAAGTCTGCAGTAGTGATAGGCTCCTACAATCTGATTCTTTTGAGGTGTTGGAAAGGTGTTTGGTCATCTTGCAGTAGCTTCTCCAATCCAAGAAACAGGTGAAAAGTTTGCGACGGTAGCATGCGACAAAAACACCACATATAGCCAATCCAAGCACGACAATTTGTTCAGTGATGTATCCAGATACGTATATAAATTTGCTGGTTGCAATGGGCCTGATATTGGATAAAGAAAACACGATTGAAGATGTGGTGTTGTTTTTTGGTGGAGGTGGGCGCTTTGGTCCGTATGACGCGTGTCTTCCTGCACTGCTCCTACCAGGCGATACTGTTCCAGCCAGCCCTTCTCTAGTATCCAGTTCGTAATGCGCCGTAAGTCCTCAACGTTGTTAAGAAGTGCCCCAATCGTCCGATTCCTCGCCTTTGCCATCCACTCCCCCCTTCCTGGCGACCACCTCGGACAGACGAGGAGTGCGTGCCGTACATTCTGGGAGTGATAGCCGCAGGGGCAGCCGGTATTCGTGTATTCTGGAACCTTCCTCCATGACAGGTACCCCTGGAGGCCGATGTGTTCGCTTCGCAGTTGGGTTGCTATACTACTCTGTGCCCTTGTAAGGCGGTAGTGGATGAGCTTCGGGGGGGTGCTTGACCGCGGTCCGCAAATATATATAAACACTGTAAGTCGGACCACGTGCGGAACCTGGTGACTTGCTCGTAGCCCTTCGCACCTTTTGTCGGTCAAAGGCGGTGCAGAGGCCCTGTCCAACTTTTGAACGTTGCTTAACAACGACAGAGTCTGAGTGGTCTGGTCTGTCGCTGCATAGCTTGCACAGGCAAATTTGTGAAGGCTATGCAGCTTAAGCCCTTGTTTGGAGGCTAAAAATGGAAAGTAATTCTTGTGGACCAAACTTCACAGGGATAGTCTCAGCCTTGCAGGCTCCTCCCTGGCGAAAGTGCTTCTCATGGCTCAAGCTTTCTGTGCCGGCGTCAAGACATGTTCCAGTCTTCCGGGTTATTTCTTCTGCAAGCACTCGAAATAGTCGGTGTTCGCCTATTCCTTCCTTCCTCCGGGTGTCTTGGGAATTTGCCGGGGTAGTTGCTCAGACAACAGCCATGGGGGTATTTCGTAGGTTGGAGCGTGCCTTCGCCGGCATCGATTCTGTCTCGTCGGAAGGAGAATACATATCATCAGAGGTGGTCGCGGCATAACCGAGGCAGCCCGGAACCAGCTCTAACTTGCCATTTCCATTTCGAAGGCTGGGACACTCTTTGCCCTGCTGTTGCGAATCCCTTTGCAGTTCTGTAGGTGTTCAAGAGACGGGCGCGATCTCAGTTCAAAGTTGTGGTTGGTCGAAACTTTTTGTCGTCTGTGAAATGGAAATCGTCAAGGGTTGTGGCCAATGTTTTCTTAGTCTTCAGATCGAGACTAGCGGGAGCTATTTGGCGGTGAGTTGTCAGAGGGATATCTTTGTATCGTCAGCTGGGGTGTGCACCTTCGGCCCGAGGAAGTATCGCCCAGGGACGAAGTTTCACGGAGGACTAAGAGTCAGAGGACGCAAGCTCGACATGACTACAGCGTCTTCATCGCGCTTTTAGCTGCCGCCAGATCGATGTTGGCTTATTGGCTCTATACCTGGATTTTGCCAGGATGATCGGTCCGCCGGGATCTAAAATGTAACTCGGCTGCTCGAAGACGCTGTATGCGTATACATAGTCAGCAGCGGACAGCTTTTTAGACCCTGTCAGCGTTCTGTATGTTATGCACCCCTCAAGTTGAGCATGCTGTGCAACCACACTTGAGGGTGCCAAGTACTATACTTGCCTGCTCTGCTCCCGAATATGTATGGCTGGCAGTGCTGGGGGACAGCAGATGCAGATTCGCCAATGCTGCGACCTCCAGTAGGAAGCTGCAACGATAGACGACGGTGCCTGCTCTGGTGAAATGCTGTAGCTGTCGGGAGTACCAGTCACAGCAGCTGCTGAACACGATGTACTGTGTGCTCCGCACTTGAGCTCAGTATATAGTCGCAAGCTAAGCTCACGACATACTCACTCTCTGTATTGTCTTCCCGCAGATATGGCGTCTGGACTCGAACACCCAGGAAATTGCCCCCGCGCCGCCACTTCTACCTCGACCTCTATCTCAGAAGCTGATGCGAAGACGTTGACAGATCGCTTCAACGGCATCAGAGACCACTCCGGCTCGGATCTTGGTGACTGGCGGAAGACGGCCGAGAGAATCTTTGCAGATGAGTTTCGTGTGCACTCCAATTCGTATCTCGCACTCAAGGGCCGATCGGTCTGTTTCTCACATTTGCGTTACAGCATGGCGGCGCAGCTGATATGTTCCAGCTGGACGACGGTGTTGGATCTGCTTCAAAGCAGGGTACGATTGATCTGATTGGCAAGACTCTCGACTTCGTCGATGTCAAGACGGTGGGCTTGATTGTGCCAGGTGGCGACACACTGGTCCAGACCTGGGAGGCGAAGGTTGGAGAGCAGGTTGTTAGAGGCATTGGGATCATTGAGGTTGCGAAGGGTGGCGATCTGTGGCAGATCAAGAAGTGGTCTACTGAGTTCGATAATTTGAGTTACAGGACTGGTCTGGACACCTAGGGCAAAGTCATGCACTACGATCCTGTCAACACAGGCGTAAGATGTCAGCCCATAGCTCATATCTTCGGCTCCTGTGTAGTAAGCTTTAGCTGTGCGGTACACGATGGTCATGTCGCATCAATAGCATCTCAGCGATATACTCCGACAAGACTGCCATCGACGAGCACTTCAAATCCTGCACTACTCGCAGACACGCTCCAGCGACATCTCGCCTTGCCTACACCTGCAAGCATACCTCGGCTGCTTTGTGTCTGTACAGTTGATCATTGCCCCGAACTCCATGGTGAAGAAAAGCCCACGGCACCCAAGATCCTCTGAAGTCGCTCTCCACATACACTGACGGTTTCCGATGTCATGGAGCCTCGCACCGTGATGAACACGGCGGGCTCTCTATGCGAAAATGCTTTTCGATTGTGGGGTCCGTGACTTGAAGTCACTTTGCGTTAAGGAGGTTCACTGTTCGTCGCGAGGAGAAAAAATTTATGTACCGACTGGCAGAGGCTAGTGGCGGGCCGAACCGCAGCGAGCAAGGATCACGAGAAAGGCGCGTAGCGACGCGTTCTGTCGATTCCTGCCAGCCATCCACCTCTTCCACCTCGCGATACCTCTAAAGACAGCCTGCCAGCCTGCCCCATACCTCCGCCGCGACCACACCTTTCAATACGAATACAGCTAGCACTACACATCATCTCGAGCGCATTGGCAGCGCCGGCACCGCGCGATGAGTCTCCTTACCTATAAAAGCATCGTCAATTATGAGGAGCAAACAACCGCGTTCAAGGACTTCCTGCAGAACTTCAAATCATCCTCAACAGAAACCGAAGATGCGTTAGGCGACTTGAATCTGGACGGCGACGGTACGAGTGACAAATATGACTTTATGGACGATGCGGACGATGGCGCGCGAACCAGGAGTAGAACAAAGTCGAAGCTGAAGTACATGAACATACTGCAAGACGTGGCAGATCGGAAGTCCAGCCAAGTACTGGTTGACTTGGACGACCTGAACGAGTATGAGCGAAGTCTGGATGAAGAGAGTGTTTCGGCGCTCAAATTGGTGTCTTCAATTGAGAAGAACGCGCAACATTACATTGAGATACTTTCGCGCGCAGCAGATTCTGTCATGCCGCGTCCAACTCGGGAGATCAATTTCAAAGACGATGTGCTCGATATCATCATGAGCCAGCGGTCGAAACGCAATGAGACTGTGCTGCAGCAGCAGGAAGGTCAAATTGAAGGAGAACTGCCGGAGTCTATCTTCCCACCAGAGCTGACGCGACGATATACGCTCAACTTCAAGCCGGTAACACCATCTGGATCGAGCAGCGAGAAAGGTGCAAAAGCATTGGCAGTACGGCAAATCCGCGGTGAGCATCTTGGGCACCTGATCACAACCCGTGGTATCGCGACCAGGGTGTCAGATGTCAAGCCATCCGTGCAGGTCAATGCATACTCTTGCGATCGTTGCGGTCATGAGATCTTCCAGCCAGTCACCACAAAGCAGTTTACACCGCTGGTCGAGTGTACATCAGACGACTGCCAGAAGAACAACGCAAAGGGCCAGCTTTTCCTGTCAACGAGGGCTTCCAAGTTCTTGCCATTCCAGGAGATCAAGATCCAGGAAATGGCCGATCAGGTGCCAGTGGGCCACATACCTCGTCAACTGACGATCCACTGCCATGGCGAGCTGGTCCGGCAGGTGAACCCAGGCGATGTCGTGGACATTGCTGGAATCTTTCTGCCCACTCCTTATACTGGTTTCCAGGCCATCAAAGCCGGTCTTCTCACAGACACCTACCTCGAGGCACAATACGTACACCAGCACAAGAAGGCGTATGACGATATGGTACTGGCACCCACCACAATTCGCAGAATGACAGAACTCGAACGTTCTGGACAGCTGTACGAATATCTGAGTCGATCGATTGCACCAGAGATCTTCGGTCACGCAGACGTGAAGAAGGCGCTCCTTCTGCAACTCATTGGCGGTGTCACAAAGGAGATGGGCGATGGTATGCGCATTCGTGGCGACATCAACGTCTGCTTGATGGGTGATCCTGGTGTTGCCAAGTCTCAGCTTCTCAAGTACATCACGAAGGTTGCTCCTCGCGGCGTATACACTACTGGACGTGGTAGCAGTGGTGTCGGTCTGACTGCCGCTGTCATGCGCGACCCCGTGACAGACGAGATGGTACTGGAAGGTGGAGCCCTTGTGTTGGCTGATAACGGCACATGCTGTATCGATGAATTCGACAAGATGGACGACAGCGATCGAACGGCCATCCACGAAGTCATGGAACAGCAGACGATTTCGATTTCGAAGGCAGGAATCACCACCACACTCAACGCCCGAACGTCAATCTTGGCCGCCGCCAATCCTCTGTACGGCCGCTACAACCCTCGCATTTCTCCAGTAGAGAACATCAACCTGCCCGCCGCACTGTTATCTCGATTCGACGTACTCTTCCTACTACTCGACACGCCGTCACGAGACGCAGACGAGGAGCTAGCACGCCACGTCACTCACGTGCACATACACAATGCTCACCCCGAACCACAAGGAGGCGGCCTGATCTTTTCGCCAAACGAGGTGCGACAGTGGGTTGCTCGCGCACGTTCCTTCCGCCCAGTAGTACCGAAGCAAGTCTCCGACTACCTCGTAGGTGCCTACGTGCGGTTACGACAACAACAGAAGCGCGATGAGGCCGGCAAGAAGACTTTCACCTACACCTCGCCAAGAACGTTACTCGGTATTTTACGTCTTTCGCAAGCGCTGGCACGTCTCCGATTCGCTGATGAGGTGATCACGGATGATGTCGATGAGGCACTGAGACTGGTCGAGGTCAGCAAAGCTAGCTTGTACGACGACAACAAGGACAGGAGAGGCGACCAGTCAGCAAGCACGAAGATCTTCAACCTCATTCGCGGCATGCGAGAAAGCGGTGCGGCTGCGACAGGTGAGGGCCGTGGTGAGCTTGACATGCGACGAGTCCGCGAGCGAGTCCTGGCCAAGGGCTTCACGGCGCAACAGCTCGAGGCCGCTGTTGACGAGTACGCCAGTATTGATGTAAGTCATTCTAAGAGGTCCACCATGATCGACCGAACAATGCTAACCTTTCCCTGCAGGTCTGGCAGACTGCCGCGGAGGGCACTAGGCTCGTGTTCATCGAATCTGGCGAGGACGATGAAGACATGGGAGACGAAGATATCTGATCAGCCGCATGTTAGACGGAAACAGTCATGTCCAGGCGCTTGGAGTTGGTGCTGTTGGCTAGGAGGTTACGATGTATCGTTCTTAGCGAAGGAAGAGGCCGCCTGCCGAACGCCGTTGTGCGAGTTTGTATGGCACCTCAGCATCATTGGACATCTCACAAAGTACATTCCAATGCACCATACGGTACATCTGGCGCCTCGGCAGATCATGTGCGTGATTTTTAGCATGATCTACAAGATCCATGAGTGATCCACGTGCCTGTCATGGAGACGCCGAACAAGGTGTGGCGGAAACGCGGACGAAGTCCCGCTTGCGGGGTTTGATTGGTCGGAGGCTGCCGACGCTGAAGGATCAGGCCTCTCACGATCTCGCTCTCTCCGAATTGCTCTCTCTTCTTGTCCTCACATCACGTTCCGGATACAGCCATGGCAGATCTCCACGACCAGCCTCGCAGCCATCCCGATACGAAACAATAGCCGTCGATTCGATCGACCTCTCGCCGTTGTTCAAGAGCGGTCGATCACCTGCCGCGACGCCGGAAGTCATCAAGGAGGCTGTGCTGCTGCTCGAGCGCTAGAACACAACATCGTCGCGAGGCCTCACAGTCGCACATGACTCTTCACATTTGGAAGACGTCGTGCGCTCGTACTGTCAAGCCGGAAACGAATTCCGATGCGACCAACACTTTTCAGGACTCTACTATTCTTCAAGTCGTACCGCCAACCAGAACGTTCTGCGAATGGCCTCGCCCTGCCACTCAATCCGCTAATAGGTTGTGGCACTGCATCTGTAAGATGCCAGGCACCTTCCTTCGTGGCTTCTGTATCCAAATAGCCACTTCGGGCCTTCGGCCGCAAGATGTGACCAGTTTCAGGCTTGCAGCCTCCAGAAGAGGCTTAAAGAAATCCTAAATTCAGCCTGCTTTTATTTTGTTCCCTTCCGAGCACGCTAACCATGTCAGTCTCGGCCAATGCGAACACCTGGTCGCATGCTCACGGCCGACCCGAACTAGACCCTAACTTCGCAATAGACATTCTTCATGGCTCTTTCATCGACAACTACCAAGACGATCTTCTAAGCTCGATGCCTGGCGCTCATCATAGCAACTGTCCGGTGCCCGTCCCTGCATATCCATCGATGCCTAGCATGAGTCCTCGCACTCGTACTCGTCCTGTCATTCGTCCCGGACCAAACGTCAATTCTTTCCGTTTTCATACCATGCTTCTGTCATGCAGTCACGCACGCTAACTTGGAGGCCGACTACCAGTCACCACACACGACTAGCCATGACCGGGTCTCGCTATAGACCTAAGCAGAGCACGGCTTCCTTCCTCGTGAGATAGAGCCATCCTGCCTGGCCCCAGATCCTCCAGCTCATGTACCTGCATGGCTCGGCATGTGAAGTCGATCCGTCTTTTGTTGGTATTTGGGCCGTCTAAGCCATCGTTCTGGCTATCTAATACAGTTCGAGTGCTGCGAGCAGCTGGTGCCCTTCGTCGACTCATCTTCTTCCCTGCCTGGCGTTCGGACTTTCACATATCTCTTTTGTTCGCGCCATTACTCACTTTGGTCACGTTCTCTTTCTTCTTTCAACACAGTTTTTGGTTAGACTTCCTTTCGAACGATCGACACGTCGTATGCGCCAACGGGCTATCGTTGGGATAGCGGACTGGAATGAGAAGAGGGGGGATTGGCTAGCCTGTGAGCAGCAAGCATGTCCTCGCAAGCATGCTCAAGTTCGGTGCAGTCGTCGGCACAGGATGAGGATGACTGGACGGCGGTGACAGATCCTGGCGAGCGGCGCAAGATACAGAATCGCATCGCTCAGCGCAAGTTCAGTGAGTCATCAAAATCACACACTGTCCGAACCACACTGACAAGGCGATCAGGAGACAAAGTGCGGCAACAACGAGAAAACAACGACCGCGCCGCTGAAAACCAACGACAAGCAGCAGGCACCTATCGCGCTCCCGATCCGGAAGACGTAGACGGAGGCACCGAGTCCGGTCTTCCTTGGGGGAGCATATCACTGGGCCACATCATCAAGACGGGGCGCGCGAAAGAGCAGAACTCACGGGAGACGTCGCTGTATGCTGCGGCGTCGAAGGCAGGCGGCAGCTCGAGGTAAGATCCTGGTCAGTGTTGGGTGACTCGAAGGGCGTGGCCTCAATTCGATGATGTGCTGAGAACGTCTTACAGGTTGGGTCTGCACCTCGTTGATGAGTACGCGAGAGGCCATCCTGCCTGGGCTGCGTGGCGGGCTCGCGTACATCCGAGTAAAGTTGTTCCGAGCATGTGGAAGGGTATACACCCAAGCAAGGTCCTCCCGGGCACGTGAAACGACATCGCAGGCGACGATCGCGTACTCCCAATGAAGCGGCATCACAGGCAATCACATCCAGCCCACAACAACATACCAGCTATCAGCATTGATCGACGACTTTCTTACACGAAGACACGACCTTCCTAAAACGGAGACTGCTGGCCAGTCTTCACAAGAGCATTAGTACGGCGTATGGCACAGGCGGACGGAACATGACACCACAAGGCCAGGGACAGCCTGCATCTCATATGGGAAGCGGAGTTGCAATCTATCATATCGTTCTTTTTTCACTTCGCGCTGTTCCCGCCCTTCTGTACGACCAAGTCCGATACCCCATGCACCACGTCGTACAAGGCAAGCTAGGAAGTGCAGTCAAATGTTCCGCGCCGCAGGACGTACGCCTCATGCAGCCTTAGTCCTAGCATGGCATTAGTATTGATCGATCCAGGTTACGTCCACTCGACTTGCAGTGCAGCAAACGCCTCAGCGCTTGTTGGTGTTGGTCCTGGAGCTTCAGCCACTCGCGAGCGCCAAATATACCGTTCTAAGCCACCGCTTCGGCACTTCGGGAGCATTGCGGCAGATGCCAAGAATCCGACTTCACTTGCCGCGAATTGTCGTCTTGTGCTACAATCTCGCAAGCAAGCAGTGCCCGGTCTGTGTAGAAGGACCGTATAGACAAAGATATGTACTTGTCAAGTAGTGATTGGCTGCGCCGGCATGATTGCGACTATGTGCCGAGAAGATTTCTGACCGTTGCAGCGGCTCAACGTTGCACTCCACTCATGATCGATCATGCATACGAGTGTTGTCAGGTGAAAGGCTAAAGTGCACTTGAGCCTTAAGCGATAGGACAACATATCCTCGAATCGTCCTTCTACATAGGCAGACCATGCAGTGACGAGCTCAGAAATGATATGGCGAGCTGTGCAGATGCCTCCACTACGGGCAGATTGCCCTCCAGGCTGCCGGCAAGCAACACCAACACACGCCGCGCACGCCGCAGCATATTCATCGTGACCTTTGACTCTCCGCAGCTCGACTGTGAGCCAGTCGAGATCTGCGTTGCACAGTGTTTCCTGCTTGCGGCCTGGCGGAAGGTCGTCGAGTGGCGTGTGTCTGGCTTTGGGAAGCCCCCACATCCCAAGCCCATTTCGTGCTCTCCAAGCCATGTTACTCCCTCTCGACCTGACTGGCGAGAATGTTTCGTTTTCAGGCCGCAAGATGCCGGAACTCCGGCCCTGATGCGGTTGCTATTGCCAACAGGACATGCTTGTGACTGACTGACCGTGCCGGAAGGCTGCTACAGGTGCATCGGATCGAAGCTTCTTGCTCGTTCAACCACGCCTCACGGCTGCGGCAAAGCACACTTCGGAGGAGGAATAAGACCCGTGGACAGGACCGGACGAAATGGCATCACAAGCATCGCAAGCAGTCGTCACTCCAGTGGACGAAGACTGCCGGTCTATGTCCCGCTACAGCGACGCAGCTTCCGAGTTTGGAAGGAAGCTGAACCTTAGTGGTTCTTCCAGGGCCGACGACATGGCAGCGCAAACCAAAGCCCAAGCCAAGAAGGACAGCCAGCGACCATCAGGATCAAGGACCGCTGCCTTGAATCCATCTGGTGGTAGTGGAAGGAGCGCTGCAGAATCTTCGAGGAGGCAGTCCGCTCGACTGGCTGCTGCCAAGGACAAGGGGCCTGCTCGTGAGGGCCCAGAGGATGAGGACGACGACAGCGATGATGATGAGGACGACGATGATGACGACAGCGACGACGATGACCCAAATCCTGAGCCTGCCCGGGGTTCAGCTGCTGCACGACTGGCTCCGAGAGATTACGTCCTTGCTATGATGGCTGCGTTCGAGCCTCGTAACCTGTCTCCGACCGAATTCAGTGACGTTGCACGTCTACCAGAGCCAAGGTATGAGCACTTCACCTCATACCGTACGGACGTTCGCTTCACGCTAACGGTCATATAGTCACAGCTACAGGGAACTTGCCGAAGCCACAGCTCGCACGATCAAGACCCAGGACGACCTGAGGCGTCTGCTCAGTGCCGTCCCAATCGATGGCGCGTTCTGGGGAGAGCAGGTCGCGTCCAAGCTTAAAGGACGCGCCGACAGAACATTCCATGCATTCAGAGGTGCGCACCATGACGCGATCCAGACCATTGAGGACGTACAGCGCATTTGCGAGTCAATCACGAACATCTTCCGTCGGCCACTTCTCAACAGGATGCACGACGACTCGAAAGCGCGCCTCATGGTTCTCTTGGTATACATGCTGGACCGGATCGTCGCCGAAGTCGACGACCCTCGAGCGAGCACGGGACGCGCTGCTGCGGCATATGCTGGTGAACAGAACGAGTACAATCTCTACTTGAGATTCGCGACCGTACAGGCAAACTGGTCAACCTACTTGAACACGCTGCGGGAGCTAGAGCCCATTCCCGGTGTCCGTGCTCTCTTTCTGCAGGCCAGTGCAACGACTTATCTGCGAAACACTTACACTAGACTTGGACAACGATACACCTCCGCTCCGTTCCCCAGCGAATCTGCCAGGGCCTTTTTCGATCGCTTCCGCTTGTTCCTTCGCCACTTGCAACGTAAGTGCACCAGACCAGCGCGTTGTAAAAACCTCACTGACGACTTCCCAGTCATCCCGTAGCCTATGCTTCCCCTCTTTCACATCGGCGGCACTACACCGACGACCTTTCGGTGCAGCTTCACCCCAAAGGTTCACTAGCATTGGTAATACCCAGTAGGAGGACACTAGGCATCGCATTCTTTCGGCGCATCAAACTATCCCAATCTTTCACTTCATACCCTCCCTCACTATCACTAGGGCACACATAGACATTTGGAATAAAAGCCATTCTTCCTCGACCACCTTATTGTTATGCACAGCTCTTTGCTCTGGCTTCAAGCCTTCTTGTTCCTCGGTCGTTCCGCTGACGTCGCTGCAAGATGGGTACGCGGTCGTCATCGGCGTGGCGCGGGAGGATTGTGTCTCGGATGGTTTGAACTTTGTCTTGGGCTTTGGGTCGCAAAGGAGGCGTCGAAGAGAACACCAACAAGCAAGAACAAAAGGTGACAGCGCGACGAAAGTGTCTCCAAGCAGAGGAGTCGCGTTCAAAATGCGAGTTACATACGACACGCGTGTAGGGCATCAAGACCAACGGCGATCCAGCATAAGTCTGGAACGACGCGAACACTTCATCTTAATTCCATTGCACTTCTTCGCGTCAATTGTTGCAGCCCGCGAATCATTGACGGCAGTGAGCACTGCAAGAGCGGGTAGAAGGGATCCCTGATACCGGGTAGCTCTTCCCGTCGCCGCGAGGCAGCCATGCGGCACAGCAGAGTGAGCGACTCATTGACCCGCATGGAATCGAGGTCACTTGACCGCTGCTGGCTCTCTCCTTACATCTCAACATGTACATGTCTCAATTCATCATAAAACTCACTGTTGTTGATTGACATGTGATACACAGGCGAAATTCACAACAGCATACAGGTCGCACAATCGACACGCATCGGCACCAGTGTTCCAGCATACCGAGCCGCTTGCACCACGGGATGGGTGTGTACACGTCTATTTTCGACAAAAATGATACGTACCGAGTCTCGATCTGGCAGGGCCGGAATGTCGCGATGAACTCCTTGAAGATCGCAGGCGGACGCGGACGCGGACTTCGATGAGGTCAAGCTGACGCTGTTCGGTGGAGTTCCAACTCGACATCTTGGTCAGAGCAACTTGCTCGCGAGCGGATATGGCATCCTACACGCAGCGAGCAGGACCAGCTCGTTGCCGGCATGCGCGGCTTGGTCAATTCCCGCACAACTTGGCACATCCTTGTGATCGAGAAGACACGATCCTGCATCTGCTGACCTTGGTCTTGGTACCACGATACTCGCAGCTCGCGAACCAACAACGAGTCCACCGCGATGGTGCGCCGACATACGTCGCAAGACGGGCACGAAATGCGAAGGAAGACCATCGCACAGCACGCGTCAACTATCAGCGCTGCAATCCTTGCACAGGAGTCGACCATATGCTTTCTGCGACGGAGCAGGTCCACGAGGTGGCCTCAGCCGACCGCTGACGTTGTCAAGATCATCTCCACGCGATATCACGCACACCCAAGACTAAGTGGTACGCTCTTCCTCAACAGCCCGGCGGCATCAGACGCGTTGGCCGAGACTGTTGCAAGCGCTGCGATGGACGGATTGGTTGCCTTATCTCATCACCCTCATTGTGCACGTCCGCGGAGCCTGACACATCGAGGCGAATCGCGAGACCGGCATCAAACAACGCGGTGATGCGGGAGCGTGCATCACGTACCGATTCTAGGCTTTGCGACCATTGCACACAAGCCGGCCATGTGATATCTGGGACAAAACGCTGAATGGAGCCTCAGCAACCGACAGCTAAACATGTCGAAGTTCCGTCAGCTCATACTTCCGCTCAATTTTCGATACTGCGCGATACAGTGCTCCTCGGTGAGTTTCGCAGACACGGGTGTTGGCGGCCGAGAAGGGCAGCCCGACACCAGATGCGTATAAGTCAGTCAATGCGAGACGCTTGTGCGTGCCGCCCGTTGCAAGAACCGTGAAGTCGCGAGCGAAAGGTTCAGGATAGGTCAGAGTGGTCGGCCTCAGGGTCGAACTCCTCGTCGCGGCCATGAGGCTGGGATGACACGTTCCGATGCATCACTAACGCGTTTAGTCAACGACATCTGCAGCAGTCCTGCTGTGCGCTTGCCCTGATCTCTTGGGGCGTCGTTATTACAGCAGTCCCGAACGCCCAACGAAGGCTCTCGGCACCTAAGAGCACTGCCTATCTCTTCCCCACCGACTTTCGAGCGCATCAAGGGGACCTAGCTCCCGCCGTAGGACTACTCCGATGACGGCTGGTGTGAAGCTGTACACGATTGATCACAAGGACTGTCTCCAGGTCAGCTGGACCGCCGTGGTAACAACACTCGTAATCTTTGTATTGTGTGCTGGCGACAGGTTCATTGTCCAGATGTCACAACAATACTTGTCCGACAAACTCAGGGTAGGATTCATCACCTGTCCTTACGAGTCTCACGATAATGTCAAGAAAGGAGCAGTCTTGATGGACAGGCGCCAGCGGCCATCTTTGTACCAGCAAGGCGATAGGAAGAGCTATGTCATTGGCTGTACACATACACGGCACCCTCAGCTGTCGACTGTCGAGACTCCACCTCTGCCAGAAGCCTCTGCAAGCTGCATCTCAAGACTCTGCATCTGCTTCTCGAAAGCCTGCTTGTCCTGCGTCCTGTACGCGCCGTCGAAATCGATCAGGACCGCCCTATTATCAACAGCCAGGAAGTTGTGCTTGTTGACATCTCCGTGGACAATACCCAGCTGGTGCAACTCCGAAAGCACCTGCTTGCAGGCCGCATAATCCGTAGGTGAAGCATGATGGGCACCAGCTATGTGCTCGAGGACGAAGCCGATGGTTCTGCCCTCCTCTGATATGTTGCCCAGGAAACTTGGTCCGATGGACTTGCCCTCGATCCACTGGTGTGCTGCACATTCTTTGTCGAGATAGCCTACCTCCCAGCTGAATCTTGCGAATTTGGCAACCACGGTGTGGGAAGATCCTGGTAACTGAGCTTCGTACACGTTTGTGCGAAGCTTTGATCCCAGCTTGAGGCTGAGGTATTCGAAGGTTTCCGCGTGCCAGCTGCTTTCAACTCCAGGAATTTGAGTTCTCACCACCTTTTGGAAGTAAGGCTCTCCGGACTCGTCATTCCGTGTGATATATGCGTCGTTCCAGTCTCCCGCTGGCAGGGGAGGCAGCATGGACTGGAGTGTGGGAGAAAGCACATGTCGTCTTCTTCGTAGACACCGGCTGCGATCGTGATATATTTCATGTCTTTGCCATCGAACAAAAGCCGAAGGTAGCTGTCATCATCCTGGTCAACGCTTGCTTGCAGCAATTTGATGTCTCTGGCTGCGTTTGACATGATTGATCTGGTTCCAGTGTTCTCTTGCAGCAACGGCCTCGAGAGCTCGAGTGTGCTCGTCGTCTACGCCTGGCCTCTTGTACAGCGCTCTAGCCGCCGAAAAGACGTAATTTTCGTCTCATCAGCCGCGCGGCTATTCGACTTCGCCAACACTTCAAAAGCTAAGCCGTAGAAGTTCGTAGTGGTGTACAGAGTTCTGAAAGCTTCTACAAATATGCATCGACCCCAGATTGTTCAACGGTGGTATATGTCTGGGCTCGCCTTCTGGTCCGAGTGTCGGCTGCTCTATGCGGATGCGTTACCGCTGATGACTGCAGGCTTTCTAAACAATCCTTGCATCCAGCATCTGTACATCTTGAGCTTGCGTTGTCGGTTTACGAGCATACGTCGGTCCACGGCCAGATTCGCAATCTCAAAAGCAGGTCTTCTGGCTTGATCTTCGGTCTTCGGTCCATCTTTCTCAGCAGCATCGGCTACATCTGCATCGCTCCCACTACCCCATATATCTCGGAGCTCCTGCTCCTCGAAGAAGTAGACCCTCGTACCATCACCTCTTACATAAAAGTTCTCCTCAAGATAGCGACCCTTCTTGAATCTGACCTGCGCCAAATCACCTCTCCCATAGTCCCTGAAGAACACCTCACCTCCCGGCTTGAGCAAGCGCCAGATGTTCTCAACACACTTGCTCCACTGACTAGGCGCCAGAGCCGAGAAGATGAAGATCATCAACACAACATCCACACTCCCCTCTTCCACCCCAGGCGGCATCTCCTCCCCAGCAGCATCCCACACATCCGCCCTCAATACCTCACCCGCCTGCTCAGTAAAAGCAGGCTGCGCACGAATAACCTCAATCCCCTTCTTACTATAATCACACGCATGCAACCTCAACTCCGGATTCCGATTCATAGCAAGAATCGGAAACGCAGTATTCCCTGCCCCAGCTCCCACCTCCAGAATTCTCACAGCCCCATACCCTTCCTTCGTGACCTCCCCCAAAACCGGAAACTCCTGCACAAGCCACTTCCGATCCTTAAAGAAATTCGCCTGATTGTTAGAATAGAATTTATCCCACCACTTCTCCGGGTTCGTGTTGAAGCGGGACTTGTCGAAGTCGGAGACTTGGTTACTTCGTTGGAACTCTGTCTGGGTTTCTATGAAGTCTGCGTATTGAGGGTCGACTTCGACGTGGTCCCAGGCGTTGTGGGCGAAAATGTCGTCGCCTTCTTCGAGGAAGCGGGTTCCGAATTGGAAGGGGTCGGTGGGTTTTTGCTCGTTTTGGGAGGAATCTGTGGTGGGTTTCCGGATGGGTTCGTAGGTTGCTGGAACTCCGTATGCATCTTCGCCTGGGGAGATGGTCTGGTCCGCGGTGGATTGTGGAGCGTCTACTGTTACGTAGCCGCGCATATGTTCCATGCCTTTTGTGAGCTGTTGCTTGGGTTGCTTCTTGCGCATCGCAAGTGCGACGTCGTCTCCGGGTGTTGCCATGATGGAATGTTGTTCGTTGTTGTTGTCTTGGCAGTGAAAATGTTCGATCTAATCTGACTTACTGTGCCTGCCGATTTCGTCCGCAGTCTCCACACGAGCCGAACTACCGGCCCCACTTTAGGTGAACATATGAACAATCACACTAACATCTATCGAAGGCACATGCCACTTTACAAGGACACGGGCAAAGAGCGACCACTGATGAACCTCTTTTAGCTACACGTGCTCCATTCCTCCACAGCCTCTACCTAACTACAGTGATCTCACAACTTCCAGCCTTCGGCTTGCTGACAAAGAAGTCAATGATATCCATACTCTGCTCGTCCGTGCCTGGAGCCAGGAATTGCAGCGTAGAAAAGCGTTTCATGCATCGTTACCACCAGCGAGTGCGGAATACGACATACAAAGGTGACAAAGTGTAATGCAGTCGGACCTTGAGTATGATAAGTATGGAGATCTTGCTCTACCAAGTCGCTCTCCAGTCAGACATAGACCCTGTTACTGATGGGCTGAATCCATTTCTTGTTGCTAACGAGGGCCGCATCGAAGCAGTAGGATTTTCTCAGCTCGAAGGAGCAGCGGATGTGTCCGCAAACGGCAACCATTTCATCCATACATGCACTTAGCATAGGGCACGTCGTTGGAGCTCCAATTCAGCCGCAGGACATCTACTCGGCAGTTCGCACGAGTGTCTTGTCACTGGTGTTGCTCTATAACTCGAGCATGGTGCGATCATGGCGCCGTCGGATGAGAATATAGAGATTGCCGTCGTAGGGGCAGCTGGTCGACGTCGAATTGGACCGACTAGGGCTTGCTGTATGGCTAGCTCTTCGTGCTAGGGTGTACTATTTGGGTATCTCATAAAAGGTATTTCTGCAAAAAGTCCTCGATGTGGTGAAAGTAGCCGGGCTCGCCTACGGTGTTGTTGTGATCACCATTTGGGAGCTCTCTCCACATAACCTTCTGTGAGCGGCATAGTTTGAAGAGCTCCTTCATGTGCAAAGGCCTATGACAAGTCAGCGCTGGATATTGTGTGTGCGGTCATCACTTGAACTCACGGTACGATCTCGTCTTTGAGACCACTGAGGAATAACACTGGTGCATCAGTGATCTGTGGAATCATCTCTTCACTCCTCCAGTACTCGTGGCATAGCGGCGTCATGTACTTTGCGATTGGGACAGCTTTAGGTATCATCTTCGCAATGCTGAGGAATGTGTTTTCCAGGATGAGACCCTTGATATCGCCAGTGCCTTTGTTCTTGGAAACCAAATCGATACCGACCGCACCTCCGAGACTTTGGCCGTAGATGACTATCTTGTTACCCTTGAGATCCTCGCGGTTGCGTAGGTAGTCGAGTCCAGTCTGTGCATCGATGGCTAAACCTTTCTCGTTCGGACTGCCTGTGCTCAGACCGTAGCCGCGGTATTCAAGCATCAAGGTAGTACATTGCATCTGCTCTGCCAACACTTTGGCGATGGGTAATCGATGGCCAATGTTGCCTGCGTTGCCGTGGAAGCTCAAGATGGTGATTGGTCGTGCCTGCGATCTGTTCGGCGGTTTGACGAGAAAGCCACTGAGTGTCTCGCCATCAGGGGTCGTAATCGAGATCTCCTCTGACTCCTCGATTCCAAATTCATGAGGTCTGGGCACTTCAGTCCTGGTTCCTGGAGGCAGATTCCTGGGATAGATGATCTCACTGTAGAACAGTAAGCAAAATGAAGAGACGAAACGCTCGAACATGATCGCACTTCTGAAAGTAGTACAGTGCACCACCACCGAGGCTGACAGTAGCCGAAGCAAGGTAGAAAGGCAGGCGGATCCAGGGCCATAATGAAGACATGGTGTTGATGCCTGCTGCTGAACAGGTGGCTGTAATACGAAGCCTCGCCGAAATTGACTCAGAGATATCCTCAGGCGACCCTCATCTCGTTGACCGTCCGCTAACGCCGAGGGAGAGTGGTGAGCTGAAGGAGAGTAAGAGGCGGTGATAACTTTCCGGCAGGTCGTAGTTCACATGTTTGAGATGGAGGGACGGAGGTTGATGGACATTGAGCCGAGTTCACCGAGATGGTCAAAGCGGCGGGAAGCTTGACGCGCGAGCTTCCAGTCGCCTGAAGTCCATCATCAGTTGTCGAAACACTTTCCAAACAGCACTCCCTCTCCATCATCCCACTCAACAACGTACACCACCGCTCGCACTCCCGAACAGCCAAGTCAAATCACTTAGATAACACCGCCACCATGATCAACCAGACTGGCATGCTCGGTGAAGGCAAGCACGAGATCATTCGAACCAAGCCCAGCTCACATCTCTAACCTCCAGACCAGATGGCATCCACATCGACATGAACCACCTCAAGTCCGGCGAAGTCAACCTCGGAACGTCCATCATGGCCATCAACTTCGCTGACGGTGTCATCCTCGGCGCCGACTCGCGCACAACGACCGGAGCATACATTGCCAACCGTGTCACCGACAAGCTCACACAAGTCCACGACACCATCTGGTGCTGTCGATCAGGATCAGCAGCAGACACACAGGCAGTCGCGGACATCGTCCAATACCACTTGGGCATGTACGGCATCACCAACGACGAGCACCCGACCACACAGACAGCTGCGGCGATCTTTCAAGAGCTGTGCTACGACAACAAGGATGCGTTAAGCGCAGGTATCATCATCGCTGGATGGGATCAGAGGCACGGCGGACAGGTCTACAGCATACCGCTTGGTGGCTCGCTACACAAGCAGGCATACGCGATTGGTGGTTCGGGTTCAACATACATCTACGGATACTGTGATGCGAACTGGAAGGAGGGCATGAACGAGCAAGAGGGAATCAGCTTCGTGAAAGGCGCGCTGCAAGAGGCGATCAAGTGGGATGGTAGCTCGGGTGGTGTTATCAGAATGGTCGTGCTCACGAAGGCTGGCGCGGTGCGGCATCTGTATCTGCCAGACCGAAACTACACGGGCCCTGGTACTGAGAAGCCATAGAGGGCTGAGAAAGAGCAAGGTGGACGGTATGGAGACCACTACGAGCAGAGGCATGCAAGAGCAGCACGTCATCGAGACAGGCGACGAGGCTCGAGGCTAGACTTCACGCTGGGCAGTCTCATAAATGATGCAGTGCCATCGTGTCGAAGACGCTCTTCACTGCAAATGGAGCATGGACCGCAGGCATATTAAAGACCTACGCTGTACACTGCAGCAGCGTAGCACGTATGTACCAATAACAGAATGGAACGATCAATAAGAAGCGCTCGCGAGTATAGACAATGATCTGGCTTTGCATCCGCGGTATACATCGGCCTGACTTTGGCTACGGGTCGTCGATCTTCACGTGCTAAAAGTGTGTATGCAATAGGGTAGATCCGGCCGCCTCACGCTTGGACTTGCAGCGAGCTGAAGGTGAATGGACGAATAGGCGCGGACAGTCTTCGGTACTACTGCGCCGATGCAGCTTTAGCTTGAAGAAGGGAACTTTGCTGATGTTGGTGGAGAGACGGCTTCGGGGATCAAGAAAAGCGACACGTTTGAAGCGATAGCATCGTCTATCTTGTGTTAACAGATAAGACTGTGATGATTGTATGCAGCGTTCATATAATCAGTGACACTGCCGCTTGATACCCGCTGCGAACAGAGCATCAAGATCGAGGCCCCTGGTCGCGGGATGACCTTTAGCTGGCGTTTGGATCCTCGCTATTGTCTCGAGCTCTTCTCAACACTACCACCTCCTCCATCTCCCTAACAAACACCTCGCCCACCACCTACAGAGGCACCACCCCGCCGCTGTCCAATTCACTTTGAGCACAGCGAGCACAGGCACGACACAGCATCACCCACAGGGCATGAATAAGGTGAGTTTGACTTCGCGATCCCGGACTTTACATGGCCATCGCGTCATCTCCCTATCGCTGAGATGCGCCTCATTTGCCTGGATATCGCCTGCCCATGGACACGACTGCCAAGCGCCTCAACCACTTCCACCCAGCACTTGCCAGGTCTCCACTACCCGGTACACACAACCAACGGCACTCACTCCACCGCGCCTACCACTGCGATACAACTTTGCACCGCCGCGCGCCGAGACATTCACATGCCGGCACGTGTCACAGCCGTAGCAGCGGCACTCTGGAGTGAAACGTCCCTCCACGGCGCATACCACCGAGGACGCCGGTCAGATCTGACATATGCATGTACAACAGTCTAACACATCTCGTCCGCCCGCAGGAACAGTTCTCCCGCCCACGACATCTCCACCAGACGACATCTTAATGAGCTAATATGGGCTCGGTGGTTGCTGCAAACTCCTTCTTTGGCCATCACTCCTCGCCCAGCCATCCGCAGCACAACGTCTTCCGAGAAACGACGCCACGCTCGACTGATACCCCCGATTACCACGATTACGAATATCACGACCACGACCGAAGCCCGCCGCCCTCGACGAAACGAAGCCGCGCCGAGGCCAACTCACATATGTCCGAATCGGCGCAGAGAGCACCCAGCTCCTCTGCCGCCCGATCGACGCCCCAACAACAGATACAGCGAGAAACGCCGCAGCAACATGCTGCTGCTCAGACAAATGCGCGTGCCGAGTCGCAGGCGGCCCAGCACAACGCGCCACCACCGCCGAGTCCCTCCCTAGCAGGACGACTTGCCCCACCAACTCGGGACGGATCTCAGACATTGCGGCCACAAGCGACGGGAACACCGACTGCGGCAGAGAGGCCGTCTCGATCGCGAAAGATCAAGGTGCGCGACCTGGAACACATCCAGAGCTTTGCGACAGAGGACATGCGCAGCTTCTCTGAGATCCGCAGCAGGAGCAGATCCCGATCAAGAGGAGCAGAGGACGATGGTCCGCAGTTTGAGATCAGTGAGATGAAGGTGGAGCATGTCATAGAGATGGTCGCAGGACTGCTCACTAAGATTACAACCACAAACGACCGACAACACGAGCATTTGCATAGACAGCCTCCTACGATTGATGCGGCCTCACATCTCCCACAACAGACGAGTAGCGTGTTGGCTTTCCACGGCAAGAACGTGCCTAGCATCACGATTCTGAGCTATCTGAGCAGAATCAACAAGTACTGTCCTACAAGCTATGAAGTATTCCTCAGCTTGCTAGTCTACTTCGACCGCATGACCGAGCGTGTCAACGCAGGTCCAATGCAAAGCTTGCGAGATCAACAGGCACAATCCGTAAGGGAACAGAGCCGCAACTCTTCGGCAGAATCGCTCGAGTCAGACCGAATGGAGGGCGTTACAGCCACGACACCTTCAGGCACACAACAAGTCACACCTCCACACTCTGGCACACTGGGAAAAAGCGCTCAACGAGGCGCACCAGGCACACCACACAGCAGACCTACACAACCCGAATCACCATCAATACCGGCAGAACCCACCACGATCGACCCCTACAACCTATCCCACTTCTTCGTGGTCGATAGCTTCAACATTCACCGTCTCGTCATCGCCGGCGTGACATGCGCCAGCAAATTCTTCTCAGACATCTTCTACACCAACTCGCGCTACGCAAAGGTAAGTCATACTAGCTATGGAACCCCTGCCAAACCCAAATTACATCATTCCACTGACACTTTTTGACTTTACAGGTTGGCGGCCTTCCACTTCCCGAACTGAACCATCTCGAGCTGCAATTCTTGCTTCTGAACGATTTCCGATTGAGCGTCCCGGTCGAGGAAATTGAGGCGTACGGGACTATGCTGGTTGAGTTCTATGCCAGGGAAGTCGTGGCGCAGAAGCAGGCGGCTGAGGCTATGCAGATGAGGAGCTTGAGCGAGTCGAGCGAGGATAGTGTGGCGACTGTGCGGGCTGTTGGGTAGAGACCAATTCGGCCAGCGAAGTCGGGCAAACTTCCGATCCGGTAGGGCATCGACGACCCTGGACCTGCTTCGCTGCTGCGCTTTCCCGCATGGACTGGCCATGCCGCTCGATGCGACGAGATACGACGGCATTGCGAGCATACTGGACATGACTTTTGTCTTCGTCCTTTCCAGCGCATACACCGTCTGCTATGACTGAACCTTGTTCTGACACTTCGTCACCCTTTTCTTCGACCAACGAACACTAGAGCGACTTCACCAAGTCGACATGATAGAACAACTCTTCCCCCCCTTCTTGCTTTGAGATACGAGATTCGAGCTTCGAAGTATACCCCCCCCCCAAATTGTTAGCCAGCTGGTATATCGCGCGGCGGTGGATGGTGGATGGAGGATGGTAGAGGCGGGAATTCGCATTTTGGGTTCTGCTTCGGGTGAAAGGATCTACTTTGAGATCCGATGTTTGCATGGGTAGAGGAGGAGAGCGCGATGTTACGATGTCGTGTTATAGAGGCGTAGCGAGGGCGTTTTGTGGCGTTTATAATGGCGAAGTATGGCGAAGTATGGCGAAGTAGGCGAAGTAATGGTATGGTACGGTGTGGTGTGGTCTGGTGTGGTGTTTGTGTGTGGTAGGGTAGAGATTGGTTGGGGTTTGAGGGTAATACATGCTGATGGGGGTTTTTTCTGATTCGAAGAGTCTCCATTTCTCGAGTCTTGTTGAGGTTGATTGTTTGGGCATCCTCCTGGCTGAAGTAGTGAGTACTGCTGGAGTCCCATTATGGTTGGACATTCCGGTCGGTGCCATTGAAGTCACTTGATCCTTATGGTGTAAGCCATCACATATAAGTATACTTCGAAATCGCCATCATAGTCTGCTTGAACAGCGACTGCTGCCGTCTCGGCTCCTTTACACGGCGGGTCTGTGTCTGGTTCGTTGCAGCGGCTGGGCCATGATGAGTCTTCTTCCTCTGTTGTACTAGCTGCCCATCACCACCACCACCGCCAGGCCCATAAAAATCCTTCGCAATCTCGAACCTCCGCCGAGTTTGGACATGATGGTTCTCCTCCGCCTTTAGCAAATCCCGTAGCGAGGAACTTCCACTCAAGGGTAATGGTACGCCTGCTGCGTCGTCATTCTCCTCCTGTCTGTGGGAAGAGGATTTGGGGTGGTAGTAGGAGTATGCTTCGCCGAGGCCTTCTTGTTCGGGCTGTGGTAGCGCGACTGAGGAGGTAGAGATTTGTTCATGGGCGAGATGGTCGTAGACGAAGTCGTGGGATTCTGGCGAGGGCTGATGGGGTGGGGTTGGCGCTGGGATAGGTGTTGGTGCTGGTGCTGCTCTTGATGGTTGCGCGGGCGCCCAACCATTGCTTCCTGCCTTGGGGTCGCGTTTTCGTAGAAGGCCGTTGCAGCAGAGGTCGCGCGAGCTGCGCCACGTGCGACCACCCATTATTGTGGACGTAGATTTTGATCGACAATGCAGGCAGGCGACCAAGATTCTCGGGTGGATGCGGACGGGCGAGGCTGCTGCTCGCTGCAGGACGTCTCTCGTGTCCGGACAACGTAGGTGGGAAGAACTTGACAACTTACGCTTTGTGCGCCCTGAAGGACGACTTACCTCGATAGCTACTCCTCGGGCGGTCTGTCAGAAAGCATGCGCAATGAGCTGTTGACATGACTGGACTTAACTCCTCAATGACGCCACAGGCAATGCAGAGTAGTGAGACGATCCTGCGAGATGCGTGTGCATATGCTGCCATGGCTGTCATTGCCAGTGGATTGGCAGAGGCGTACAGCATCTTCGTTGTATCGTACAGATTGTTGCATTTCCACGTGATGCAGGACGTGGCTGAGGTGGCTGCTCTCGGATGGCGGGAGTGCGGTGTGCAGCTTGTTTCCTGCTGTGCTGGCGAAGTTGGTGTTGGAAGTCTAGTGATGCAAGTGTGTGGCATGCTTTCACCATGCCATGACAATTGGAGTCGTGGCGAATCATGTGTCGGCAAGCCGAGGAGTGATGTTGTCCGAAGCAGGGATACCTGGGTGAGAGTTGACAGCCGTTCGCTTGAGGAGCCGATTGCTTGGGCAGCTTCTTGATACACGCCTCGGCCATGACGTTGTAAAGCTGAAACACTGTGAATCACAAACGGTAACTTATCAGCCTTGCAATTTGCTGTTGGCCCCCATGGGGCAAGAATATGAGATGGCGAGGTCAGGTCAAGCTGATGTTGGACAAACGGAAGGCCTCCAGATTGTTGGTGAGCCGTTGGTCACCATCGCAAGCTGATAACCGTGGAAGGCCTACGATTGTCGTTCTCGCTGGGTCATCAGTGTAGTAGCCGAGCAGGATCATGATAAGGAGAGGCGCGAATCACAATCCGGTCAGAATCTCGTCACGTTTCGGCGTGCGCACGCTACGGCCTTGCAATATCCCGTAACATTATCGCAGGATCGAGCGATGTATGTGTAGTAGATGCAGCCTCTTGACACCTGATGAGGTGGATGTGATGCTGTTCTGAATGCACGTGTACAAAGAGTCAAAGACATAGTGGCCTGCGTTGGGAGGCGGTGTCGTTTGATGGAAGCTTCGAACGTTCTGCAGACTGCACGGCAACGGGAACGCCGGGATGTTGAGCCGGGGAAGGGAAGCGAAGTGGCCCTTGTCGTGGGCTGCAGGTGCCTTCTCCAACTTGTCGTTACAGGAGTCTGACGTACCTTCCTGCCTCCAAGTTGCATGTGCGCAGAAATGATGGCACATCTAAGAAAAGAAGCGTGGTAGGTGGAGGAAGGCGTGCGAGTCGAGCGGACGGCGCCGATAACTCGTGGGCACGTCGCAAGGACATGGCATCATTTCTCGGCCTTTCTCTTCTCTCACCAGCTCCCCTTGTTTCACTCACGACCATTGCATGAGCTTGCTGCTTCACATGCAAACGCTGCGCCTATCAGAGGATTTCTATCGCTTTCTACACACATGACCTGAGCAGACAATTCTCGAGCCTTGAATAACCGACACCTCGACTTCAACACCACCGACAATACTCCTATGCCCGCGCAATACTCGCCTGCAGAAGCACTACTACACGCCAGTCGAACTCAAAGCAGCTAGAAATACCACATACGGCAAGACCGTCTATCAGCCACTATGGCTACCAACTTGACAGTCTCGCTGTAAGTATTCGCTCAACACATCACAGTAATAGCAGGCTTCTAACATGTAGCAGGTTCCTACCAAACACCATCTCCTTTCACGAGGAAGTCGAGGCGCCTTCGCGTCGGCGTAGTCCGCCCTTCCAGCTCGAACAGAGAGGCAGCTCCACTGTCGATCTTCCCACCCGCCACAGCACAGCCAGTCTGTTCAATGCGCGAACCAATGGCCTTGGCGGAGGGCATACACCTCCTCTCACACCTGCGATCCAGTCCGCCTTGAACGAGGACTTCTTCACACCAGGAATCGACGCCAAGAAGAGGCACTTCGCGAAGCCTGGTGACCCACGTTCTATGCTCCGCAGCGACACACATGCAGAATGGGGCCAGACCGACGCCGTATTCAACCAGCCACGATCGCGAGCTGGGCCACTTCCTTCTGCTTCCATCCAAGATTTTGCCAAAGTATATGATGAAATGAAAGAGCGCGAAGAACGTAGGCGGAAGAAGCAGGGTCGAAGAGTCACCAAGGCCTCTCCAGGGCAGAGCAAGTTCAACCCTCGCGGCCCAAGCTCCGAAAGAGGCTTCGATGGCAAGACCTGGACTGTCGAGCCAGCCATACACGGCAATGGAGGTCTGGTGAACGCCCACCGAGAGACGTCCGGCGATCGTGCTGATGATAGCACCGACACCACGTGGATCGGCACTCTCGGCTTCCCAACAGATGCTTTGCCGCAAGACATCAAGGATGAGGTCCGCGACAAGCTGATCAACGACTATCACTCGGAAGTTGTGTACTGCAACGACAAGGACATTGATGGCCACTACGCCCACTACTGCAAGACCATCCTCTGGCCGATCTTCCACTACCAAGTTCCTGACCACCCAAAGAGCAAGGCGTATGCCGATCACAGTTGGGAGTTCTACCGCAACGTCAACCGCGCCTTTGCTGACAAGGTCATCGAGAGCTACAAGCGCGGAGACACGATTTGGGTCCACGACTATCATCTTCTGTTGGTGCCTGGTATGGTTCGTGAGAAGCTGCCAGATGCCAAGATCGGATTCTTCCTCCACACCGCATTCCCATCGTCAGAGGTCTTCCGCTGCTTGTCCACTCGCAAGGAGCTCCTCGAAGGTGTCCTCGGCGCCAACCTGATCAGCTTTCAGACTGAAGAGTATGCTAGTCACTTCCTTCAGACCTGCAGCCGCATCTTGGCTGTGGAAACTACAGCAGAGGGCGTACAGATTGACGACCACTTCGTGAACGTCACCCACGAAGCCATTGGCATCAACCCGTTCATGTTCATGGAAGCTCGCGAAGACGAGGAAGTCCAAGAGTGGGTACAGACCATCGCCGAAAAATACAAGGACAAGGTTATCATCGTTGCCCGTGACAAGCTGGACCACGTTCATGGTGTGCGCCAGAAGTTGCTGGCCTATGAGCTTTTCCTCAACAGACATCCAGAGTGGCGGGAAAAGGTGGTAATGATCCAGGTCGCCACCAGCACGAACGAACAGACTGAGCTCTTGACAACAGTCAGCGACATCTGCACCCGCATCGACTCTGTTCACTCCACATTGGCACATCAGCCGCTGGTCTTCTTGAAGCAAGACATAGGATTTGCTCAGTACATCGCGCTGTTGACTGTTGCTGATGTACTGATGATCTCTGCTCTGCGCGATGGCATGAACTTGACTGCGCACGAGTACATCGCCTGTCAGGATGGCAAGGGCTTCCAGAAGATGCACGGCCCACTCATTCTCTCCGAGTTCACCGGAAGTGCTGCCGTGCTGGGTGACGGAGCCATCCTTATCAACCCCTGGGACTACCAGGGACAAGCAGACGCCATCAAGCAGGCCATTGAGATGGGCAATGAGGAGCGCAAATCCCGCTGGGAGAAGCTTCACGCTGTCGTTGAGGAGCGCACTGGCGGCTTTTGGTCGCAGAGGTTGTCCAAAGAACTGGACCGCGCATTCGAAGAGCATCATGCCCGTGCTTCTGCATCCGTTCCTCGTCTGTCAGTATCTCAGCTTACCGAAAAGTACAAGGCTGCTGAGACAAGACTGTTCATCATCGACTACGAGGGTACGCTTGCTCCCCACAAGACAGCCTCTGGCATTCCTCTCGGGTCTCCAGCACGTGTGGTCGAAGCTCTCAACGACCTTATCACAGACGCAAGAAACATTGTCTACGTCATGTCCGGCCGGAAGCCAGAAGAACTCGAAAACCACTTCCGCACCTTACCCAAGGCCGGCCTCATTGCCGAAAACGGCTGCTTCGTACGAGAGTACGGCATCGACAACAACGAATGGACGTCATTCGTCGATCTCAAAGAAGTTGCCAACTGGAGGGAGCAGGTCAAGGGCATCCTCGGCTACTACGAAGAGCGTGTCGAAGGTAGCTACCTTGAGGAGCGCCACTGCAGCATTCTCCTCCGCTACGAGAAAGCTGGCGACCAAGAAGCAGCTCTGCGCCAAGCAGCCGAGTGCGCTGACCAGATCAATGACTCGTGCAGAGGTCTTGATATTCACGCCGTACCCATCAAGCAAGCCATCCTCATCGAGCAGCAGAACCTCACCAAGGGCACCGCTGCCAAGCACGTCTTCGAGCTAATCGAGAGACAATCCAAGGGTCTGCAGAAGCCCGACTTCATGATGGTCGCGGGTGACGACCGCGAGGATGAGGTCATCTTCAAGTGGGCGAATGCGCTTGGCAAGGAGGGCGTAGTCAAGGACGTGTACACCGTCACCGTTGGCAAGCGGAACACCCTCGCTCAGGCGACGCTGACCCAAGGCTCGACCGGATTGTTGACAGTGTTGGCGAAGCTCAACAAGATCTCAGCGGACATGTTGCCGAGGGACTACTTCAATAGTCAGCCGAACCCGAAGAGGGTCAACACGTTCCCGAAGTAGGGAGGGATGACGATGGTGGCGTGTGAGGGGTGAGGTGTGATGTGATGTGTGGCAGCTGGCTGTCACTTGTCATTCTGTCACTCGTCACGATGGAGTGGAGTGGAAGGTAGAGAAAGGGTAACAGATACATGGAAAGATCAATGCTTGATTGCTTTGCTGCGAGATGATAGCGAGATACCCCCAGTCCTTGTCATAGTGGTGGCGTATGGGGTAGATAGAGAGAATGGAATGCAGCAATGCTATCTCTTTCAAGGGATGTGATGGTGCGTTTCGTGTATATCAACGCAGGTCAGAGGGACGGGAGGGATGGTGATGCATGACGCGCTCGAATGGCTCACATGTGAGCGCGCCAGCGGTTCAGGGGGTGAGGTGGCGACTATGGAGTTGGGAGGCGTGATGTGTGCCATTGGCGTTGGTGTGTGCTGTTGGGGTGGGATTGCTTCGTTGGCTCATCGTTTGGCCGTGAGGTCGGGGGGTCAGGTTGTGTGTGTGGTATAGGCACGGGCGTGTGCCATTGGGGCATAGCTTGCTTGGCTGGCGGATCATATGCCCGTGAGGTCCGGGAGGTAGGCTGCGTTGTGTGGTTACTCGTATGTCCCATGGGCTTATAAATGCTTCGCTGGCACATCACACGTCCGTGAGTTCGAGGGGTAGGGCTGAGTGGCGTAGTCACAGGCCCCCAGCATTGTAACATATCCGCCCACGGGGTCCAGGAGGTCATACCATATGCGCTGGCCCAGTCCGTTTGCGCGAAGCACCGCTGGCGGGTGAGGGTATATCTACCCCCTCCCCTCCCTGCCAGAACCGGATTCCTTTCCTCACACCTTCACACAACTTCTTGAGTGAGATTTCAGGTTTGCGCTTCACTGTCTTTCCCTTCTGTTGCTTGGATGGGGTGTACTGATCTATTGGCAGACTTACCCGATCTTTAAGCCTTGCACCACGACTTTGGGGATCATCTACTGCTTGACGCGCTGTGACATACCGGCATCCCGACATTGCCCAAATTCTGGATATGGCTTCTGGTCTTCTGTCCTGGCTTGTCCCAGCGTTGTTGCTGGGTGCTGCTGTGGCGCCTGGGAATGCGTCGCCGATTGCTGGAGCTGTGGTGGGTAATGGCACTGCCGACGGTTTGTTGGATATTGATGGGTTTGGGGATGGCAGCCTTGCCAAGCGCGCCATGCCCGGTGCCGCCAGCGATGAGGTGGTTCGGAAGTACGAACAGTTGGGTCATACTCAAGTCAGCGAGTGGCTATTTGCCACATCTGCTGATGCCACTGCGAATCTGATCGGGCCTGTGGTCAAAGAAGTTTTCAATTTGAACGGCGATCCCTTAAAGCACAACTGGCAGAGGCACCTCGTCACCAGGAAGGAAGAGGTTTTGATCAAAGATTGGGGAATCAACGATATATCTGGCACTGCTGTCTCCGCGGCAAGCGATCCGGTCAATATGCTGGACAAACTCACCGTAGGTCGGCAGCCCACCTCCCCTGCGCAGCAGCTCGAGAAATGGCAGGAGGAGCGTAAGGCACAATCCGGCTTGTATCCAAGAGGACCCAACGTTCGCTACCAAGTACACCAGCAAACGGCAATCCCGGCGTATTATGGACATCAACAGCCGTTCGTCATGGGAGCTGGATACGATGTGACCCTTAACATCGTCGACGGAATCATCATTGTCGATGAAGCTCGTGGCCCGACCCGCAGGGATGACGGATTCAGGATTCCATTCAATCGATTTCCAGATATCACAAGTTGGTCGGAGGTGGTTTTCGATCTTTGGCTAAGGATCAAGCCTGTTAAGAGACCACGGCAAAGCGTTATGACAGTAGCGCCGAATCATGGTAAACTGAATCCGTTCAGCACATTCGAGCCTGGACTTAAGGTCAAAGAGTTTCTCGGAGTGGAGGGCTTTCTCAACTATGTCTTCATGGTCAACATCCGGGAGCCTACCGAGGAAGTCAGCATCATCAAGAGATGTCTGGCCTCCCGTACCGACGCCAATCAGTATCCCGGCTATGATGACGCTCAGAGGTTCTCTGTGGGACACTGGTAAGCAATAGCCTGGTCGTGCACTGGATGTCACAAGCTGACCCAATTCCGCAGGTGTTATTATGCTCTCCTCGCATCTGAGCACGGCGAGGCCATTGCATGGCTCTTGACCACACACAAGGGCGCAGGCACAGTGAAGATAGCCCGCATGGGCAACAAGGTCTTGAAATCTGTCACCGTTTTCGCAACGGACCCATGTCCAGCAGACGGTCAGCAATCGCATCCGACTTTGATGTGGGAGATTGTCGACCAAGACCCAAAATGGGTCAAGCTCCGCGACGATATGCAGAAGCTGTGGCTAGCTCCTGGCACTGCTGACAACAAATGATACAACTACCCATCCATTGGCGAGATCGAGTCTGCCGGTCCGTCCCCATTTGGTGCGCAATCTGCAGGGTATCAAGCCAACACCGGTACCACATCGTCAACTTCTGGGCAGAACCTTCAAGTCCCAGGCCAGGAGAGTCCTGGATACACCGGCAAAGGGAAAAATCCAGCTCAGCAAGGCCAATCGCCCGGGGGCGAGTCCGACGACTTGGCCTGGGCCATCAACTATCCTTCTTCGTCAGACTCTCACGGCCCTACGCCAGATCCACCAAATGTGCCAAAGCCTGGTGATGGAGCACCTGGAGTGCCTGGGAGTGCTGCAGGCTCGTCGTCTCACCAGCAAGGATAGTTACGGGGTCTTGTGGCTTGGGACCGGAACAAGTGGGTGTGAGAATTGTTCACAGGCTGCGAGTGGGCGTTCTGCTTTCCCTAGATTGATGATCTGCTTTGGTTCAGTGATTGTATTTGGATCCTTAAATCAAGTAGCATAAAAGGAGTTCTGCTCGCCACCGAGTCTGTTGTGTCAATGTGGTAGTAGACCTTAGTCGTGACACAGTGTACGGCATCGTTAGCAAGCTGTATGGCCCCGGGATTGAACGGTGGCTCTGCTGCAGGGATTGCGTATGATCTGGAGCTAGCTGTACCACCGTGAGAGCGAATCATGAAGGGAAATTCTTTCCTCTGACGAAGAAGCCATCACCCAGGACAAAGTACGTGTACCTCTCGCGTGTGGCCAGGGAGCAGCGAAGATATCCGTCACCTCGATACCAGAATCATAAGGTAGTGCTGACGGCACTTTAGCCAGTCGTCTTCTCATATAGTAGGAGTGTATAACGGTGTGGAACTTGTGCCGGAAATGAAGACGAAGCGATGTGAAGTTGACTTCGCAGCTCGACGCGACATCGTGTTTTGCAGGGGCTACTGCGCTAGTCGGATCTATCCGGCGCCATGATAACCTTATCACTCTTCTCCGTCCCAAAATGCGCCTCGACCTCTGCATCACGAACAACATTACAGCACATCCGCAACAATGGCAGACACAAAAGCGCAACCCTACGTCTTCGATCTGGGCCACATGCTCGTCACCGACCCAAACCCAGTCCCATCTTACACCGACAGCACCAAAGAAGCCGTCCTCACCTCAACCGCCAAGGACTGCGCACAAGCCCTCATAAACCAACTCCTCACAGCCTGCCCCATCTCCAAAGCCGACGATGGCGCCTTCCAAATAACTCTGCCCGCACCCGAAACACACCTTCCCCGCGAGAAGCCCGTACCGAAGGAGAAGGAGAAGACGAAATGGGAGAAGTTCGCCGAGAAGAAGGGTATCAAGGGCAAGCGAAAGGATGGCAAGTTGCAGTACGACGAAGTGAAGGGTGACTGGGTGCCCAAGTATGGGTACAAGGGCAAGAGTGCTGCTGGTGGAGTGGAAGCGGATTGGATTATGGAGGTTGATGAGAAGGCGGAGAGGAAGAAGGCGGAGGAGGAGGAGAGTCAGAAGAGGCCGGGAAAGCCGAGTTATCAGAAGAAGAATCCTAATGGTGGTGATGTGGAGAGGAGGGATAGGAAGTTGAAGGCGAGGAAGGGGAAATGAGGGAGAGGAAAGGCTGGGTGACGGGAGAAGACTCTTTGCCAGATTGGCGCCTGCAAACGAGCTATGAAGGCGCCGCATAGTGAGGGGATTCATGAGTGTGAGAGCACAATGAGATGACCAGTCTGCGTTGCAACTGTACGACTGGACAAGATCTGCTAGACGGCGGCTTCTGAACACCAAAGGAAACCACTAGCGCATGCCGACTTTTGCGCTGCAGCGGTGCAACTCACATGGACCTAATGCCGCTTCGATGTACGATAGGAGAACTACGAGATAAGAGGCACGCCGAAAACGCTACCAATTCCAGCAGACAATATGTATGGCTAAAGTATTGCCAGAAAGACGACAGCTGTAACATTCTCTCAATTCGCAACCACAACCGCCTCACCCATCCACCTCCCCTCCGCCGCAGCCTCAACCAAATCCTCCGCCACACTCGCCCTCGTAATCCCCGCAAACATCCCCAACCCCTTCCCCTCCTCCCCAAACTCCCTCACCGGCTTCGTCTCCCCCTCTTTCAACATACACGGCCTGAGCATCGTCCACTCCACCCCCTCCAACTCCTTCACCTCCTGATCCACAGCATCGTGATCCTCATACGCATACGCCAGATTCGTATGCCTAAACATCATCCTCAACGGCCACGCAGACTCCGCAAACGACGATCCAGCTCCCGAGGCGGAGAGGATCACGAGCCGGTTCACGCCGTGGGCTCGCATTATTGGGGCGAGGGTGCGGATGGTGTCGCGGATTAGGAATCTGAGGAGATGTTAGGCCGGCGAAGGGGGAGTCGGAGGCGCGTTGGACGGCTAGGGTTATGATTATGGCGTCGATGGGCTTGGTGGTGAAGGCTGATGCGAGGTTGGAGGTGGAGAGGGGTGAGCCGCGGAGGGGTGTGAGGTTGTTGTGGGGGCCTAGGGTGGAGAGGCTGGAGGTGTTGCGGACTAGGGCTGTGACGGTGTGGTTGTGGGTGAGGGCTGAGAGGGTGGTGAGGTGGCCTGTGCGGCCTGAGGCGCCGAGGATGAGGAGGTGCATTGTGAGGTCTTGGGGGTTGAGGATGGGGTGCGTTGGGTTGTGGTGTTCTTTGTGGTCACAGCTGGGGGTTGATGTATGGATTGGATGATGATCGTTGCTGTCTATATGATGAGAACGCAGGCGTGATATGGAGATGTAATGTCATGGTTGCATGGGTGTCTTTACATCTTATTTGATTCTGTTCCAATATCCCCTGCCTCCTAAGGTAGCGGTATGGTGGTGGTTGCCCTTTTGGCGCCATCTCGGAATCCTTCGCATCTTCGGCCGAGCGCTTTGTCACCTCTCAACTGTCCCATCTTTCCCTTCAATGTCTGCACACAACACCTCGTCATTGACATCTGCTTGGGTTCGCTCTGACGCTAGAACTGTCATACTGACAGATGTTAATGTCGTCCATGAGGGCTTGCGATGGTCAATGGACTGCGATCCTCAGCTCCTCGCTACTGCACTTCGATCCTTCGAGCTGAGAATGTCCTTCCTTCGGCGCTCGCGACAGATGCACACGCACAACGCGTCACGACTGCCAAATCACTATGAGAGTACAATGAGACTCACACCTTGATAAGAGGCTTTCGCTTAGAGTCGTTCGGTGCGCTGACTGATGGCATTGTGCGCTGGTAGATGGGCAACTGGAGGGTTTGGCTGGCTCTTGGTACCACGAGCTGACAATGATCCTTCGATGACCTTGCATCTGCTCTGGCTAGGTCCGAATGAACAGAAACTCTGGCGTACATATAACGTGGAAAGACGCTCACTCAAGCCACGCGATGGAAAGAAAGCCACGCCAACATCTGCGCCCGCTTTCGAAGTTTTGATCAACAATACAGCAGGAGACTCAACATGGGCAACTGCAAAGAGCGTTTGGCGCCCATGCAGTAGGGAACGCACCGGCGGCAAGTTCTGGCTCAACTGCATCGAAGCCAAGTACGAAGGGAAAGGTCGACCATACACCCGCAAGGACTTCGATCACGGTCTCGGCGAGTATGCCGGCGTTACTGACATGCCTTGCTGCTTTCTGTAGCGCGAACTCATGGACGCATATCCAGAAGCCAAAGTCGTACTGGTCAACCGAGATGTTGACAGCTGGGCCAACTCCTTCCTGTCCGTGGCTGTCACGAAAGGCGCATTTACCTTCGCAAGCAATGTCATCATTGCGATGGAGCCATTTCTACCGAAGAGTACTTACACTGCAACGATGGTGCAGAAACAACTACTTGGCTACTTCAAAGCATCCGACGCCAAAGGGATAGAGCAAAATGCCCGGCTAATCATCCGACAGCACTACCAGGACATTCGAGACGCGTGCGCATCCACACCTGGTAGGCTGCTGGGGATGAAGATCGAAGAAGGCCGGACTCCCCTCTGCAGGTTCCTCTACCTGCCAGTACCAAGTGTGCCCGTTCCGAGCACAAACGAGATAGCAATACAGCAAGCCAAGATATCGGAGCATAGGGGCGAAAAGCTTCGCGAAGGAGCTCTGGCTCTTCTCACTTACCTCGCAATCCCCCTGATGGCTGGTGCTGTTGGCTGGTGGTACTTCACTTCGAAAAGCTAAATCAGAGAGGCATCCAATGTCATAGGTTGCTTGTTTCAACATGTCCTCAAGTCCCACTTTTCTTTGAGGACATCGCTAAGGCTGTCCTTATCAAAGTAGAATGCCTTGCTTGATTTACCACAGCACATCGTGGAGTGACAGAATTTCAGCACTCACATCTGCGACACAATTTCGATTCATCGATTCAACGACACAACAAGACTGGCTACTCTGCCATACACATAGCACTCGCACTCACCATGCGTGTCGTCGACAAGCCACAGCATGGCCCTCACGGTAGAACTGCAGGTCTCAGGCTCAGACTGGCGCAAGATCCGACCGCACCACTACCAGGATTCCGATGCGTGTTCTGGAATCTCCCGCTGGAACTGCGCAACATGATTCATGAACTTGTCTGGCAAGGCAAACGTGTCAGTACTGGACTCTTGGAGGCGAGCAAAGACGAGACTTCGCCGTCAGATGGACCTCACAAGGCATCGCTTGCAAATCATTCCAGGCTCGACGGCGTCGCCATACATCTCAGCGATCTGGCAGTCTCGAAAGAATTTTGCCAGGAAGTCAGGTACTGGTTGCTAGAACACGGTACAGTGGTATTCAACGACCCGACGGTGGATCGTGTACACATCGATCGTGCTCTCTGGAATGGCAAGTTTGACCAGGCTCTGCAGCATATCCGCTCAATCGAAGTCTCAGCCGGGTCGCTATTCTACTCGAGCCTGCTCTGGTCACTGAAATTGCCGAATCTGCAACGCATCAAGGTTACTGACTGCGACGCCTGGCGCCTGGGAGTGGCCGTGAGAATGCGCCGCTCTATGGGGACATCCGACTTCAACGAAGATTGCGGCAGCTTGCAGCGTTTCCGGAACCTAGGAGACTGCCTCTTCATAAGGCAGCTTCAGCGTCACACTAAGCTGAGATACATCAAACTTGCGATCCCTCCCTGTGAGAACTGTGAAGACGTCTTCAGAGCCTGTCCAGACAGTGAGGTGGAGGCAACGTGTCACCTTAGTGGCACCTTGGCTCTGTCTATGGAGGCATACGTGCTAAGCAGCGTTCTTGGCAACGTTCGTGTGGAGATCAGCGCAGAGCGCAAGCAAGTGTGCCAGTTGAACGAGGAAATTGGAGCCCGGACCCAGATTGTGACCCATATTGTGGGAGAAGTCATCGCGTATGACGACCAAGATGAGATCAACTCTATGGCGGAGACCCTCTGGCCAACGTCTTGGGAGGGCTGACGTGTGATGTCTGGTGCGATGCAGATACACTAACCTCACATCATCTCTCGGCCTGCAACAGGAAGCGACCAAGCCATGTAGAAGAAGGCCACCGCCACTCGGGGTTTTGCGACCACCGGTGAGTGCTCAGGGCCCTCAATCAATATGTGGTAACCGGCGTTCTTGGAGGCAGGTCTTAGACCCGAGCTACTCTTGAGCCGCGACGGGAGAGCACTTGGCAAGCACTGTGTACTGATACACCACATCTGGAGCGGATCAGTTCTGGTGCATGAAGGTGTTAACAGCAGTCAGCACGGGCGCAGGCTACCGTCCAGCGCTATTCACGTGCGATATAGCGGTGCCAGCGCATGCGTCACAAATACTACGGTCTCCACGTCAGGGCTTACAAGACGATTGTAGAGACGATGTTCCGTTGACTGGAGTATGGAATCTGAGCCTGCACGAACGCTACCTGCGCTGTTCGCTGTCTTTTCAGGCAATTATCTGGTTTGTGTTTGGACACCAGGGATGGATCTCGCACGAGGCAGCAACCCGAAGTATCAATACTGTAGGCCGTCGGATCATCGTTCCAGTCCTGTCGAGGGATGGACCCTGCGTGTTGAGCTGTCAGCAAGACGAGAGGAAGCCGACGGGCGGAAGGTCGCCTTCGGGGAGTTCTGTACAATAAATGCTCCGCGGCCAAGATCCACTTGTCAGATATACTCCTAGAAAGGCCTCGTGTTGGCACCAGGATCAACGAACAGCATTCGATTGGCTCCTGATCCCACCGGCTCCCATACCTGCCAGCCTGCAGCAGAGCGGGTCCTGTAACTGTTAGTCAAACAAACAACTAATCAACAGGTCAGCTGTGCAGACCGGGAACGCTGTAGTGCAGATGCCAGATGCCATGTGTAACGCAGTAGAAGCGCCGTAGAAGGAAAGATCCTCGACACTTCCCCTGGCCCCAGCTCGCCGACCTGACCCCACTTGATCATCAAATTCTAATCAAGTTCTTATCAATGTCGACTATCTTGCACGTCGCCGTTGCGCCTCGGGGAGGGCACATCGGGGGGCCCTAACCCCTCCCTCGTGAGGGCCCCCCCTCCTACTCGTTGCCGGCTCGAGTGCGCGGAGAACAAAGATGCTAGGGGGTCTTGGAGGCGCAATCTGAAGTCGTAGTAGTATAAAGTGTCAATCAAAGTGTCGCCAAATGATGGGGTCAGTTCGGCGAGCTGGGGCCAGGGGAAGTGTCGAGGAGGAAAGATTAGGCAGAGCGAACTTCGAAGCAAGAGTCATGGTTCATCCATGGGAGAAGCAAAACAGCCAATCTGGAGCGCCCAAACTCACGTCTTAATGAATCAAAACTGACTTCCATGAAATGGATGCGCAACTGAGAAGACCATCATGATTCAAAAGATAGAAAACTGAGAATGCTCATTGCTGCTTGCTTTTCTGACCCCAAATACCAATTACATGCTAGTAACCTGAACCGCGCTCTCTCGGTGAAACCGTACCCATACCACCCCTCTCTGCCCTCGTCTTTCTTTGCGATGTGTGACTGTCGACTCTCAACTTCATGTATTCTATCTTGTACAATTCTTGTTGTTGTTCTTCCAGGGCCAAGATGTTGTGTGATGCGCTGTCTGGGCAAAAGCATTGTGGTATATGCACGTCTCCAACCTTAAATCCAAAAAAAAAACTCTATGAAACCGGTGGGAAACCGTGCTGCAACACCTCCACCTGAGCGTGCGCGATGAAGCATTGGGGGACGCCTGCGAGAACACTCTATACCCTTCCTTCCATCGTTGAAACGGAGATCTGATGAAGTGCGCTCGCTGCTGACACCGCTTTACCGCTAATTCTCGCTCGCTTGCTTGCTTGCTTGCTTTCTTTCTTCAAGACCGCGATATGCGGATCTTGCGCTGCTTCAAAGAACTCCCTATCCGAAACCGAAAACCTCGGCCAGCCAGTATGTCTAGTTGTCCAACTGTCGGTATGTGGACTGTAGGGTATTATACATTATGATCGAGCCAGAGACGTGACGTGACGTGTCATGTGATCGACGTTGCGTCGGGAAGTACGTTCCCGCCGCCGCCTCCAGCGAAGAGCCAACGCGGCTTCTCGTGTGTGGTTGATGTAGACGCACGAGAGCGGCTGGCGCTGCAGCCACGAACAGGTGTCTTCTGCCAGTTCGTCGCAACCCCGAGGTCATGCGGCTGGTATGACCTGGATCCCATCGCTTACATCGTTGAGTATGAAGCAGATGCTGCAGGAGCGCGACGACTCGAGATGAGGCGTTCGGTCTGGATGTATAGGCTGTCAAGGTACTGCATTGCTGGTGCGTCTTTAAGGATCTTGGCGACTTGTAGACCGGAGCTGATCAGCTGGAGGATGTTCCTGTCGTCCTTCAGCGGCCGTGACTGATGCTTGGCCGCGTGTCTCATCTCCAAGCTGTTTTCCAAGATCGTGATGAGCTGTTTGATCTGGCCGTTGTAGAGGACTCGTGCTGGAATGCGGCGCTTGGTCGCCAGGCGTTTCAGTAGGTACACCCACTCTGACCATTCTCGGTCTCCGGGTACTCGAACAGGTCGCTTGTCGGGCTCGATCGGAATAGGAAACTGGTACTTCGCAACAAAGTCGAAGGCGCACTGGGAAAGTCTGTCGTTTACTTTCGATAGGATTTCGTCTTGTTCTTGGGCGTACAAAGTGATGGGTAACTGGGGCAAGTCTTCTTCTTTGGGCTCGAAGCCGCCGTCTTCCGGCTTGTCAAGGAGTTGCGATGGTCCGTCGAATTCGTCTCTGTTGGATGGTCGTCGCTGAGGGAACTGCTTGGACTGCAAGCTTGCAGTGCTGGAGTTCTGGTCGCCAAAGTATCCTGCCATACCAGCCCTGGCTTCTTCTGATGAACTGCGTCGGAGAGGTGGGCCTGGCCAAGGGCTGCCAAAGGCCGCATACCCGGATCTTGGGCTACGATCGGCGCCTGTTGGCATTGGGGTCTGTGGTTGCTGGAACTGAGCGGACATGGGCGGTGTTGCCCAGCCTGAGAGGAGCTGGAGATCTTGGTACGAGGCTGCAGGTCGACTAGACCATTCTTCTCGCGCCCAACGTTGTGTTTGTGCCGTCGAAAATGGAGGATAGCTCGTTCCTGTTCGGTTGCCGCCTGCTAGGCCTGGTGGTGGAGGGAAGCTTTTGTATGGCTGAGCAGTCGTCGGTACAGATCCAGGGTAAGTGTTCGCGTACCTGAGAGTAGCCGGTGGCCGAGAGGCTGCCCACGGGTCTCTTTCCTGTAGTCTTTGCCTGAGACGCGTTAGCATGCGAGCCTCGAATGTAAGTTGGGGTGTCACGCGACGCCCCGAGTGTCAACGTACTGTCTGGCGAATGGCTCCTCTACTCGAGTTGGCAGAGCTGCAGCTCTTCTTGACTCATTGGGAGCATAACCTGTAGTTGTAGGTTCAGAGGGCGCACCAGAGGTCATTATGTGCAATCGGCAGATGTGGCTGCAGATGCAACGACAACGCAGATGCTGCTGGAGGAGCTAGCGTTCGCAGATCAATGTGGTACAGAGATTGACGGAGGAGGGACAGTCAAGCACATTCTTACGTGAGGTGCAGCCAGATGCGCCAACCAGCGAGTAGCCATTCGGCCTTGGGTCGTGCTACGATCGTGCCATCCACCTAGAAGAAACACAAGGCTTCTCGGTGTGCGCTAGGATGTTCGCTGTGCAAGCTGTGACGCGGTCTATCCGTGCCTGCCCAAGCCCTCCCCTCTACGAGTGCTTTTCAAGGGTGCCCCAGTTTTAGCATAGCCATGCCGACGGGACGGATTGGCAAGCTTGACCGAAGACGTGCAAATGTGCCTGATAGCCTGTCAAGCAGAACCAGCCTAGACAGTAGCACGGCCGTGCTCAGCAAGGGTGCTGGTCGTCCCTGGCACATCCGCTCGTGGATGTCGCGAAACAGGGTGGTGAACCTTCATCGACAAGCATCGGCTCGACTTTGCTGACATCACTTGACATCCAACGGTGCGTCCCAAGTGCCGAAAGGTTGTGACCGCCCTGCTTCGTGCGGGCCGTAGTGTGCGAAAGTGCGTGCCGTAACTCAGTAGTCGCTGCTTGCAATATCTGCTGCGCTGCAGGGGCCTGGAGATCTCTCGAAACGACGAGGCAAAGAGCGCTCGCTGTGACAGATGTTTCGTGGCCGCGTGTTGTTTGCGCGCTTGGCGCAGCGAGCCGCCGACAATGATGGCATATCGAAACGAGGCTGTGAGCTTTTGGGCTCTGCTTGACCTGCGTGTATTTCGAGCAATTTCTTGGGAGCTTGCTTCCAGCATCATGGATGTTCAGCTTCGCCTTGAAAGTGCACGTGCGGAAATGATCTGCGCGCTCTTTGGGCATCATTGCTGCGAGTGCTGCTCTTCAAGGCATCGATGTCCTCGAGATGATGAATCACGCTGCCCAAGTCCAGACGTCGCTCACGATGCACGATGGTTTCGTGATGCTTTTGTTGGTAAAGTAGGGCGACAGAGGGCGCGTCGACGGCAACGGACGTCACGACTGCCACGTGCAAAACGAGATGGGTCAGAGACACGCCTTACCGCTTTCAGACCATGCGTTAGATTGCGTTGCCAGCTAAACTGACTCGACATCAACTCCATCGCCGACCGGCCAACAAAGTGCTGCCTGCTAATACTGTAAGACCATATGCACGTGAGCGTCCGGTGGAGATCGACTGTTTCGCGATAGACCGCTGTGCCAGTCTGGTGAACTGCTGTCCGTGTGCTGCTGCACAAGCGACAAGTCCTTGGCCGTGCGTGAAACATCAGGAATGCCACTGCCCTCCGCGACGCTGAGCGGATATCGCACTCGCTCTCTGCTAATGATCGGAAGCCGAAATGTGGAATTGGACATGTGTTGGTGAAAACTCTACGAACGACAGGCCGATACTGCCTGCCGGCAAGTGCCTACGAGATCCGGGTATCATAATCGTTACTTCCCATGTGCCTGTACTGTTGAGCCGGTCAGACCGTCACCACAGCTCAAGCATATCGACCATTATTGCTTTGATTCTGCATTTTGTATGAAGGCGCCGTGTAGTACATAGTTGGCCGCTGCGCCGGACCCGGACTGCTGCGGTGGAGCTGGAGAAGGGTCGCGGGACTGGTCGCTGTGGAATAGATCAGCATGTGTGCCCCGACGTTGGATACTGTCACCGGGTACTGACCGGAACGGATTCGGCGGAGCGCCTGCCAGGTTGTTCGTGTCGAGCCCTGCCTCTGCGTGGCCGGCGTGTAAGCACCACGCGCGCGTAGCGCTCCGACTTCTGCGGAACCGATGCAAAATGACAGAAGTGTAGATGAGCTTGCCTAAGCACGTCGCGCTATCAAGGGTTAGCGAGGTAAAAGAGCTGTTACGGAGTTGCATCCGAACACTTACAGAATGACAATGACCCAGATGAAGCCGAGAGCAGCTCTCCTTCGTGCTGCGCCGATCAGAGATAGAATGAAGAACACTGCCCAGACCAGGGTCGCGATGGTATTCAAGACCACAGCGACGACAGGGCTGAGCCTCTTGCGCGCGTATAACACGATCTCCACAATGTCAAAGATGATGGTCACGACTCACGCAGCAACTCGCTAGCCAAACTCCTGCAACAATGCTAGACGGGGTCCCTTGTTAGTGTCTGTTCATTCTTCGGCAATTCTTGTCTTGCATGCACTTACCGGACACCTTGCCAAACACTCTCATCAACCTCGTGAGTCGTCGTAGGAGGAGTACTCGTACTGGCCATCGCTCGCGAAATCATCCACGTGGTGCAAGACTGCCAGGCTCGCACCGAGCGAGATGACCAGAATGACACGGCACAGAAGCTGCGCAGCCCAAAGCGGGATGAGCACGCGCTTCAGCCAAAGGTCGCCACACATCTTCTCCGCGATGTACCAAGGGATCCCTGGTCTGCCTTTCCCAGATGAACTGAAGTGATCGTGTGGTTTGCACAGGGTATCAAAGACCGATCGTGGTAGACTGGTAGTTGGACCGACTCTGTGCGATTGGCGCGTTGAGAGATATGTTCACGGAAGCAGATCGCAAACGAAAAGATATGTGTTTGACAGTACGAGATTGCGAGAAAGACTCACCACGGGCAGCGTCATGTATCAAATACTGCGACATGCGTTGAACAATGTCGTCTTGCCGCCATTGAGGTTCTGAAGGAGCGCCGGTGCGAGTTCGTGGAAAGGCACATCTCTCTATGACACAAGCGAGCCAGTCAGCAGCCGACAGCTGAGCGTAATAGGCTTAGTCGCTACTATATTCAACCCTTGTCTAGAATACTGTGCCGCGGCTTGCTGCTTTGAGCGTGTGCTGTCTGCAAAACACTGCGCCGCATCGCGAAGAAGCGCATCTGCTGAAGTCCAGTCAAGACAAATGTTTTGCGGCTGGAGTCGCACGCCTGCTTTGTGGTGGTCGATATCTTCAGCCGTGTGGCAATGGGTGTTGCAGCTGTCCACAGCTGTGGCCTTGTGAGAGCGTCTGGAGACAGCTCATCCATGTCCTGGGACGACCATTTTCGAGACTGCCAGCCTTACTGAGCGCCCTGGAAATATTTTCTGACGTAGCGTAGATCATATTCTGGCAATTGGTAAACCATGTCCCACTACCCTCGATCGCTGCCTGGGTAGATGCGGGAACCTGACGTGCTTGACACCGTCATTTCGCAAACACCGCGGCACCAGCATTTTATATTGGGAAGTCGCCTGGGTGACCCTTTCATAAGTGGTCGCGCGACCACCACATCTGACGGTACAGCGCCAAAGCCAGTTACCATCGCATGGTGCCACCTGGAACGAAACTGCGAACACGATGCCACTGCTCATAGCCGATCCTCCTCTGCTATCAGGTCCTCGATCCGCTTGCGCGCCATCTCGCGGCGCTCTTCCCGGAGGCTGGTGAAGATCTGATGGGAAGTGAGCACATAGGTCGTCTGTCAAAATGCGGACACATACCCAGAACCAAGTCGCGATTTCAACAAAGCCGAAAGAGAAGACCAAGCTGTTCTGAAGAGGCTCGCCGAGGGATGCTTTGCCGAAAGAGGTGGATGTCGGACCAAGTGCGCCGCCTTCTTTGAAGAGATAGGTGTAGGCCGTGAGCACGAAGAAGAACACGAGGCGGACAGGGACGTTTGATAGCCAGTAGTGAAGGGCAATCCCTTCCTCCATAGATGCCGCTGTCAGGTCAACAATGCCAAGGAATGCCAGTAAGACTCCTATGAAAGCAGATGCATCGTTGGGCTTGTCGAGAGAGGTGGCATGAGGCTGTGAAGGAAGATCAGCATGAAGTACATGATACCGATACATTTCTCCTACCAATCTCATCGATTCGCCCAATATGAAGATCGCATTCTGATCCGCGATTGTCTTCGGTGCGGTCAGGAAGAAGTACGCCGCCGTGATATGGAAGAGTGAAATCGCGCGAATGAGCGTGAATCCTGATATGATGGCCATTGTCGTTGTAAGGAGATGTCCTCTCTCGTCTCTGAATTGTCCTGTTACATTGGAAAGCACGTGTCTCCGAAACGTCAACACCGCGTGTTCGGCTTCCTCGGAAGTCTCAGCTCGAAGCTTGACCTCACACGGCAAGATCACCAACAATTCTTGAAACGTTCTCCACGTTTCACCGGCCATTGTCCGGGTAACTTGTGCCTCTGACATGCTTACTACCCCTTGGTACAGCACATCACGAGTCAATAGAGAGCCGGAGCTTCCCACAATGGCATCGAAGAAGCCTCAGGCCGATGAGAAGCGGCCAGCACGATCGACGTATCATGAAGATCCCCGGCAGGTCATTGCGGACTCTGAGAGCAGTTGGCTGACGTTTGTACAACTTCTGTTTGTTCTGACGATAGCCATTACGGTATATACGCTTGGTGGCGTCGATGTTGTGCCTGATTTCTGGAAGTACTTGACGAAGCCGTCGCTGTCCGGAGCCGAGAAGGTGCTGGCTGAGAATCCATTGATCGATGGCCACAACGATCTGTTGATTCTGCTCCGAGCGAAGTATGGGAATCAAATCTATGACAAGAACTTCACCAAGCCGTTCGAAGATGGCGGCATGATCGCCCACTTCGACCTGCCTCGCGCAGACGAAGGCAAGATAGGCGGGACATTCTGGTCAGCTTGGGTACCATGTCCCGCAGATGGCTTCGACTTCTCCGATGAGAACTACGCCCCATTTGTCCGGGCCACCTTGGACCAGATCGATCTCTACAACCGTCTATCAGCCAAGCATCCCAAATACTTCACGCTGCCGAAGAATGCCGCCGAAGCAGAGCACAACTGGAAGAAAGACGGCAAGCTCATCTCACCACTAGCAATCGAAGGACTCCATCAAATCGGCAACTCAATCGCCACGCTACGTCTGTACCACGAACTCGGCGTCCGCTACGCCACTCTCAACTGGAACTGTCACAACCGCTACACAGACGCAGCAGTCGTCAGCATCGACGGCGAAAGTCAACGCTCCAAACCCTACTGGGGCGGCGTCAGCAATGAAGGCCGCAACCTCATCCAGGAAATGAACAGACTCGGCATGATCGTAGACCTCAGTCACGTCAGCGCCGACACCATGCGCGATGTCCTCGGCGGCACACCTGAGAAAGGCTGGAATGGAAGCGTCGCGCCACCGATTTTCAGCCATTCGAGTGTGTACTCGATCTGTCCGCATCCGAGGAATGTCCCGGATGATGTGCTGGAGCTTGTCAAGAAGCGGGATTCAGTGGTCATGATCAACTTCGCTCCGGAGTTCATCAGCTGCAAAGATGTGGCTGCGAAGAATGGTCTGCCGCAGTTCGTGGAGGAGACGAGTACGATTGAGCAGGTGGTGAAGCATATCATGTATGTCGGGGAGAAGATTGGGTATGATCATGTTGGGCTGGGCAGTGATTTTGATGGTATTCCGACCACGCCGAGGGGACTGGGTGATGTTTCGAAGTATCCTGATCTAGTGGATCTGCTGTTGAAGAAGGGTGTCAGTGAGCAAGATGCGGCCAAGGTGGTGGGGAGGAATGTGTTAAGGGTCTGGCACGAGGTGGACAAGGTCGCTGCTCGGTTGCAGAAAGAGGTTGATCCTCTTGAGGATAAGCTGGGAAGCTCGATTGGGCAGACCTCGATCGGTCTCGATGGTATGGATATTCAGGTGAAGTATGAGGTGTAGAAGTACATTGAGTCGCTGATAGAGAAACTATAGAGAATACATCTTTCTGCTAGATGCATGAGTCCTGTATCTTTCTCTGCTCATGCTGAGCTTCCACCATCGCTTCTCCAGAAGTTGTTGAAGCTGAAGAGGCCACGACGACCTCCAGCTCCTGGGCTCTCACGCTCAGCCTGCTCGGCAGCAACAGAGCCTCCGCCCTCCTCGGTACGGACTGGATCGTCGTGTGCAGTCTGCACGTCCTGCATCTGATCTTGGGTTGCCTCAACGAAAGCCTCATCCTCCTCAGCACGTCCTGGGTTCTCCTGCGCAGCCTGCACAATCTGCAACTGACCATCCGTGGCCTCGCCAAACGACTCGTCTTCCTCGAAATCACCTCCATTACCACCTACACCCTGCATATCCTGCAGCTGACCATCAGCAGTCCCAGCGAACGCCTCACCCTCCCCATGGTCACCGTTGTCCTCGCGTGCAGCGTGCATATCCCGAGACAGAACTCCCGCAGCTGAGCCACCCGCCTCACGAGTCACTCCATCCATCGCGATGTCTTCGGCTCCTGCAACTGCAGGGAATGGTGCGAGTGCTGCAGAATGAGGCTCGCCTCGTGGTTGTTGGGCAGCAGCCATGCTCTCGTTGACGATCTGTGTCACCTGTCGTCGATCACTGTCGACTGTGGCGTCAACGTTGGGCTTGGCAGGATTCTCTGCCGCCTTGTGCTGAGATGTGGTTTCTTCTTGTGGAGTCGCGAGAGCACGGCTTGACTCAGCGCTATTGTCGACTTTCGATGTGGAAGCTTGAGTCTGCGGCTCTTGGAGACGAGATATCTGAACTCGCACGTCGTTGGTTGGTGTTCGCGCAGCTGGAACAGGTCTTGGCGGCTGAGGCGCAGCAGAAGTCTTGAGTCGCTCGATCTCTGCTCTGGCGGCTTTGAGCTCCTTCTTGTACTGATCCTTCTCCTCGATAACGCGGTCGTGGGCATTGTTGAGATCGAAGAGACCACGCTGTCTGCCAACAAGTCGGAGCTGGTTCTGGTGCGAGTTCTTGGCCTGGACGTTCCACATCTGGTACTGCTGCTGGAGGTCATCGGCGTGCTCTGCTTTCAGCTCGTTGATGAGTTGGGCATGCGCCATCTTCAGCTTGTCGTTGAGCTTCACCTGCTGTGTCCACTCGGTATGGAAGTATCGAGATTTGCGCTTGCAGTCGTCGCGGTCTGCTGTCATGCGGTCGAAATCATCGTTTCGCTGCTCAAGGATTCCCTGCAACACTTCGTTGTTGGTCTTCTGCGCTGTGAGCTTGTTCTGGCTGGTCTCGAGCTCTTTGGCTTTCTCCTTGAGCAGCTTGCTGTCTCCTGGCTTGGCGGTCTTGATCTGGTCTTCGAGTTCCTTCTTTATATCCTTGAGCTTCTCTTTCTCCGCCCTGAGACCTTCGACTCTGTCTTGCTCCTTGTCAAGCTTCTTCTGCCAACTGGTCTTGGCCTTTTCCAGATCTTTCTCATGCTTCTGCTTGAGGTCTTCGACCTGGTTCTGCAGTTCCTGCTTCTTCCAGTCCTGCGCCTTCTTGAACATCTTCTTGCCGTAGGCTTCCTGGTTATCCTCTGCCTCCTTGGCCTTGAGCTCTGATCTTGCGGCCTTCGCCTGCCACTTGTCCCGAACCTCCTCAATGTTCTCGATTCTGATCTTCAACCCCCTGATTTCATATCTCTTCTCGTTGAGGACTATGTTTGCCCTCTTCCTGCAGTCCTCGATGGAAGCATACTGAGGAGTCAGCTTCTGGCTACCAGCCTGAGATACGTCCACCGCCTCTTGTTGCAAATCCTTCGTGTTCTTCTCCGCTGTAGTCATGCTACCGGATTCACCATCGCCCTTTCGCTGTGCATCCCCACCCGCTTTCTTCTCGGGGACTTCTCGTGGTGATGGCTTCTGCTTCTTCGCTGGCGTAGTCTGTTCGTGATCTGCTGCTTTGCGCTTGTTCGAGCCGTCTTCGACAATCTCAATCGAACTGCTAGGCGCTCGTGAGGTGCCGGCAACCGACTTATTGGTGCTGTCATCGGAAATCTCCACCACACTGTCATTCGCAGGTAAAGTGCCGCCGGTGGGTGTCTGCTCGGTGGTGTTCATGATGGTGGCGGCCTGCTCGTATTGCGGTGGTTCGGCCATATCTGCTGGCGGTAATCGCTCGTGGTGGTGTGCTGCGTGGCGGAGGTGGGCGAAGTGGTGTGAGTCAAAGATGAAAACGAAGAGGAAGAAATGGACGGCGGAAAGGTAGAAATAGTGTCAGTAGTCAAGTCGCTCTCACTCGAGGCTTTTCAGTGGTTGACGCTATGTGCCGAAGCTATCATGTGCTCGCGCCAGCTTTTGCCACCGCTTCTTCTGCCTGTGTTCCTCACTTTCTGCTCACTTCTGGTTGGCGAAGAGTTGGCGGTTCTCGACCAGCAGAGCATCGACAAGCTCTTGGAGGTCTTCGGCGCACTTCTGGTACTTCTTGGCGTGGTCGTATTGCCACTTGAGCCACTCGTTCTCCTTCTCGCGTGATGCAATATCTGCCTGCTGTCCCTTCACCATCTCCAGGTACTGTTGGGCTTGCGCCTCGAGTGCAGCGGCGGTCGTCTGTGGTTGAGTCAGTGTATTGTTTGAGGCGGTAGATGATGTTTTCTTACCTCCTCCTTGGTGGCGCTTGCCAGAAACTGCTTTACCGACCGCTCTCTGATGTCGAGACGGCGGCGGAGGGACTCGTTCTCCTTCTTGAGCTCTCTGAGCTCGTTGTCTTTGGTCGTCATGACCCCGGAGGCGAAATCGCAGAGCTGCTCCTTCACCTCATTGAGGTCGTTGGCGTCCTTCAGCTCGCCCTCTAGTCGCTTGACCTCCTTTTTAAGGAGGGAAATCTTCGCTTCGTGCAATTGGATGGTGTGGCCAAGGCGGCGAGACATCTTGTGTGGTGTGGTGTGATGCGTGGTGGTCTAGTAGGCTGCGAGAATTCGAAAGTTGTGTTGGCAAACGCGTAGAGCACGTACCACATCATCTGCATGACGCTAGCTGCCGCATGTAGCCGAGAACCCTGCATGTGAATTTGATCCACAAACGCAGGAGCAACATCATGCTCGTGATCGTCAGTCTGCCATTGCATAGTATGAGGTGCATGTGATCGGGTGGGATAGGGCAACGGGACGCTAGCAGTGCTCGAGGCGCTTGTACCCCCAAGTCTTCGTAGATTCCAGGCCAGCATCAGCCGCTTTCGAGCATCAGGGGCAAGATCGTGAGGCGGTATGTGTAGTACTGTAGACGCGTCAGAAGCATCTGGTAGCGTTCGAGGATGTGCATGGGGCGCCCACATGCTCGAAGCGTGTACTGCCTCTGATAAGCCATAGGATCCAAGCTACCTTCAGCCGCTTTCGAGCATTCAAGGTAAGACCAAGAGGCGGTAATGGTGGTCATATAGACGCATCGCGCTCGCGTACCTAGCGCGCCGCCTCAGATACTGCCTGATCGCCACGCCGCCATCTGAAACGGTAGCTCATCCAACGTCCAACGGCCGCGAGGAAGCATAGCCGCGCAGAAGTTCCCATTCGACCCCTCCTCGCGCGAGACCCTTGCTCACGTGCGGCACCGCCCGTTTAAGGTATACATACATCCCACCAATTCGCTTACTCACAACTCATCCGCTAGCCTGGCTCGCCCATATGGCGGAGTGGTTAAGCGTCCGGAATTCAACAACGCCTAACCCCACCAAAGTAGCAAAATAACAGGATACCCGACATTCCTGCGTCGACCCTCGGGGGCCGACGGTGCTTTGGTGAGAGTGCGAATCGATACGGAGGGCAAGCGCCCGGGCGACCGGCTTGTCCTTGAGGACCCCTAACAGTACGAGGCTGTTAGGGTATTCTTTTGTCAAAATTTTGGCTTGATATGTTGTTTTTATTTTGGATGGTGGGTGTGTGGGTGGACATGTGAATGCCAAGGATGTCGAAATTGCGTTCAGACTTTTGCCACGTCTGCGACTTTGAGGTCTCGTAGCGTGCCTCACTCGAGCATAATGTCGATGCTCCAGCATATTGACCCGTGAGTTCATGTATTCGGAGGATCTATCTTCAAACCAACTTGCAGGCGACTCTTGATGAGTTCCTGGGTCATTTTGCACTATTCCATGGCGCGAAGCAGATGTGGCACGATAGGTCGAATGAGATAATGGCCAAGAATCTAACATCATTACCTACTCACCTCTGAAATGTCTATGCAACATCCCACCTTTCAACGTCTGTCCGTAGAGCCGACTCATGTCGACGACTTCTTCACTTGGTGTCGAGCTGATCGTCTGGGTTTCGCACTTTCCGAAGCATGGACCGGAATGCTCTTCCTCTGCCGTCCACGCTTTCGATGTTTGGCTTTGGACTCTTCAATAGATGCTTGGGCGTCAGGCCTTCTAGCTTTCGATGCAGCCTCGCTCGATGCGATGGTCGGTGGTGCGACATCGATGGCACTCGCGTCATTTTCCAGACAGACGTCCTCAAGTACTTCAGCTCCAATCTGATCGTCATTGGCAGATGGCCTGCTACGAGTCTTCGCAGGTGTCTCCTCCAGAGATCTATCCGCACCACCTCTCTTTACCTTCTTCGCAGAAGACTCCACGCCCGCAGCCTGAGCGGCAAACTTTCTCTCCTGCGGATCCTCAATTTCCATCTCACCCAAGATCGCTTTCTCCATCTCCTCCTCTGAAGCACGCCGCTTCTCCCCACTAAGCGGATCCCAAATCCACCCTTCCCTCAACCACATCCACCTCAAACAAGCACGAAGCTCCTTATCATCAGGCAAAACTCTCTGCCACTCCGGCACGAAACCATGGATCTTGGCATTGGTACCATTGTAGTCATCCGCCACGCCCCTCAAATGATCACGGCAGAAGATGCGCCAGCTGTCGTACGCATACTGCCCACAGCCTGGGATGTTGCCGATTTCAAGAAGACCTGCGCAGTCTTCGGCGTCTTCTTCCACGAGGTTTGCGATGGTGGAGGCTTTGCCGTCTCCATGAGTGGGGTAGTTCAGCGTTCTATATCGCTTTCCAGCCACAGGAGGATCAGCGGTCCATGCTTTGGCGATCTGTATGAGGCGCTTGGAGCGCTGGTTCTGCAGTCCTAGATGGCGTACCATCTCGAGGAGATCTGCTTGATCTGCCTCGGCGAGGGCTTCGCAGGTGGGATACTTCTCCTTCAGCTTCCAGAAGACAGGTACGGCGCTTCTGCCGGCGGTCTTGTTGAGGAAGGTTACTGCTATGATTAGCCAGAAGGGCTCGCGCCAGATCTTCTCTTGAATGAGGCCAAACATGGTGGCATCAATGGGTGGCACGGGAGCTCGTGATGTACCGGCCGGTATGCGTCCGCCTCCGGCAGTTGTGTTATACAGGTCTACGCGGTCTGTGATGAAGTGCTCGCTGATCTTGCCTGTGGACTTGCGCTTGGAAGCAGGAGTCTTGACCGTGGACCTGGTCTGTCTGACTGGTGTTTTGACGTTGTCTGCTTGCGTCCCAGACTGATTGTATTCTTGATCTTCGTCGACGATGGTACTCACCCCAACATCGTCCACTTTCCTCTGTCTACGTCTCGAAGACTTCTTTCTCTTGCTTGTCCCAGCGGCGGGGTTGTTGACCGGAACGCTAGCATTAACAGACTCAGAGTTTTCGAGGAGATTGTTGGCAGACTCGGCTTGTTCATCCGCTGCAACATCTTCGCTTGGAAAGACTTGTCGGTCAAGTGCATTTTGTAGCGCCGTCAAGGGACTTTCGGTGTCTGCCGCCACGACTGCTTCACGACCTTTCATTGGAGTCTGCCTGTTCAGTCTGTCCAAATTCGTAGTCTTTGTTATTTTGGCAGGCGAGAAGTGTTTCGAAGATATCCCTGTCATCTTTCGCCTTAGAGGTACAAGAACTTTCGAAGAATCACAGGAGACCGGCATGGCTGCCTCACTGTTCGCAGAGGCTTCAGGGGAAATGGCAGGCGCAATCTCTGTATCTTGTACATCCACGGTCGGAGGCGTTGGCGCTCGGCCCAGTTCACTCAAGGTACTCGACAACGAGCTGCTCGTCCGCGAAAGATCCAGCTTGACAGCCGCATCATCCATGACTTGATCGGCAACAGCACCTTCTGCATCTTGCAGTGCCCCTCCATCTGCGCGTCCTTCATACATAGCTTGCATTACATCCGTATCGTCTAGTGCCCATGCGTCGAACGATCTCCCATCATCATGCACCATCATGACAACAGCGTCTCTCTCGCTCGGTACTTTGCCAACACTATCATTAGCAGTCATAAGCATATCCAGATCAACCTCACAAGCAGAGTCGCGGGAGTTCGGAGGCTTACACTGGTCCATGGAGAGTAGGCTTTCGCTTAGGAGGTCTTCGGTCACATCCTCAATATCGTCGTAAACATCATCGGAGTCTCCGTCAGTAGCGAACAACTCTTGGCGCGTGCGAAGGCAGTCGGGCGAAATCTCAGCGAGGGTATCACTCCTGGCTGAGGAACGACCACGGCCAGAGCGCTTTGAACCAGCCTTTCCAGTGCGCATCGTTTTCTTGGTGGCGTTGTCAGTTTGCTGCGATGCCGATTTGCTGTGATCGTGGCTCGTACCTGTTGGAGTAGCAAGCGGCGTTGGAAGCGCGGCATCCATTGGCACACTGGACTTCGGCTGAGATGACGAAGTCGCAGGTTGCTCGATATTGGCATTGCGTGCTTTGCCTGCATCTGATATACAGACGATCTCGCCAAATTCAGACGCATGGTTCGAAATGCTTCCATATGAGCTCCCAAGTGGTCGCTCACTTTGCTGTTTGCCCGGTATCTCCGTTTGGCCATTCTCTTCGCGGGAATTGCTCGACTCTACCAGATCCAGCGTATCGCCCGAGCGTCTATCGGAATCTTCCTTCTCGGTGGTGAATATGCGATCTGCAAAGCTCTCAGAGACCGACCCTTGTACAGGCGCTTTGCTGGCTGTCTCATCCTCGTCATCGCTGCTGTCGCTCTCGCTCTCACTTGAGTCATCGCTGTCGTCAAGCTGGGGAGGGCCTCTGTTGGGAAGTGGAAGGTCGGTGAATTTTTTCAGGCCCGGAGGCCTGTAGGTGGGTAACACTCTCCGAGGTGGCGAAGGGCGACGTTGCTCTGATCGCCGTGCAGTGGCTATAGTAGCTTCCGGCGCTTTCTTGTGCTCCCGAGTATCGACACATACCTGGTCGACAGTCGGAGCTACCTCCTCCGGTTCTTCCTTTATGCCTGGGTCCGGTTTGGTGGCGCGCCGGGGCTGTTCGTCGGTGACATGCCACTCTTTGACTGGTGGCCTCGCCAACCGCGTTCTTGCAAGCACTTTGACATCCAGAGCGGGCCTTTTCTCTTCAACGGTGGGTATACCGTCCATCACCTGCTTGACCTCCTCCGATTCTTCCTTTATGCCTGGGTCCGGTTTGATGGCGCATTGCGGCGGTGCGTCGGTGACATGCCACTCCTTGACTGGTGGCCTCGCTAATCGAGTTCTTGCAATCATTCCGACATCCAGAGCGGGCCTCTTCTCACCAAGAGTGATCCTACTGTCCTTCACCTGCTTCACCTCCTCCCCTCGACCCGTACCATCCCTCCCCCTCTGCACCTCCACTGCCCGTGCCTTCATCTCATCCCTCCACCGCTTCCTCGCGCCCTTCGCAGTCAGAATATCAGGTGCATGACCCGCCGTAATACTGTCGACCACCACAGTGGCGAAGTCGATGAAGTCCAAAGATTTCGCGACGCCATCGCCAGTCCTGTGGAGGACCGGCGTCCGTCCCGGATGCGCATGATTCGTGAGTTTGAGTCTTTTGTTCGCATATTCATGTTCATGTTCATCTCTAGTAGGATTGTTGGATGAGGTGGGGGGTGCTTTGCGCTTGTTGTTTGTGGTGTTGGTCGACATTGTGTTCGTACAGCGTTGTTGATGTGCGCATGGTCTGACAGATTACGGCGTAGCGATTCTGCGATGCTGGCGGTAAAGAATGCTATTGATGCATGCTTGATAAGATATTCATGTCGTGATGACTGTGAAGCTCGCTCGGCTCGAAGTCAAGTGCCATGTTGACTGCAAGATTCAGGAGTTGATCCGGCTTCGGCAACAGCCGAAAACTTGAGTACAGTATCTCCTTGTCGGACACAGCCTTGAGCACATGCAATATGGCTGCCTTTTGCCATCTCACGGGGCATGCCGTGGAGGGTCAACAAGGTGAGGACAGTGGCGTGCGACAGATCAGAACACTCGTTGGCATCCCAGAAACAGCATCGCCCAGTATCGAATGATTCTGCGGAGTTCTGCGATGTAGGGGTAGAGTGTCTAGGTGATACTTGACACTCCGATATGGATAGTGCACTGATGCCAGCGATCGAGTGGTGCCACAATGTTACAATGATCTTCCACAAAGCGAGGAATCCGAGACCGACTCAGACGCGAAAACGCTAAAGTTCATATTACATATGCGAGCCTGTTGTCCACTGACTGCTGACTGCTTGCTTGCACTGTTCGCAAGACTTTGCAACTTCTACTTCTTCTCCCTCCGCTCCCACTTGATCACCGCGGGACTCAACGGCCGACTGAACAGACTGCTATAGTCAGTGCCCACAACTTCCTTGCTACCATCGGCGTTCTGCCACGTGAAATCCCGAATCACGGTGGCAGTGATGGCCTGCAGCTGCACGTACGCGAACTGCTCACCGATGCATCGATGCCGACCCGCGCCGAAGGGGAGATATGGAGACGCTGCGCCCTTGCTGACGAGACCGTAGCCGTAATCTTCCTTCTCTTCTGCGACGCCTTCCCGAACCATCGCTGGTACTAGGTGCTCGTACTTGTCGGCTGGCTTCTCGTCCCATCGATGCGGCTCCCATAGGAGGGATTCGGGAAAGTGCTCGTCCATGCGACTGCAGGCACCTGGTGCTGCGAGAAGAGAGTGGGTGGTTGGGATAACGTAGGGTGTGCCTTCGATTGGCATGGGTGATTTGACCTGGCGCAAGATCGAGTGGATGGGAGCGTGGATACGGAGAGTCTCCTTGACGACTTGGTTGAGAAGGGGCATTTTGTTGATTTTGTCAAAGGTCAGGTCGTTTATTGTGCCGTCCGGCTTCGTGCCGAGGATGGCCTTTTGTTCTTGCAGCAGCTCTTCCTGGATCTCGGGCCTCGTCGCAAGTCGCAGCATGATCCAGGTGATTGTAGCAGATGACGAGTGCTGGCCTGCCATCAGGAGTGCAATCATCATGTGCGCGATTTCACGATCTGGGAGAGGAGTTCCGTCTTTGTAGGTGCATTGCATAAGGTTCCAAATCATGTCCTCCTCGCGGCCTTGCGACTTCAGCTCGCCATTGTTGCGGCGCTCCTTGATGATTGAGAGATATGTATCAGCCATCTTCTTCTGCGCATAGTCGCGTTTCCTGTTCTGTGGAAGAGGTGCCCACGGAAGCATGAAGTTGATGGGTGTGAAGCCTTGGTCGAGATCGTGGTACAGGTCGGCGAAGCTTGCGTCGAATCGTTCGCGAACTTCCTTGCCTTGCAGCGATCTGCTGGCAGTGTAGATTGTGAGTTCGGCCATGGCAGGAGGGAGGTCGATCGTGCCGCTGTTGGCAGCGAACTTTTTGTGCGGGTTCTCTCTGGCGAAGAACTGGCGAGTCTCGTTCGCGATCAGGGTGACGTAGGATTGGAGGGAGGACGAAGTGAGGCCATACTTGACGAACTGAAAGATCACGTTAGCAAGTCATTCCACATACCATCACCACCGGCGCATACCTTCTTCTGCTCCATGAGCTTGTGGTTGGGACAGTCGTAGACGACATCCTTGCCGAATACAGGTGTTGTGAGCGGGCTGTAAATCTCCTCGGCGTTGACGTCCCTCAGCTTTCCATTCAGAATGAAGTCGTTGCCCTTAGTGCCCAAGCACACGGTCGTCTTCTTGCCGAGTAGGATGAAGGTGAAGACATCGCCATACTTTTGGCGACAGGCGAAGAAGAACTTGTATGGCTCGATGCCGTAGGATATGGTGCTGCCGATGAAGGGTACCCAGTGGAAGACAATCGGAGGCTCGTTCGGGTTCTTGAAGAGGATCTGTCGCGCGACGTTCAGGAAGATGGAGATGGCGACGGCAATGGCGAATACGGATCCAGCGAGTACCCAGGTGGGGGTGCTGCCGAAGTGCGTGTCGAAAGTGACGGCGGCGTCTTGTAGGAGCCCCATCGTGAGGATGTAGTGAGGTTGTCGTGGTGGTGTCAGAGTCGAGACCTCAGCAGAATAGCAACATTGTTACCTCTTCGACATCGTCTCATGGGCTCAAAAAGGGAAAGCGTCAGGAACCGCAGTGAGACGATAAGTATATTCACGTGATCAACGAGCCACACAACCACAGTCACGTCTACCTCCATTATCAGACCGCGTGAGTAAGCAATTGCCATGAAATTTTGATTGAGGCTGGCTTTGCGGCCACCTTTGACGTCCACAAGCCCATGCAGACTGCCATGACCGCGACGTTACGCCTGCTCTTCCCAGAATCGACGCCCTTGGTCCTTCTTGGCCCCCAGGTCGCCAACTCTTCTTCCTCATGACTTCGTTGTACTGGGTGGAGTAGCCATCGCCGCGTTTTCGACTCTCCAACGTCTCGGCGCTGGGAGTCCACGGTGTTGCTGGCTCACGTGCGCCTGGGCTGAATGAGTTCGCTGCGGATACGTTGATGGCCGGAGGCTTAAGACCGCGCTGTCCGAAGCCTGATCTGATGGGCATGGCGATGGCGTTAGGTCCTGGGGCAGGCTCGTCCGGCGCGTCAACTGGCTTGAGATCTGGTTCAGGGTCGGGCTCATCTGCTGAATCGAACTCCTCCTCTGGGTCAGATGTGACCTCCGAGCCAGACTCCATCTCCTGAGGTGTGGTCAGCAAGAGTTGCACGACTGCTTCGTGCTGTAAGAGTTGGAGCGAAGATAGGAGAATATCGGTACATACCTGCGCCTCGCGAGCACGAACCTGTTCGTCAAGAAACCCAGGCTGTGCATACCATCCTCGTGGCCTGGTTCTCGGGACATAGATCATCATCTGTACCAAGTTAGCTACACCTCGGGCACGAAACTGAAGCAGAGGACTTATCGTCGGATGCCAAAGCTGCGAGGCAGTAGTTCAATTCCGCGGTCTTTGGCCTGCGAGGAAGACGGTGATCAGCTATGCAATCGAACATCTCGCAGCAAGACCTCAGCAACGACGCGAAGTCGTAAAGTCTACCTGTGCCGGACGCGGCTCTGCATACATACCTGGGCAGATTCTCCTTGGCAAGTAGCTCGATGCAGATCTCTTTGAGCTCATCGTCGTCCTGCCTCGCTTCGAACACCTCACACAGCTCTTCGCATAGCTCGTCCAACACACCCAAGTCCGAGGTCCATTGTTCCGCCATATGCTGCGACTTGTTAGCAAAGTGTGAGACTCACTCCGACCCGGAAAGCAAGCAGATTTACTGCCAGAACACCAATGTCTCGCTCAACGGTCTTGGCACCAGCATGCTGCCGGACCTCTTGTTTGGCGTCCATGGTACTTTTCGCGGAGACGGAGATTGTGTGGTGGTATGGGCAGTGCGCTGTTTATAACACCGCTGGAGGCTTTTAGTGTGACTCTGCCAGCAATCACCAGGTGTTGAACGAGGCACGCATCAGTAGGAGCCCGAGCGCTTTGTCGCGAACCTGCAGGAGACTTGTGGAGCTGGCACCGGTGTGTCCTGAAAGAGAACTGCGCGATGTTATGCATGTGTCGTGCGTCTGAGCAGAAGTGCATTTCTGTCGCAAGGAGCAGTGTTTGATGCGGGTGCTTGCATGTGTTCGGGGGCCCGTGCACTGATTTGCGCGCCTTGACGCGGCACAAACACTCATGCGGACTTTGCTCGCGTTCACTGGCACACACGATTTCAGTCGACCAGAAGAATCTCCGAGACGACGCTCGCCTTTCAAAGCTTTATCTCTTCCACCTACATAAGTCGCGCTTCTGCTCCATCAACACAGTCAACATCAACGGAACACAAGACACGATGAGCGCTACAGACCAAACTACTGGCGCATCCGGTGGAGGTGACGAGAACAGGGAAGGTGGTCGAAAGAGGAGAAAGGTATGTCGCCACTAACAACTCGAGTCTTTCTGCTCTTCATGCCATGCGCAATGTGCTTCGTGATCACATCACCCATGCCGTCTGCCAGTGCTCTTCATGCGCTGAGCTAGTACTTGTCGTGAAGAGCGTACCTGTAGCTTGACGCGCTTCGAGTCGCATACTGACATGTATCACCAGGGACCCCATGGCAACCGAGTGCCGTCGACTGGCCAACAAGACGATTCCGCCGAGGAGAAGTGCGACAACTGCAACAATGCTGGACCGACCCGCCGAGCCTTCGATGGGCCCAACGGCACCAAGATATGTACGACTTGCAATAGCCACAACCAGGCCTCCAGCGCCTCCGGGCCAAATGCTCTGCCACGATGCGACGACTGCGGGAGGCATGGCAAGACTGCTCGAAGCTACAAAGGACCAGATGACAAGAGAGTATGTCAGACATGCTTCAGGAAGAATATGAAAGCCGCCGTACCCAACACCGTACCCAACGCCGTCGCAGATACATCGCTGCCCACATGCGATAACTGCGGGAAGCATGGCAAGACCGCTCGAGATTACAAAGGACCAGAGGGCAAGAGAGTATGTAACAGCTGCTTCAGAAATCCCGGGCCCAAAGCCGTCGTAGATACATCGCTTCCAAGATGCGACGGCTGCGGTAAACATACCAAGCAAGGTCGAGCTTACATTGGACCGAACCCAGGCGAGAGGATATGCCGGTCATGCCAGATCAAGATACCCATTGTCGCAGATACATCGCTTCCAAGATGCGATAACTCAGTTCCTGATCCATACGCAACACTTATGCTGGAGAAAGAGAAGGAAGTGGATGAGACCGTCACCACTCAGCTCTACATAGAGTGGCTGCTCCAGAATGACGCAGAAGAAGGCCGCGCCACTTGGGAAGAGATAGACGAGGCTGCAATGAAGGAGATCCAACGCCTTCTGGCCGCCGACATCACGATCCTGTTTGGCACATCATCTCCGCTGTACCAAGCATTCCTGGCGTCGCTGAAGACGGCTCAGCCTGCATCGACGTTTCCCACGACCGTTGATCACATGGCTACCACTCTGAATGGAGGCATCCACGGCGATCCAGCTGTGCTCTCTGCGTTGGATCAGACCATATGGAATGGACGCTTCCCTACGTTCACTCCGTCTGACGGCTTACTATGCGGACCAAACGCACTGGCGCTTACCTTGAACTCTCTTCGACTGCGTGGGGTACAGAACGACCCTACTACTTGGGGCGATACTCGGCCTTTTACGCCAGACGACATTATGCGGACTCTTTTCCAGAACTACAACTCCCACGACACTGCTGACTATGGCACACCGACTGCAGAGTACAATGCTTACCTGGATGAGGCGTTTTCCTTTTGGCAGCAGCGCAACGAGCTACTTACCCTCCGCGACCTAGATGCTCTGCAGCTGCGTGCGGCTCTAACTCTGCTTTATCGCAGTGGCGCATTGCCAGTGCATTTTCAACTTGGTGTCGTAGCGAGCGCCTACCTCCGAACGACTGAAGCGGGCGATATAGTACCACAGTCTGCGAGGGCTGAAGTAGTGGGAGACTGGAACGGCACAGATGCTGTCGCCTGGGTGCACAATAATATCGCATTCGGTCATGGCGAGTACAGCCATTGGGAGGGCTTCAATGAGGATGGGCGCTCCAATACGGTCGCTGGCTGGGGTTTCCACACTAGAGACTCTGGTGAATACTCTCGTCAGATATGCACAAACGCCAGCTACGACCACCAAACACTAGAGCAGCGGAAGCAGAGAGAGGAATACAACCAATACCATCGGGAGAAGCGACAAAAGAAGAAGCGCCAATTCATGTGTCTCCCTTTCCGAAGCAAGAACAGCATGCGCTGTGATGGTGCGCCCGGTGCGTCTTGCAAGCAGTGTGGGGATGATGGCGACTGCACGTGGCAGCCAACTGGCAAGGAGCCAATTCTTGCAAAGACATTGGCACAGTGGACTACGGACGACATTGCCGAGTAGGATCATCTAAACCTCAAGCAGCTCGACAGAGTGGAGTTGGCTAAGCTATGCAAGGCTGACGATATTCCTGATGAAGACTACATCCTAGGAACTTTCACTGCTCGCGAATCTGGAGGAGGCAACGCCAATGATATCAACACCCTCTCCAACGTGCTGGCGCAGAATCAACACTACTACGACATCCTACTCGGTCATCCGCACTATGTCAACGATGCCGCAGGCCAACGCCCAGGCGGCCCAGGGACGCCGCTTGTGGGCATGCGACTTCCTCTAATTCGTCATGGTAAGTCTCGTCTTTTACCGTAGGTATGCATGACACTAACACTTTTATAGGTGGCAAGATGGTTCCGGCTCGGCTTGGAAATCTTCAGGATCCAGTGCTTATCGCCTTCGTCAACCTTATGGACTTCATCTGCAGTCCTCAGGCAGCATGAAAGCCACTCGAGATTCACTTCATCACCTCTGGTCTTGCTGGATTCGCTGTTGATGTCGAACGTTGGCCAGAGTTCTACAACTTTGTTGTAGAGCGAGACCAAATCTACGGTACAAACATTGCTGAGACAATCTATGTGGTGCCCGTAGTGGAGGCTACTGTCATCGACGGTGTTGGCAACCACTCCCTGGACTTTCCTGCATTCTCACCTGGCTGGACTTTCTATCGCAACAAGTATGTGCAAAAGCACAACCTGGGTGACGTTCTGCGGCGCAACGCACTTGTCCGAGGCATCGCCACAGTCACTCAGGTCTTCAATGTGAACTTGGCTGTTCCTCACCCACCAGGGTCGGCTGTTACCGACAACTACATCAAGGGCATGAAGCACTCTGCTGATTGGCGCGGGAATGCGTATGACGAGACCACGACGCCGCGAGCCTCGCATGTGGCTGCTCGGAATGTGAGGCGAAATGTGGCATTTCACTAGCTGCTGGGGAGTGGAGGGCAAGAAATTCGCGTTCGGCATAGGCTGCTGTCTGCTTGGACATTGGAGTGCTGAAAAGAGTGGTGGAGGGTTTGTTAAGCGTAGCGACCGAGCGCTAGCCACACCGGAGTACGAGCTTGCGAGTACGTAGGTGAGGCGTCAGCGAGGGAGTGAAGCTCTATACCAGCCCTCAACTAGCCTTGGCGCTCGCTCTGATTGGTCAACTTTCAAGTTTTAGGGTCACGTGATCTTCCGCACTGTGCCTGTTGGCGAACTCGCAAACATATACTCGTCGCTAACGCCTATGTCGTCGTATAATAAGCACTGTACGTCGGGTAGCGGTAGCGTGGATCGCACGCTACTTTGCAGTCTAGAAGGGTTGGTAGAGAGCTCCACTCCGCTACGCTTACCTTTGGAGGTTCACAACCGCCAACAGCACATTTTTGTATGTAGTCTATGAAGTGCTTCGGTGGATGATACAGCCAAGGCAGCGTCCTGAAGCGCCGGACCGCTGTCCCTATTTCGAATTTCCTAATAGATACCAGGCTGTCGGCGAAGAAATAGCATTCCGACGCTGACCGACGCTGCCAGACGTTGTATAGCTGCCTTCTTTTTCCGGTTCCGGCAGACCGGCTCAAAGACTCCCCCTCCCCGTCTGATCTCCCCGGCAGACCAAACAAGTCTAGAAGGCTTCCCCATGTGCTGCACGATCCCACCTGACACCACATTCTCACTAAGGTTAGAAAATCCGCATCAAAACTTGACTGGCGTCACCTGGACAACAGTTGGCTTTGGTTGAGCTGTGCGCCAGCCAGGTGGGACTGTGCGCCAGGTGGGGAAGGCTTTTACAGTAGCCCCAGGAACGAGCATCTCGCGCGTCACACCACCAAATGTCGGACGATAAATCTGCTGACACTTGCACATTCTCATCCACCAATCAGCGCGCAAACCTTGTCATGTTGTATGATACCATCGAGACTGTGAATACTATACACTGGTAGGTCCTGCTCCTCCGAGCCGCTTTCACAACTTCGACAGTCACACAGCATCCATCAATATGGAAGCCATCGTCCACCCACTGCCGAAACAGCAGCCGTCGCTGGCCAAAGCCTCATCCAAGTCCTCCAGGTCCATCTTCTACGAGATTGCTGCCTCGGTCATCATCTCTTACCTTGTCCTT